>NW_022436950.1:4060380-4081915 GCF_009761245.1 Sapajus apella | reverse complement strand
CCTTCCTTCCTTCCTTCCTTCCTTCCTTCCTTCCTTCCTTCCTTCCTCTCTCTCTCTCTTTTTCTTTCTGTTTTTCCCCACCAGGAAGTTGGAATGGGCCAATGACAGTGGGCTACAGAATCCTTTGGCCTGTGCACAACACAAACCACGTGAGCAGAGGCTGGAGGGAGGTGAAAGGCTTAGCAGAGCTTTGCCTGGATGAGTAGAGAGAAGAGCAGCGGAGCAGTGCCCAGGAGGGCTAAACAGACCCTCTCCTAGGGAGGTCGGAATAGCATATGCCCCCATTTGCTCACGGCCAGTGTTAGACCTGGGGACCGATGGGATCCCATCCCCATGTGATATTGCAACCAGGAAGCAATGGCAGAGAAACAACAGGGAAAAAGATGTGAAATCAAGGATTAGAGCTCATCGGGCTGTGCGTCCCTGGTCACAGTCAAACTTCTTAAGCCTCCTCTTATTCTGTTTCTTCTCTCTCAGTCTTCTCTGCACACAAAGGCTGCCCTGTGACTCCCCTAACCCTCACTAAGTGCCCCCCGACCTCTGAGTGTCCAGCCAGAGCAGGTTTTCTGTGTGGGCTCTTTATTTGGAAGAGTGGCCTGCCCTTTGGGTTGCCCCTTTCACCCAGATCTTCTACAATGAAGGGGTGCCCAGCAAAGGGAGAGCTTTGATTTTCCTTAGAAGAGATTTCAGCAAAGGGTGGAGTAGAAATCACACACATTTATAGTTAGATATCGATGTGTTCTGACCCTTGTTGTAGAACCCTTGATCTGACCCTAGTTACAGGCATGAGTTTATGTGCACAGGCTGACCCAAGGCCTGGAGGTTCACTGCATGATAAAACCCACCTCTCTTCTTCTACAGAGGAGGGCAGCAGGGGTGCTGGGTGGGGAGGGATGAGGCCACGTCTGGCCATCTATGATGCAGGGGGATAAGGAACACGGGCTGTGCTGTGGAAGCTGAGGGGCTCACACGGGTGAGAGTTAGCCTCGGCTGGGTGTTTGGGGACACTTGGCCACGACCCAAGTTGGATGCCACAGGGGCCGTGGGTTTATCTTTTACCATGTTTGTCTGACCTCTGGGTGGAGGCTCGGTTCTGAGGCTGCAGAAGGGCCCACCAGGCTTAGCTCTTGGGGGTCAGGGACAGCTGCACTGGGGGGCTGCTGCTCCCTGGACATCCACTGCTAGTGACTCTGTGTCAGGTGTCTCCCTGCAGGTGGATACCCTTGATGTCATTTGCAGATAAGGAAACTGGGACTCACAGACTTAGTTGCCTTCCTCAAGGCTTCTCAATCCTGGCATAGCCAATGCCCAAGGGCTTCCTGTGTTGCCCTCACTGTTGTCTCTGGAGCATGCCACACCTGAGCACGGGGATCTGCAGCCCTCGACCATGGCTTCATCTCTCCAGGTCTGCGCAGGCTGTTCCTTCTGCCTACGGTCCTTCTTTTCCCCTCCTCACCTGGCCGGCCTCATTCACCCTCCAACACAGCTTAGCCTCCCCGACCTCCAAGACCAGTCTGCTGTCTGTCCTTGCACCCTGACGGTGGCACTGGGCACTCTGCTATTACTGCCGGGTCCTTGTCTGTGTCCCGCTTCACCATGAGCTTCTTGAGGGATGGTGGGAGCTGCTTCTTCCTCGCTGGGAAGCTCTCCATGCCCCGCAGTGTTCCACACACAAGGTCTTCAATGCAAATGGTGGAAAGAAAGAATGGACTGTACTCTTTGAAATGTGCTCAACATTAAAATTCCTCAGTGGTTCTTGCTCTCATTCTTGGCCATCTGTTGCCTTTGCCCTTAGGGAAGAACGCTGTAGTAACGTGGGTGCTCAGCTGGCCTAGGTCAGGTCTCAGGTGCTCAGGGTGAGGACCTACCTCAGATCTGTGGGCCTCACTGCACAGCCCACCTTACCCCCCCCATTAGAGATCCCTATAGGTTTTGTAAGAAGACCTGGGCCAGAGCGGTAGCTCATGTCTATGATCCCAGCACTTTGGGAGGCCTAGACAGACAGATCGCTTGAAGTCAGGAGTTCAAGACCAGCCTGGCAAGATGGTGAAACCCCGTTTCTACTAAAAATACAAAAATTAGCCTGGTGTGCTGGCACACGCTTGTAATCCCAGCTTTTAGGGAGGCTAAGGCAGGAGAATTGCTGCTTGAAGCTGGGAGGTGGAGGTTGCAGTGAGCCAAGATCACACCACTGCACTTCAGCTTGGGTGATAGAGCAAGATTCTGTGTCCAAAAAAAAAAAAAAAAAAAGACCTTGGCTACAATATGCTCTCTGAGAACTCTTGAAAACCTTGCTTCATATGTTGTTTTTTCTTTGGGGACGGAGTTTCACTCTTGTTACCCAGGCTGGAGTGCAATGGTGCGGTCTCGGCTCACCGCAACCTCCGCCTCCTGGGTTCAGGCAATTCTCCTGCCTCAGCCTCCTGAGTAGCTGGGATTACAGGCAAGCACCACCATGCCCAGCTAATTTTTTGTATTTTTAGTAGAGACGGGGTTTCACCGTGTTGACCAGGATGGTCTTGATCTCTTGACCTCGTGATCCACCCGCCTCAGCCTCCCAATGTGCTGGGATTACAGGCTTGAGCCACCACGCCCGGCCCGCTTCATATGTTTTTAAATTTCGTCTTCCTCATCCATATCATCAGTAGCAAAAGCAGCATCAATGGTAACAGCAGAGATTTTTTGTTTCCCAAAGGATCCACTGTGTACTTAGGAGTCTGCTGGTGCCATGGGAAATGCATCAGGGAAGAAGAAATAGATGCTGTTTGTAAGGAACTTAGAGCCTTCATCAGAGATAAAATGCATTTGCTTGCATAAATGACCAGCAGTTTCACGGTGCAGACCACTTCCCTTCTCAAACGTCCACCAGAACAACATGGCGGGCTTCGGCGTCAGTTCCTTTCCTCCTACATGTGTGTGTCCGGTGGCTGCACTATGCATTTCCCCAGCAGTATGAAGCTCTTTGGGTCTTCATTTCTCTAAGCATAGCCATGCTGCCATTTTATTTTTTCTCAGATTGGTTGTTTGTGATTAGATAAACTTCTTACTCAGGCACAGCTATAATCGGATCCAACTTGGACTGGTGTTTCACTTTAGCAAATTTTCTGATGCCTGATATAGCTTGTCACTGGTTATTTTTAAAAGGGGTGGGACACTGGAGGTAAGTCCAGGGATAAAAGTCATTCCACACTGCATTAGACGCTAAATTTAGCTTTCCAGTGTTATTTGTCAACAGCGCTCTAAATATCCAAGCTTGATTTCAGTAGGTAAGGCGTAGCAGTCAAGGAACAGACTTTGTGTGTGTGTGTGTGTGTGTGTGTGTGTGTGTGTGTGTGTGAGAGAGAGAGAGAGAGAGAGAGAGAGAGAAAGAGCTTTAAAAATAGCTCCTGGTAGATAGCATTAGTTCATAAGTAAGACATGCAGATTACTTCAGAAGCATGGCAGAGAGCTGTCTTTGTTTTTTAAAGAAGAAGACCCACATGATCATGACTGCATTAAAACAAACCAACCAACCTGAAAACTAACCCATTCATTCATTTATTCATTCAATAAGCATTTATGTAATCTTTACTGTGTTTTAGGGTGAGTCTTAAGGTTTGAGGGTTCAGAGGCAAAAAAACCTAACAATGCCTCTGCCTGCCAGGATCAAACAGGAGAAAGCAAGGAGTGGAGGACTCCAGCAGACAGGGGTTCTTTAGTCTTCTTTTCCGGCAGCTGAGCGATGTCCTGTAGTTGAGTGAATAACTGCGTTCTGACCCAGTGCTCTTGGCTGGGCTCTTTATTACCTGCTGCCTTCATATTATCTACAGCTTACTTGGGTCAAGTCATTTTAATCTCATTATTTTTTTGGTGCTCACCCTTCTCCGCTTAGTCAAAGCCAATACATAGCCTCAAGATACAACTCAGGTTTTATCTTCTCTGCCAGCTTTAGTACATATACAAATTCACCTTCTTTCAATTTGTGTATGAAGTTCCTGAACAATTGTCAAAATCTTTGAGGAACTGTGGTAAAAGAAAAGAAGGACCAGAAGACTAGGGGTTTAGTTTTCAAAAGGAAAGGGACTTTGGATTCCTCAGACTCATGATCTCGACATTAGATCTGGACAAGATCCCTACACGGATTATGAAAAAGATGGTTTGGGAGTATTTAGAAATGCAGTGGAGTCCTCTGGAGCTCTGTGAGTCACTAGGAACACATCGGGGTGAACCAGAATTTTCTTTTGTGACATGGTTACCATAAATATGCAGAGAAGGTGTAGGCAACAACTTGTAATGAAAGTTTCGTGAAACCTCTTGGAGAAGATGGAAACAGTGTGAGTGGTTCTTTAGGAAACTCTGGCTACATAATGCAAACTGGAGAAATAATACACATGGTACCTCGACAGCAGTGGTTCAAACCTTGGCTGCAAAAAGGAATCACCTGGGGAACAGGATGCCTGGAGCCCACCTGAAAGTTTCAGGCATAAAGGGCTGGAGGTGCAGCGTGTGTATCGTGACCGTTAGAGTCCCCAGGTACTTGTAACAGGCAGCCAGGGTTGAGAACCATTGCTGTGAAAGGCAGCCGTGGAATGTGTGATCCTTGCCATGCACTGTGGAATGGCTTTTATCCCTGGACTTACCTCCATTTTGTATGATACGTATCAGTGATTTGAATGAATATATGGAAGGAGAGCTATCAGAAGGATGGCATGGAGCATGACACAGACAAGATTCCAAAAGATCTCAACAGATCAGAGAAACAGGTTGATTCAATCAATGCCACAAGGCATGCAAAGGCATTTAAACCCCAAGCGCATGGGAATCCGTGGCTTAAACAGCTACTCACTGCTATGGGTTCCCTGTTTGGGGCTCTAGAAATTTCTTTCTCTTGTTTTTAAGTTCAGAGGTTGTTGGTTGTTTTGATGCATTAATATTTACACTCAAATTTAGGTGGCATAAATGCAGCAGATTATTTGAAAACATTCAGAGCATGTCTATACAGTAAGAGTAACTTGTGTCAGATAGATGTTGATTTAAGTTCCCTTTCTCATTGGGACTCTTGGCTTTGTGGAACGGAGAGTCCCTCCAAAAACTCCTGAGAGCACCTGTACTTTGCCTCCTGGTGTTGCCCTTGACCTCTGTGTTTGCTTGCACTGTGTACCTTCTGCTGTCCTCCCACAAGGCAGCCACGATTGGCTCCTTTGATTTTTCTTCGTTGGTTGGTTGGTTTTCAAGCTAGCCCACTCATAGCATCACTTAGTGTATCTGGCAATCACACTGAGGATGTGAAGGGGCCAGTGACAGTTTGCACAGCCTTATTCCACTTTTCACTTCCACTTCTGCTTCCTTTCTCTCTGGTACAACCACGGAAATCCTCCCAGTTTTTCCTTCAGTGTTGTACTGTGCATTACCAGGGTCCATGGGGTTTCAGCTTCTACTCCACGGTGCTGGTCAAGGAAATGCTTCTGAACAAATACAGCGCCCTTCTTGAAAGACAGGGATTCTGATGAATATACTTTTCTCCAAACCAGTACATTTAATATTTTTAGTTTTTCAGATGGTACTTATTTGACGGAGGAAGCTCATTTGTGTGGGTGGACCATGGCAGAGTGCTAAACAAAGGTAATTGCTGTGGTCTTTTGTTGCAGAGCACGAAGTAAATTTAGGGAAAGGAAGCCAAGAATGTAAGCAGGGGGCTGGGTGCTGTGGCTCACGCCTGTAATCCCAGCACTTTGGGAGGCTGAGACGGGCAGATCATGAGGTCAGGAGTTCGAGACCAGCCTGGCCAACATAGTGAAACCCCATCTCTACTAAAAATACAAAAAATTAGCCAGGCGTGGTGGTGGGAGCCTGTAATCCCAGATACTCTGGAGGCTGAGGCAGGAGAACTGCTTGAACCCAGGAGGTGGAGGTTGCAGTTAGCCGAGATCATGCCATTGCGCTCCAGCCTGGGCGACAGAGTGAGACTCTGTCTTCCCCCACCCCCCCAAAAAAAAAAGAAAAAAAAAGAATCCAAACAGGAGAGGAGCCTGGCTTGTGTCTGGGTGGCTGAATGAATAGACTGAATTTCTCTAATATTAGCCAGGTAGTCAACTGGATTTAAATATAATTTTGCACAGAATATTTTGGAGACTTAAATAATAAACATAATGTTTTGTCTGCAGGAGACAGAAACATGAGTTCTTTATAACTGAGTCCTATAGCGTCAGTAGCTAATGAGAGGGAGGTTTTGCTTCTGGATCAAATGAAATGATGAAAGTAAAATCCACCTTGGAATTATAGTGGGATATCCAAATGGTAGTATTTGAATGGTGATTATTATCTTCATGTGATATTGGGACCTTCGCTTCCTGCCATTGAGTTGACTAGTGATTTTCCTTTTTCCAGAAGCCTCCAAGGATTAATCTAGCTGAGGCCGAAACCTGGGGCTGGCGAGCTGTGTTTTCCACAGCCACAACTTGCCATGCCTTTAAGCCAAGAGGTAGAGTTTTTGAGGCTGCAGGATGCCCCTGATATTTTCTCTTGTTCTTGGGAAAGGGCAAATGTTCAGATCCTTTCCTGGGTCACTGGCAAATGTCTGGCTTCCTTCTGGGGTCAAGTGTCCACGTGGACAGACAGGGGCAGGAAGTCCACCCTTGTGGCCACTGTGAAATTTCGTGCACTCTTTCTTAAATATGCCAGTGCACGTTGTTGACCTGGTCAGTTTCATACTTCCCAGGTGAAAGGGTTTTTGTAAATGTCCATGAACGAAGTCCGACTGGACTCTGGGATAAGAATATCCCTACCAACTTGTGCAACAGCTTCAGGCCTTCCAGCGGAGTTACCTTCACGCCTTTTTCTGGTCTTTATTCTTCCTGTTTTAATGTCTAAAGCTAACTTTCCTTCACCCCACTCCCTGCAGAATTTTTTAAAAAATGTTTTAAAAATAAGAAGCTGGGCAGGTGTATAAAGTTCTGCTTTTAAGAGTTCCAGGACACATCCATCCACCAGAGTTAGTCACACAGACATTAATATCAAAAACGTCAAAGTAGCTCAACCTCCTGTCTGAATAACAATGTTAGCACAGCACACCTCATTTAACAAAACATTAAAACATTTTACTTCCTCAGATCAAGTGCATCTATTAATAATGACTTAAATTGTCTGTGCTGATTTCACATTATTAAGAAATCTCATTTCCATCATGTGGAGGAACACAATAAGGGAGGAAACCACCTCGCTAACTTATTTTCCCGTCATTGCTACCAAGCCCAGTGTGGATAATGCATAACAACAGTCACTTCCCATTATTAATGTGATCTTATCCAAAGGTCAAGTGCCGCTTTCATTGGCAGCCCAGGAAGGCTTTTTTGGAAGCTCAGAAACAAAGGTGCCCTTGAACGCCATGTATCAGCTGTGGATGAGTGCAAAATGCAACGGCCCAATCCTCAGCGTGCACAACCACGAGTAAATAGCCTTGGAAGGACATTTATAGGCTCTGGGGACATTGCTGGAAAGCATATCATTGAAGCTCTCTATGATAAAGGTGAAGAAGTTTCTTTACAACTGGCATGGGGATTTAATTACATGATAAAATTGCAGCTCCTGCCTCTTGAGACAAATTGCATGTTCAGACTGATTGTTTTTTATGAATCTCACACAGGGAGCAAAATACTTCTCTCTTGAAGCTGGTTTGGTCTGATTGTTCTGCCCTGTGATCCTTTATATCCCTTCTAGAAACGAGAAGTTTACCTATCCTGCAGTTGAGAAGGGCGGTCTGGGAGACGATTTGGTCGTCTCTGCATGCAGCAACGTGAGGCCAGCTTTGTCTGATGGAGTTAAAGTCCAAAATTAGAACTTTAAACTTCCAACAGAAAAACAGGAAAAAAGTGATAAGAACTGCAAGTGACTGCCAAAACCTACATGTCATGTCCAATTTTACCAACTTAAAATGCAAGTTAAAAATGACAAGAGATCTTTTTGCCTACTGTGAAAGATTTTTTAAAAGTCAAGTTTTTGAAGAGTTCAGTGACATAGCGCCCTCCTAGGTTGCAGGTGGGAGGGTACATTTCTGTTCAGTTTGGAAATGTTCTATACTGAGTTTACATGTACAGAGCATTCTTCAGGTATTAGAAGCTTAGAGAAATAAATAGAAATCTGGCTGGGCACGGTGGCTCACGCCTGTAATCTCAGCACTTTGGGAGGCCAAGGCAGGTGGATCACCTGAGGTCAGGAGTTCCAGACCAGCCTGACCAACGTGGTGAAACCCCGTCTTTAATAAAAGTACAAGAATTAGACAAGCATGGTAGTCTGCGCCTACAGTCCCAGCTACTTGGAGGCTGAGACAGGAGAATTGCTTGAACCTGGGAGGCGGAGGTTGTAGTGAGTTAAGATTGCGTCACTGCACTCCAGCCTGAGCAGCAGAGTGAGCGAGACTCCGTCTCTCTCTCTCTCTCACACACACACACACGTGCGCGCACACACACACACACACACGAAATTCTTGCCTTTAAGGAATGAATTGAGTGGGAGGGCAGACGTGGCCACTATTAACCAGCGGTGGAATCAGATCACTGCTATATGGAGGTACTGGTGTTAAGATGAAGATGCCTCAAATAAGGCATCGGAGTGATGTGGTAGGGATAGGGCCAGCTTCCCCCTAACGTGGCATCTGAGAAAAGTGAGAGGGACGTGTAGGATGCGGAAGGTGCATTTCCTCCCCAGGATGTCTGTTTCCTCCTCTTGATCTATTGCTGCGGGGAGCTGTACCCTATGTTCTGGCCTGAGCAAGAGGCAGGAGTCACTAGCCACCATGCTATGGTGCATGGGGACACAGGTGCAGTCAGGAAGGCAGCCAGCCCTTTGATGATGTGGAGGGGTCAGGCAGAGGGGCCCCTGAGTAGGAAATGAAGCAGGCCTGTGATTCAGGGCTGGGAGGAGAGAGGGGCCTAGAGCCTTTGGTGCACAGAGATGAGCCTCCAGATCCCAGCTGTAGGGAGGACTTGTCACCTCAGCTGTCAGCTCCTCCAGGGTTTACCGCAGCTGCAGAGCTGCCTCACCCAAGAACACCCTTCCCAAGATGGCCAGATCCAGTGATGGATCCAGATGCAGCCAGAGCTGTCCTGCCGTTTTGGCCTCATGCAGGGAAAACTGTGACAGGTCATATCTGTTTCAGAGCTGCCCTTGCAGTCAGCCAAGGCACAGTTAGGTGGCATCAAGGATCCCCACCACCCTCACCAGCCTGGCTTTCTGGGTGTTGATCCTAGGAAGTTTCCTGCCAAGCAAACTCCGGTCAGCATCCAACGCTGACCCCTGAGCTCGCGAGCCACCTGGGAGGATGGTGAGTGTGTTGCTGGCACACGAGAGGACAGGAAGCAGCAGAGGAGGCGGCTGTGCGAAGGCCAGGAGGGGGCTGGGGACGGGGGCATTGTGGAGACAGGGCTTGAACCAGAGTTTCTCTAGCACCCGAGGTGAGGGACCAAGGATTTTCTTTTCTGGTTCTAATTTGTTGCGGATTGATTCTCATTCAAGGGGTTCAGTCTTTATTTTTATTTTTATATTTTATTTTTGAAGGCTAGCGTCTCATTTTGTTGCCTAGGCTAGAGTGCAGTGGCACAATCGTAGCTCACTGTGACACTGATCTCCTGGGCTCAGCAGTCCTCCCACCTCAGCCCTCCAAAGTGCTGGGATGACAGACCTGAGCCACTTCACCTGGTCTGATTCTGTTTCAGAATACTATGAAATTAGTTACTGGCAAAAATAAGACCAAAAACCAACAGGTAATTACACATCTGCAAATGACACACACGGATGTTATGTTAATGTGTTAAATTGCTGTAAACATGTCTAAATGCTTACTGTCAATTTTGGTGCCAAACACTTCCGAGTGACTCCTGCCTCCCACCACATTCAGAGTAGCCGTGTGACTAATCAGTCTCTGGGGGTTGCAGGGATGCTGGGAGAAAATGGCAGGGCTGAGTGAGCTCAGGGCACATCTTTGGGCCTTTGGGTGCCTGCTATAAAATTTAAACTGTGTGTTGTTGGACAGGAGTCACCAAACTTATTCCATAAAGTGCCAGACAGTCATTAGTTTACATTTTGCAGGTCATATGGTCTCTGTGGCAACTGCCCAATTTTGCCACACTCACATGAAAGCAGCCATAAAGAATATGTAAATGAAGGAGGTGACTGAGTTCCAATAAAACTTTATTCATAAAAACAGGCAGCCAGCCCACAGGCCATAGTGCCAGCCTTTGCTGTAGGCAGTACAGAACCATGGCAGGTTTGCAGGAGGAAGAGTTACATGACTCATCTCCATATATCGAATGTACTGCACCCTTCTCTCTGCTCGTGTTTCACCTCTTCACTCCCATGAAACCTGCTCTTTTTATTTGAGACAGAGTCTCACTCTGCCAGGAGACTTCCTGGTCTCCCCAGGAGGCTGGAGTGCAGTGGCATGATCTCAGCTCACGGCAACCTCTGCCTCCTGAATTCAAGCCATTCTCCTGCCTCAGCCTCCTGAGTAGCTGGGAGTACAGGTGCCTGCCACCATGCCCGGCTTATTTTATTATTATTATCGTTTTTTGTATTTTAGTAGAGACGGGGTTTCACCATGTTGGTCAGGCTGGTCTCGAACTCCTGACCTCGTGATCCAACCTTCTCGGCCTCCCAAAGTGCTGGGATTAAAGGTGCGAGCCACTGTGCCAGGCCAATGAAACCTGCTCTTTATTCTCAAAGTAAACCTGACTCAACAACAGGAATTGAATATTCAGGCATGCGAGCCCACACACCTGACTCTCTTCTGCCAACTCTGCCCTTCTGGTTGGCTGAACTTCTTGAATCTGTAAACTTACATCTTTTACCACTAAATTTGGGAAACGTTTGGTAGTTATTTCTTTAATCATTTATTTTCCATCTCTTTTTCTTCTCTTTCTTGAACTCCCATTGAGTATGTTAAACCTTTTGTCTTGTCCCACAGTCCCTGTTCATTTTATTTCCCATCATTTAACCTTCTCTTCTTCAGATCAAATACTTTTCTATTGATGGTTTCACATTTGCGGGCTCTGCCTTCTGTCATCTCGCATCTGCTGTTATGCCCATTGTTGAGAACAAGACCAGCCCGAACTTCAAGGGACGGGGAGGCAGGTGATATGGTTTGGATTTGTGTCCCCGCCCAGATCTCATGCCAACTGTCATTCCCAATGTTGGAGGCGGAGCCTGATGGGATGATGGGGCGGAGCTCTCATGAATGGTTTAGTGCCTTCCCCTTGGTGCTGTTCTCAAGATAGTGAGTTCTAGTGAGGTCTGGTTGTTTACAAGTGTGTAGCGCTCCCCACCCTACTCTTTCTCCTGCTTCTGCCCCTGCCACTTAAGCTGCCTGCTCCCCATTTGCCTTCCACCACCATTAGAAGCTTCCTGAGGTCTCCCCAGAAGCAGAAATGGATATGCTTCCTGTACAGCCTGCAGAACTGTGAGCCAGTTCAACCTCTGGTATTTCTTTTTTCTTTTTCCTTTGAGACAGATTCTCACTCTGTTGCCCAAGCTGAGTGCAATGGCGCCATCTTGGCTCACTGCAACTTCCGCCTCCCAGGTTCAAATGATTCTCCCGCCTCAGCCTCCTGAGTAGCTGGGATTACAGGCACCCACCACCACACCCGGCTAATTTTTGTATTTTTTGTACAGACAGGGTTTCACCATGTTGGCCAAGCTGGTCTTGAACTCCTGACTTCAGGTGATCCGCTCATCTCTGCCTCTCAAAGTGCTGGTATGAGCCACTGCGCCTGGCCTGGCCGTTTTCTTGCAATGTGAGAATAGGCTAACACAATGTGGAGATATATTTCTTTTCCAGGTGGGCACATTGCATGCCCCAGGGATTTGGTTGGTAAAGCAGGAGAGAAGGGTGGCTGTGAGGGGACAGCTGGCGACATCTCCTGGCAGTTGTCCTTTTTCCTCTATCTTTCTCTTTACCTAGGTAAAAGAGTCAGATGTTTTCTTTCCAAATTGAGATGACCTCATTCCTTTGCTGAATGGCTCCTCGTGGGGGTTTCTGAGTAAGTGTAAACACCTGTGCCTGGAATTTGTGGCCTCAAACAATATTGTCCCAATCTCTTTGCCTGGGGCTTCCTCTTCCTCCCTTCTCTGATTTACACACCCAAGTCCCTGTTGGGTCCTGCTTGCTTCCCTGTCCCCTGTGACATGCCTTGGGTGCACTGTGTTCACTGCTCTCCTCCCTTTATTTGGGTTTCCTTCCTTTGGATCACAGACTCCCAGGAACATGTTCCTCTATCGAGGGTCTAGCCAGAGGAGTTCTGCAGTGTTTTCCCTGTGCTCTATTTGCCACATTAATATTTATTTATACTTATTTATTTTTAATTTCTACATATTCATTTATTTTTTGGAGACAGGATCTCACTGTTGCCCAGCCTGGGGTGCAGTGGCACTATCTTGGTTCACTGCAGCACCTTCCAGATTAAGTGACTCTCCTGCCTCAGTCTCCCAAGTAACTGGGACTATAGGTGTGTGCCATCACGCCTGGCTAATTTTTGTATTTTTTTTGTAGAGATGGGGTCTCACCATGTTGCCCAGGCTGGTCTCAAACTCCTGGGTTCAAGTGATTTGTTCACCTTAGCCTCCCAAAGTGAGGGTTACAGGCACGAACCACCATGCCTGGTGCATAAATATTTACTAGGCACCTACTATGTGCAGGATGTGGCAAATCAGACAAACCTAGCCCTTATCCAATATCCAGGTGCAGAGGGTGGCATTAAAAGATAGTGGGGCATTGGCTGGGAAGCTAGAATCAGGCTATCGAGGGCATTGGCTGGGAAGCTAGAATCAGGCTATCGAGGGCATTGGCTGGGAAGCTAGAATCAGGCTATAGAGGGCATGCCTACCATTTCCAATTAGTTCCTTCAGAATGTTTATTTCCCAAGTAGAGCACTTATGGCAAGAAACTGTCGTCATCTTGGGAAGGTAGAAAAGACTCTTCGCTATTATTCTCATTTCTTTTTGTTCTTTCCAAACTAGTGTGCTTGGGAGTGATGCTAATAGATGTATGTCATCAGCATACATTATTTCTTTATTAGCCTGTTTCTCAATTTCAATTCTGAAAATATCCTGATTTAGTCTAATTGCAATTTCACTGTGTTCCACAGGCAGTGACAGTTTGTACTTGGGGGGAGCTGAGACACGACCCTGTAGGATTTTTTTTCTTGCCCATATGCCTTTGAAGCTGGACCATTAGCTCTAAGGGATGCATCTCATCTCATCACAGTGTGATCCAACCTGCTTCTGGGAGAAAAAAAAAGAGCCCAGGGTGTGTTTCTCGTAGAAAGCAAAGAAATATTTTAATTCTAGGTGGTGGGGGATATTTTTCTATATCTAAAGTAAGAGCTGCTGCTGCAGCCATTTTATTCCTAAATAATTTAACTATATTCAAAGATAATCTGATGTTATTGTAGGAAAGTGTATTTCTAATAAATTCCACTTGATCTGGGTGAATCAATTCAGGCAGCGCATAATTGAGTCTGTTAGCAAGGACTTTAGCAAGAATTTTGCAATCAGCGTTAATTAAGAAGATGGGACAATAATTTGTGCATAATTCCGGATCTTTTCCTGGCTTGTGAATCAAAGTAATAAGAGCAATGCTCAGGCTGGTGGTGGGATAGTGTCATTAGGTGCTGATTTATAAGTACTTAGAAAGGTTTAATTTCATTTTGCTTCGAGCAGGGACTCCCTGCCCCCACGCTCTCTGGTGGGGTGAGCAGCAAAGCTAGCAGAGTGCTTCTCCTCCTGCCTGCCCTGCCATGGGTGACCTCTGGCTTCCCATTTCTGTTTTTATTCTCCAGCATAGCATCCCACTCACTTGTCCACGATTTTTTGGATTATTTTTACTGAATGATTTGAAGCCAGGGACTCCAGCCTACTGAGATGGTGTGTGTGTGTGCACACGTGCATGAATGTGTGTGTGCCTGTGTGTACACATGCATATATATGCATCATGTCAGATTAAAGGGTGGTAGACACCCTCACTGGGAAGTTTTTTCATGGACCTTCCTGCAAAATGTCTCTGGGTGGGTAGGCAGTAAGAGCCCCCAGCTACGAGTCGGGAAGCACACCTGCTCCTGCTCTGCTCCTAAGTGGCTATTGACCAGCAAGGGAACACAGGTGAGCCTCCGTGCTCCCGTCTGTAGAGCGTAGCTGTGGGAGGAACTGCAGGCATCGTGGAGCATGGGAAAGGGCACTGGGTTTATAACGCCGATTGTCTGTGGAACCCAAGGTATGTCACACAACTTCTTCAAGCCTCATTTTCCTCAGCTAGAGAACTGAAAAGGTGAGAGCCTTGGAGGTGCTCTTACCTGTTATCCAGGGAACAGTAGGCTCTCGCTGTGTTGCCAGTTCCTCCTCCTTTGCCTCTGTGTAGGACCAGTTTCAGTTTGAACGTGCCCTGATTTGGGGACTTAGTCTTCCTAAGCCTTGAGCCAAGCTGCTTCATCTGTGCATATGAGTTTGTAAACCAGCTTCTTACGCACAGCCGGTGTCCTCACTGCCTACCTGACCTGAAATTCACTACTGGAGCCCTTTCTTTGAAGGCAGGCTGTGGTCCACACAGGCCCCTGTTAGAATCCGCCGCTCCTGGGAAGGCAGTGGGGGTAGAGATGCTTTGTTGATCCCCTCCACAATCACAAGCCATTCGTCTTAGAACCTGAGTTAGCCAAACTTGTAAAGATGCTTAGAGATGATCCAGACCGATCCCATTTTTGCAAATGAGGAAATTAAGGTTCAAAGAGGTGGTCTGACATGTTCAAGGTCACACAGGTCATGGGAGAGCTTAGGCAAGAGCCTGGGTGCCCTTCCGCTCAGTCGCATGCCCTTCCCATTACACCACGTCTTGGCGCCATCTTCGATGGGTACCTGCTTGTTGCTGTGTTGGAAAATGATTCCTCTAAGGCAGGAGCTGTGCTCATTTAACTTAGAGTCAACTGTTGGGTTTGTCCTGAGTGATGTCATTCTCCGGGCACGAGGAAGGACATCTGACACGGGATATGGCCCATGTGTCATGGTTCGCCCTGCATCAAGCCTCAGATAAGAAGTCTAATTCCACAAATGGACGCCATTTCCACATGCGTGCATATGTCCATGGCGTGTTTACCCACACTCATTCCCCACCTGTATGTGCTGCTGGTGAGATCTCTTAATAAAAACTCAATTAGTATTTCTTTAACTTTCCTCTGGGTGCTTAAATACTATTACCACAACACAATGCCTCTATTTTTCTATTTCAATCAAGAATTCAAGTAGCATCTTGACTTGTATGTATCAGCAGTAAAATCGTGGAATGCTGACATCCTTAATAATAGCAATTAGTAATCAGTTGTTTCTTAAGTCGTTTGATTACACCAGTTGCCAAATTGTACAGTTGATGCATTTGGGGGGTGAGATGGGTCTCATCGCCCCTCCCCCAGCTGTCCTTTCTCCCTCTCTGTGTTCTCTGTGGCTACTGAGCCAACCGGTATTGAAAAGAGGCAAGCACAAATAATGCGGTTGTTGCTGGTACTAAACAGTAGAGACTTGGCTTTGGCAGAAGGTAGAATTGAATATTTCCTTGCAGAAACACAAATCCCAGTAGTGTCTGTAGAAATGCAGTCTGCACCCACATAGCTGAGAGTGAGCACAGGGGCTTGGCTCCTCCATGTCAATCACTGCGCCCAGAGTCAGAGATTCCTCTCAGGGCTAAAACCCTATGCTAGGCTCTGGATATAACCAAGTGTCGGTTGAGGTTCTTGCCCTGGAGAAGGTTGCATTTGGGTTTGAATCGTCCAGTCAATATATAAAAACCAGCCTAGCAAGGCCATGCATTTCAGTAATGGATGGAGACTCAGGGCATTATGCTTTCATGGAGGGAGGGTGCAAGATTTCTGTCCCAGCCGGCAGGGATGGCTTTACAGCGGAGGTGACCTTTCCTACCTGGGGTCTGGAAGGATGAGATGGCAAAGGTGAGCAGAGGAGGTGCAGCCCTGGCTAGGAGGATCCTGCTGGGATGGAGGCTGACTGTGGGGAGTTAGGGGCTCAGCCTCAGTGAGCCTAGCAGGACGTTGGGCACGTCTGAGGTCCATCCTTGCAGGAGAGCAGGTGTCTTCACAAGGGCACAGGTGAGTTGCTTCTTTAAGAGAACCCTAATGGATGACCATTCTCCTGCCTAATGCCTGCCTCAGCAGGATGCTTTGCCCCACTATCTGCTGGGGCTAAGATGTTCAGTTCCTTTGACTTCTGCCTGCACCAAGGTGGGGGCACATGTTCACTGAGGGATTTCTCCAGAAAAAGCCTTTCCACCATTGGATACCATGCCACTTTTCCTCTATGCTTTTTTTTTTTTTTATGATGTTGACATGGATGCATCAAAATAAATTATGTTTATTTCTATTCTATTTGGCGGGAGTAATAAGTTCACAGGCCAGTGAGTGTGATGAGCACACTGTAAGAGCCAAGGTCCTCATGTTAACATGCAACATGCAGAGAGAATAGTTACTTTTCTTTCTCTCATTTTTGCACATTGTCATCTTTTGAATGAAACTCAGAGTTCTGTCTGCTGGGGTTGTCCTAGGGATGGAAACCTCTTCCCTCTTCTTTCACCAGGTGCTTTTGCCAAATGACCCTTGACTCTGGCCTTGTCCTGGCTCGGATAGACATCCCCAGCTCTGCCCCACTTCTTGGTCCAGCCCCGTTTTCCAGTGTGATCATCCCTTCCCCTTCACAGCCCTCCTCTCAGGGATTTAGATGCTTGACAGTGTCCATTCCCAATATGTGCTGCATTTCAAGGTCATTGCTGTAAGTTTTGACCACTCTTCAAAAATTGTAAAGACCCTACATGTAGCTTCGAATCCAAACAGCTCTTTCTTCCATCAGGGATCATCCCCCCAAACTTGCCCTTACCTTGAGAAAGAGAACATTTGCTCCCAACCTATGCCCATTTTAGGCTGCGACAGTGAGTCTTTGGGATGATGGCTTCAGAAAAGCATGGAGAAGGAGGGAATCTAAACGATGATCCAAGCCAGCAGCGATTCCCCAAGAGCATCTGCAAATCACCAATTCTATGGTGGTCAGAAGACGTGAAAGTGAGGCTCCGGGGTGAGATGAGAAACCATACCAAACGCAGTCACAATCCTTAGCCCCTTTGTGTTTAAACTACTTCAGGCCTTTGATGTGTCATCGTGCCAGTCTCTGAGGGGAGGACCCAGCAGAAAGCAGTTCCCAAGCTCATTTCACCCATGGGGCTTTTCTCAGGAAGCTTGTGGTTCTCTGTGTCGGAAGCACTGATCTAATCTCATACCCTAGCTAATAAGTGGAGTTGTTGGTCCAGAGAGGGAAAGAAACTTTCCTGAGGTTACACAGCTCAGCAGAGTAGAGGTTCAATAAATCATCATAACCACAGATCCCGCTTGTTTCCATCTTAGCCGGTGTCCCTATCCTCTACCCATCACCAAGACCTTCCCATCGAGCCTCCCAAATATCTGTCATCTTTGTCACTTTGCCTTTGTGTCTTCCTCTGCCTTGGCTTAGACTCTTGCTGTCTCTCACCTGGGCAACAGCCTTCAATGAACTCCCAGCTAGACTCAACTTCTTCCTAGCCTTTCTCTGCTCCTTCAAATCCTAGTTTCCATGGTAGCCAGAGTGGCATACCCCAAATGAATGTCTGAACGTGTTGCTCCCTGCACCCTCGTCCTGAAGTCCAGCCTGCTTTCTCTGTGATAAAATCACTGATAACAAGGAGTGCCCTAGGATCACATGTTTAATCATTTAGCATACCATCATCCCAAACTGAACCAACTTGGATGAGACCCAAGCACTTTAAACATGTCATCAGTATCAGATTGTACCTGCACTGCTGAATCCTTAGATAGGAAAAAGTACATGTGTATGCGTATCAGTCTGTTTTCATGCTGCTGATAAAGACACACCCGAGGCTGGGTAATTTATAAAGAAAAAGAGGCTTAATGGACTCACAGTTGCTCGTGGCTGGGAAGGCCTCACAATCATGGCGGAAGGCAAGGGAGGAACAAAGACACCTCTTACATGGTGGCAGGCAAGAGATAATGAGAGCCAAACAGAAGGAGAAGCCCCTTATGAAACTCTCAGATCTTGTGAGACTTATTTACTACCACAAGAGTAGCACGAGGAAAATAGCCCCCATGATTCAATTATCTCCCACTGGGTCCCTCCCACAACACGTGGGAATTATGGGAGCTACAATTCAAGATGAGACTTGGGTGGAGACACAACCAAACTGTATCAGTGTGTAATTTATAACTTACGGATTCATTGTGGAAGGAATGTAAATTTCCTAACACAGTTTTCATAGTTTCAAGCATTTGGTAAAATGAGACACATAGTAAGGACTTCGCAGGGCAATTAGGAATGTAAAAAGAAAGGATATTTAGGTTCAAGATTCCCAATATACAAATCTTCAATCGGCCGGGACAGGTTGATGAAGGAAGAGCTGTTGACGCTTGCTGCTGTCCGGGTCCCAGCAGAAAGCAGATGGCATGAGCTCAGGGTACGCTGAAGGCAGGCAGGGTTACAGGGGCTACAGGAGACCATCTATGGGTGGCAGCAGCCACAGTGGGTAGCCATTCCTAACCCTGTACGTGATGGGGCCAGGGGAGGGGCAGGAGCTGCTGGGCAGAGCCTAGCCTTCCGCAGAAGGAGGCTGCTAAACCCAGCAGCCATCTGGCAGGGAGGGGCTGGGAAGCACTCTCCCTGCCCTCGCCTTCCCCAGCTCCTTTCTTTACCAGCACCCAACAGGAGCCAGAGGGCGAGCAGGACCCATGCAGGTTTGCAGAGATCAGCCTCGGGGGCTGCTTGGGCAGGGTGGGCCCCAAGAGGGAATGCAAGATGTACAGCTCAGCACTCCCGATCCAATCGCTGCTTATGATGACAACCTCCCCTAACGCCCCCAGGGCAATTCCTAGAGAGATGGAAGGTAACAAATTTGGGACCACAGCTCTGGACCCCCACCAGATGTTAGGAAAACCAAGGTGAAGAGGAAGCAAGAGAAGATTCCTCTCTAAAGCGGCTTGCTTACGTCCCCTCAGTCAGAGGCAGCCCAGGAAGTAGACCCAAAATGAGCAAGGGTTGGTGGAACCTCTCGGAAACTCCAATCTCAGACTGCTCTCCTCAGCCCCGAAAGCTCCATTCCCTAGCAGCCGCTCCCTTGCATGTCCCATCCGTGCTCCTCCTGCATGTTGTACACATGTGTGTGTGTGTGCATGCATGTACGTGTGTGTACATGTGTGTGCCTGTGTTGGGAAGGAGAATGAGGGTGGAGAGGAGCCCTCAGCATCCCTTAGGGGCCAAGGCTAACTTGCCCCCTAACCTGACAAGCTGGGAAACAGCACACCACCACTAAAAGTAAATCACATGTCAGGGAACACTTTCAGCGAACATAACAAAGGGATGATGTCTATGTTCGGTGAAGAAGTCCTACAAAATGATAAGAATGATTCAAAGATATGGCGCGATCCTGCCCAAGCCCCAGATAGACAAGTCTTGCCCTGATGAGGCCTACAAAGAAAAAATTCTGTGGACCAGACTTCATCCAGACCTGCAAAGAAGGGATGGGTGACAGGCAGGGAAGAATTAACAGTGTACACGTATGAAACGGCAATTTAATACAAACATTCATTACTGGCGATGCTCCTTGGTGAGGCTGTGGTAAAACACATCACCTCACTGTCAGAGGGAATAGAAACCCTTGTGGAAAACAATCTGGCACCAATTTAGAAACAATGCACTTGGAGAAAATGTTATGTTCTTGTTCTAGTTACATGGCTCCTAGGCATTTATGGGAAGGATATAATCCCAAATAAGAAAAAAGCCATATGAATCCTAATACAGATGCTTATTACAGCATTATTTATAGAAGCAAAAAGGTAATCAAATATCTTTTTGTAGGCATTTGGTTTAAATATTTCTCGATAGGGGATTGAAATTAGGAAGATTAGGTAGCAACATGGAAAATACTTTAGATTTGGATTTTTTAGATCTCAAGGGAGCAGAACACACAACTGTGTCCGTGATATGGTTATCAGTGGGTGAAATTTACACATGCGAATGGAGGAGCTTGGAAAACAGCGGAAACGTAGAGCAGCTGCTGTGATAGGATGGGGGCAGCAAGAGTTAGTTTCTTGTGTTGCATTGCACTTGTTGCTTATGTAGCACACACATGTACACGGTCTATGCAGCACGCGTGTATGCACGTATGTATGAGAGTCAGATATCCCAGTACACATCATTTGCTTTTTACGAACAATTGCCCCTCTACCTCCAGGACCTGCCCACCCTGTCAGTATAACCTAGTAATTAAGTCCCAGATGCAGCAGGCTCATTCCGCTTACCTAGCAGCATGCCGGGGGGCAGCTGAGCCGAGGGGTCTTTCATCCAGTCGTCATTGGCCAGTTCTATCACGGCGTCTATGGGCGTGACTTCAGTGCAGATTAAATCCCTCATTCTCTCCTCATCTTTGGCATCCAGGGCAGACTTTAATCTCTTCACTAAATCGGAGTTGAGTGGGTAGTCGGGAAGGTAATCCCAGTTGGACATTGTTGTGTCGTTTGCGCAGTGACCAGCTTTTCTTTTCTTCCTCTAAAGCGACTCCAAAGGCAGCAGCTGTCCCCAAGAGTGGCGTGGGGGCATCTATAAATAGGAGCACCCTGGCTCCTCTTACAGTCCCTGGGGAGGGCCACCCCCCCAGCAGGGAGGTGTGAAGTAATCTTTCCAGAGGCCTCAGTGAAGGATTATTCTAGGGATGGGGCAACAGATATGTTTGTAAGTGGTACGGAAGGAGAGAGAATATTTTCAAAGAAAGCTTTCATGGGTAATGTTGAATAATGTCTTTTTTGATCAAAAGTGAGGCTCTCTCCTGACACTTTGAAAACCTCTTCCTGGGACTGTGCTTGGACCTCTGTTCTGTGGAAAGGAATATTTTCTAATATTTTACCCCTTGTTCTCCTTCATGTCCTCTAAAAGGAGCGTCTGGTCACCTGTAAATTGACATGCCTCAAACTGCAAAGAATGGAAAGGAATCTTTGGTTTCCAGATTCAGGGAAGAACTGGCTGGTCTTGGAAAGACAAAAGCATCATAGAAGTGAACAAAAAAAAAGTAACCTAAATATTACCCATGAACTCCCTGTCTCTCAAAGCTGGCAAACTTGGCTCAAAGCCTATAATTCCATGACTTGTGGAAGGGCAGAGTCCTCAGGTGGATTTCTGTGCACTCTTAGGGACAGAGGTGGGGCTTTCTCTCTGTGACCTGTGTCTTCAGTGTGCTTGGGTTTCCTCATGTCAAGCTGTGCACAAGCACAGCTGTTCCTGCAGCTTCTCTGCTGACACCAGTGTGCCATGGCCTCTGAGGATTCAGGGCGGGCTGCAGAGCTTACAGGGCCTCCTTTGCCTTGCCTTCCATCTTGCCACCTTTTTCCTCCCTCCCCCTCCCCCTCTCCCTCCTCCTCCCTCCCTCCCTCTAACCCACCCTCCCTTCCTTCCTTCCTTCCTTCCTTCCTTCCTTCCTTCCTTCCTTCCT
>NW_022436950.1:4037158-4060370 GCF_009761245.1 Sapajus apella | reverse complement strand
CCTTCCTTCCTTCCTTCCTTCCTTCCTTCCTTCCTTCCTTCCTTCCTTCCTTCCTTCCTTCCCTCCTTCTCCCCTGTGCTTAATTTTATGTGTCAACTTGCCTGGGACCACAGTGCCCAGAGACTTGACCCAACACTAGTCTAGATGTTTCTATGAAGGTGTTTTTGGGATCAGATTAGACTTTCTTGAACCAGCAGACTTGGAGTAAAGCTGATGGCCCTCCCTAACATGTGTGGGCCTCATCAATCAGTTGAAGGTCTGAATGGAACAAAAGACTGACTTTCCCTGAGCAAGATGGAATTCTGGTGGCAGACAGATGTTGAGCCTTTGGTCTCAACCTCAGCTCTTCTGTGGATCTCCAGCCTATCAGCCCACTCTGCTGATGTTGGATTTATCAAGTCTGCACTATACTATGAGCCAATTCGTGAAGATAAATTCTCTCTCCCTACATACTGTTGGTTTGGTTCCTCTGGAGAACCCTAATACACCCTTCCTCCTTTCAGCTCCAGTGTGTTCCATTTGCATTTTCCTGCTTCTGTTCCATCTGCATTCAAGGTGCCAGGCACTGTAGTTCCTGCCCAATGTCCGTTCTCCTTCCACTTGTGTGCCCAACACGGCCTGGCTTTCTTGGCAGGGGCACTGTGCCCAGCCCCTAGGGATGAGTCACGTTGATTTAGGTCAGTAGTGTCAGTCCCAGTCTCCTCTGCCAGCTACTCAATGTCCAGTCTCTCTTGTAACCCAGTTCTGGCTGGTGGGGTGAGTCTGGGAAGTTATTTGCTTTCCTGATCGAGAGGGACAGAAGTGGCTGGCATCTCCCTTTCTTTTTCCTGTTTCCTTGAACATGGACATGATATCTGGAGCTGCAGCAGCCACATCACAGCCAGGAGGCGACAGACATGAAATGAAGGGTCAACACACAAAGGAGAGTGGGATGGAAAGCTGGGGAGAGACTGAAGGTGACATGTCAGCCACCAGACCTCTTATCTTTATGCCTTAAGCACTTTTTGTGTGTTTTCTGTTACTTACAGCTGAAGACATTCCTGGTTGATACAGGTAGTATGTTTACTCTGCCTTGAAATCATGGAAGTGTCCTGGTTTTGGTCTAAGAAGATGCATGGGGAAGGACTCAGCCAGTGAAGAACTTTAGTGAATCCTCCCAAGCCTTCCATTCTTTGGTAATAGTAACGCCCTGCCTTTTATGATAAAATCCAAATGGATTTTGCAACAATAGCATCCAACCCCAGAGTCCCCAAGTGGAGTGTGGAGCAGCGATGGCACCACAGGTTGGGCTCACAAATAAGCAGCAGCCAGGGCCACTGGAGTGACTGCCTTTTGGTGTCACGGACCCTGACGAATGGACCCCGATGGAGACATCCTTGGAATCTCTGGTAATGGACTCTGCCCAGAAATGAAATACGAATGCCGGGGATCTGCCTGCAGTTCAGAGGCTTGACTGAACTGCAGAGTATAACTGGTCTCTACTTCTTTCTTTGGCCAAAGGACTGCGGGTTTTGAAGGAGATTTTTGAGCTTAAATTTCCGAGCACAAATCCTTTGCAGCATCAAATGTCTTAAATTTAGGGAGAAATCTAACCCTAGCACATGTGTGTAGATGCAGTGAAAGGGAGGGTAGTGACCATAGGAAAATGATCAGCACTGGGGCAAGGTAATGTAAAGAAACAAAACGAGAATTATTAGAGACTGCTATTAAACTTCAAATCAGAAGGGAGGTAAAGATGGAGCACTTGTTGGGCAGATAATAAGATGACAAAGCCTCAAAATACGGCACTCACTGATCTTAATTACCAAGCTATCTGCTGGGTGTTTAATCAGTGGCACATACACTATGCTAATTATTCCAGCTAATTTCATTATAATGCAATTCTTTATCAACCCTGCTATGTATAAATTAGGAATTGGAATGTAACTAACACAAATTATATTTAAGGCAACATGAATTTCTTTATTTCAGCACAAAATCTTCTGGTCTCTATTTCTTTATCTTTCTTTTTTGATTAGCTAATGTCACCCCTCCCTACTCCAGTCCCCCACAGCCTAAACCACCATTTGAGGAGAAAGGAACCCAGCGCAAATATTTCCTCCTTTAACTTCTCGGGAATCATCTGACTCTCCTTCAGTGACTGTCCTTGAAAGGTGCAGAATATATATAAGCAATCAGTGACAGACGGATCCTGCCTTTCTCTGCATCAGATAAAGGTCGCCTTATTGTTCTATTTTAATTTTTAAATAATCAGTGGAGGGTACCATAATTCATGTATTTTCAGTGATATATTGTATATAACTTACATCAAGTTATGTTTACAAATGTGTTTAGATGAGGACTAATAACATGTATCTTATAGAGAAGCATGAATATTGTCTGGAATTTTTAATGTCACGCGGCTCTGCATCCAAAGAGATCAGGACTGCCAGGCTTGTGACTTTCTCCTCCATCAATACTTTTGGTTTTGAACAAATTCACAGCAAAGTAACAAAGCCTAATAAATCAGTTGATAAAACTGGGGTCTAATTTAGTCCCAGCACCGAGTCCATCGCCAAGGGAGAGCCATGGTCTGGGAGAAATGAACAGTCCCAAGTCCTCAGACCCCCCTGTGACCTCAGATAAGGGACAAGCACTATGCGCATCTAGACTCACCCAAAGTGACCGAGACATAGCCCTGTAAGATGGATTCACCTTTGAAACTCATTGCTCCTTTGGGCCTGAAATGTCCCTGCTTTTCCCTGAGAGCTGGAGAGCAGCCCCTTCGTCCTGTGGTCCCCTGAGTGCTATTGGGTGCTCCCTTGCCTCCAGGTCCAGCTGCTGGGCCCTCCACATTCTGGATAAGCTGGAGCTTTGCTCCTAGGCCGGAGGCTTTCATCATCTCGTATCATCCCCTCTCCTGTCTCTGGTTCCTACTGTTTATTTTTATTTCTCCTAATTCCCGGCTCCAGTGGCAAAGATGTTTCTCCTTGTGGTCAGAAGCTTTTTAACTTTGCTAAAGATTCTTTCGAATTCTGTTTTTTTTTTTTTTAAGGGTCTCACTCTGTTGCCCAGGCTAGAGCGCAGTAGTGCAGTCACTGCTTACTGCAGCGTCTATCCCCTGGGCTCAAACTCATCCTCAGCCTCCCGAGTAACTGGGCCACAGGTGTGTGCCACCAAGCCAGGCTAATTTTTAAGTTCTTTTTAACACAGAGAGGGGCTCACTATGTTGCCCAGGCTGGTTTCAAACTGCTGGGCCCACGCGATCCTCACACTCCCCAGAGTGCTGGGATTACAGGTGTGAGCCACTGTGCCCAACTTGAATTCCTTTTCAATGAGTCACTTCTAGCTTTTCTGTCTCTACAGTTTTGTCCAAGATGTTTGTGTGAATGTATTTACCATTCTGTGTGGGGCCAGGCTCGCCCATCAACCCAGCAGGCTGCAGTAGCTACTTTGTAGTGCGATCTTGGTACTCAGACTTGATGGGTAGCTCTTTGTGCAATGAGAGAGCAGGGGCCACTTTCATTTCCCCTGTGTCTTCAGAGGCTGGAAACAATGCAGTGGGGTGTGGGTACAGACTAGATGTGATGAAAGTCATTGACAATTCTTGCAAGATTTTTTTTTCTCTATTGGGGCATGATTTGTAATGATGCAAGGTTGGAGTTGTACAATTGGAGATACAGATATTTTCTATCAATATAATCATCAAAGCCCAAATAATGCACAAATGATTTTCATTCAGTAAACATGTTTTGAGTCCTGGTTAATTCCAGGCATTCCTTGATGTGCTGAGATTATACTATGTTGACTATATAATTCAGAATATATGCCAGGCACTTTCTTTTTTTATTTTATTTTATTTTTTTAAATATATATTTTATTGCATTTTAGGTTTTGGGGTACATGTGAAGAACATGTAAGATTGTTGCATAGGTACACACATGGCAGTGTGGTTTGCTGCCTTCCTCCCCATCACTGATATCTGGTATTTCTTCCCATGTTATACCCCCCCAATTCCCCACCCCCCACTGTCCCTCCCCTAGTTTCCCCCCACAGACCTCAGTTTGTGATGCTCCCCTCCCTGTGTTCATGTGTTCTCATTGTTCAATACCCACCTGTGAGAGAGAACATGCAGTGTTTGATTTTCCGTTCTTGTGTCAGTTTGCTGAGAATGATGGTTTCCAGGTTCATCCATGTCCCTACAAAGGATATGAACTCATCGTTTTTGATGGCTGCATAATATTCCATGGTGTATATGTGCCACATATTCCCTGTCCAGTCTATCATCGATGGGCATTTGGGTTGGTTCCAGGTCTTTGCTATTGTAAACAATGCTACAATGAACATTTGTGTGCATGTGTCCTTATAGTGGAACGATTTATAATCCTTTGGATATATACCCAGTAATGGGATTGCTGGGTCAAATGGAATTTTTTTTTCTAGGTCCTTGAGGAATGGCCACACTGTCTTCCACAATGGTTGAACTAATTTACACTCCCACCAACAGTGTAAAAGTGTTCCTATTTCTCCACATCCTCTCCAGCATCTGTTGTCTCCAGGTTTTTTAATGATCACTCTTCTAACTGGTGTGAGATGGTATCTCAATGTAGTTTTGATTTGCTTTTCTCTAATGACCAGTGATGATGAGCATTTTTTCATATGTTTGTTGGCCTCATATATGTCTTCTTTTGTAAAGTGTCTGTTCATATCCTTTGCCCATTTTTGAATGGGCTTGTTTGTTTTTTTCTTGCAAATCTGTTTTAGTTCTTTGTAGATTCTGGATATTAGCCCTTTGTCAGATGGGTAAGCTGAAAAAATTTTTTCCCATTCTGTTGATTGCCGATTCACTCTAATGACTGTTTCTTTTGCTATGCAGAAGCTCTGGAGTTTGATTAAGTCCCATTTGTCTATTTTGGCTTTTGTTGCCAATGCTTTTGGTGTTTTAGTCATGAAGTCCTTACCTATGCCTATGTCCTGAATGGTTTTGCTTAGATTTTCTTCTAGGGTTTTTATGGCGTTAAGTCTTATGTTTAAGTCTTTAATCCATCTGGAGTTAATTTTAGTGTAAGGTGTCAGGAAGGGGTCCAGTTTCTGCTTTCTGCACATGGGTAGCCAGTTTTCCCAACACCATTTATTAAACAGGGAATCCTGTTTAATATTGCTTTTTTTTGTGAGGTTTGTCAAAGATCAGATGGTTGTAGATGTGTGGCATTGCGTCTGATGCCTCTTTTCTGTTCCATTGGTCTTTATCTCTGTTTTGGTACCAGTACCATGCTGTTTTGATTACTGTAGCCTTGTACTATAGTTTGAAGTCAGGTAGTGTGATGCCTCCAGCTTTGTTCTTTTTGCTTAGAATTGACTTGGCTATGCGGGCTGTCTTTTGGTTCCATATGAAGTTTAAGGTGGTTTGTTCCAGTTCTGTGAAGAAGGTCATTGGTAGTTTGATGGTGATAGCGTTGAATCTGTAAATTACTTTGGGCAGTATGGCCATTATCACGATATTGATTCTTCCTAACCATGAACATGGAATATTTCTCCATCTGTTTGTGTCCTCTCTTATTTCATTGAGCAGTGGTTTATAGTTGTCCTTGAAGAGGTCCTTTACGTTCCTTGTTAATTGTATTCCTAGGTATTTTATTCTCTTTGTAGCAATTGGGAATGGCAGTTTGTTCTTGATTTGGCTCTCTTTGAGTCTGTTATTCGTATATAGGAATGCTTGTGATTTCTGCACTTTGATTTTGTATCCTGAGACTTTGCTGAAGTTGCTTATCAGTTTCAGGAGATTTTGGGCTGAGATGATGGGGTCTTCTAAATATACAATCATGTCGTCTGCAAATAAAGATAATTTGACTTCCTCCTTTTCTAATTGAATACGCTTTATTTCTTTTTTTTGCCTGATTACTCTGGCTAGAACTTCCAATACTGTATTGAATAGGTATGGTGAGAGAGGGCGTCCTTGCTAGTGCCAGATTTCAAAGGGAATGCTTTCAGTTTTTGCCCATTCAGTATGATATCGGTTGTGGGTCTGTCATAAATAGCTTTCATTATTTTGAGATATGTTCCATCAATACCTAGTTTATTGAGGGTTTTTAGCAAAAAGCCCTGTTAAATTTTGTCAAAAGCCTTCTCTGTACCGATTGAAATAATCGTGGTTTTTGTCTTTGGCTCTGTTTATGTGGTGAATTACGTTTATAGACTTGTGTATGTTGGACCAGCCTTGCATCCCCAGGATGAAGCCTACTTGATCATGGTTGATAAGCTTTGTGATGTGCTGTTGCAATCAGTTTGTCAGTATTTTATTGAAGATTTTTGCATCTATGTTCATCATGGATATTGGCCTGAAGTTTTCTTTTCTTGTTGAGTCTCTGCCAGGTTTTGGTGTCAGGATGATGTTGGTCTCATAAAATGATTTGGGAAGGATTCCCTCTTTTTGTATTTTTTGGAATAGTTTCAGAAGGAATGGTACCAGCTCCTCTTTGTATGTCTGGTAGAATTTGGCTGTGAACCCCCCTGGACCTGGGCTTTTTTTGGTTGGTAGGCTATTAATTGCTGCCTCAACTTCAGCCCTTGTTATTGGTCTATTCAGAGTTTTAACTTCTTCCTGGTTTAGGCTTGGGAGGATGCAAGTGTCCAAGAATTTATCCATTTTCTCCAGGTTTACTAGTTTATGTGCATAGAGTTGTTTATAATAATCTCTGATGATAGTTTGTATCTCTGTGGAATCTGTGGTGATATCCCCTTTATAGTTTTTTATTGCATCTATTTGATTATTATCTCTTTTCTTTTTTATTAATCTAGCTAGTGGTCTATGTTGTTGATCTTTTTGAAAAAACAACTCCTGGATTTATTGATTTTTTGAAGGGTTTTTTTTTTGTCTCTATCTCCTTTAGTTCTGCTTTGATCTTAGTTATTTCTTGTCTTCTGCTATGTTTTGAGTTTTTTTGATCTTGCTCCTCTAGCTCTTTCAATTTTGATGATAGCATGTTGATGTTAGATCTTTTCTTGCTTCTCATGTGGGCATTTATTGCTATATATTTTCGTCTAGACATTGCTTTAAATGTGTCCCAGAGAGTCTGCTATATTGTGTCTTCGTTCTCATTGGTTTCAAAGAACATCTGTATTTCTGCCTTCATTTCGTTGTTTACCCAGTCAACATTCAAGAGCCAGTTGTTCAGTTTCCATGAAGCTGTGTAGTTCTGAGTTAGTTTCTGACTTCTGAGTTCTAACTTGATTGCACTGTGGTCTGAGAGACTGTTTGCTATGATTTCCACTCTTTTGCATTTGCTAAGGAGTGATTTACTTCCGATTATGTGATCAATTTTACAGTAGGTGGGATGTGGTGCTAAGAAGAATGTATATTCTGTGGATTTGGGGTGGAGAGTTCTGTAAATGTCTATTAGGTTTGCTTGGTCCAGGTCTGAATTCAAGTCCTGGATATGCTTGTTAATTTTCTGTCTCATTGATCTGTCTAATGTTGACAGTGGAGTACTAAAGTCTTCCACTATTATTGTGTGGGAGTCTAGGTCTCTTTGTAATTACAGTCATTAAGAACTTGCTTTATGTATCTGGGTGCTCCTGTATTGGGTGCGTATATATTTAGGATCATTAGCCGTTCTTGTTGCATTGATCCTTTTACCATTATGCAGTGTCCTTCTTTGCCTCTTTTAATCTTTTTTGGTTTAAAGTCTGTTTTATCAGAGACTAGGATTGCAACTCCTGCTTTTTTTTTGCTCTCCATTTGCTTGGTAAATCTTCCTCCATCCCTTTATTTTGAGCCTTTGTGTATCCTTGCATGTGAGATGGGTTTCCTAGGTACAGGACACTGATGGGTTTTGGCTTTTTATCCCATTTGCCAGTCTGTGTCTTCTGATTGGGGCGTTTAGCCCGTTTACATTTAAGGTTAATATTGTTATGTGTGAATTTGATCCTGCCATTTTGATGCTAGATAGTTGTTTTTCCCATTAGTTGATGCAGTTTCTTCATTGTGTCGATGCTCTTTACCATTTGGTATGTTTTTGGAGTGGCTGGTACTGGTTGTTCCTTTCTATGTTTAGTGCTTCTTTCAGAAGCTCTTATAAAGTAGGCCTGGTGGTGATGAAATCTCTGAGTAATTGCTTGTTCGTAAAGGATTTTATTTGTCCTTTGCTTATGAAGCTTAGTTTGGCTGGATATGAAATTCTGGGTTGAAAGTTCTTTTCTTTAAGGATGTTGAATATTGTCCCCCACTCTCTTCTGGCTTGTATGGTTTCTGCTGGGAGATCCGCTGTGAGTCTGATGGGCTTCTCTTTGTGGGTAACCCGACCTTTCTGTCTGGCTGTCCTTAGCATTTTCTCCTTCATTTCAACCCTGGTGAATCTGACGATTATGTGCCTTGGGGTTGCTCTTCTTGAGAAATATCTTTGTGGTGTTTCTCTGTATTTCCTGGACTTGAATACTGGCCTGCCTTGCTAAGTTGGGGAAGTTTTCCTGGATAATATTCTGAAGATTGTTTTTCAGCTTGGTATCATTCTCTCTGTCACATCCAGGTACACCTATCAAATGTAGATTAGGTCTTTTCACATAGTCCCATATTTCTTGAAGACTTTGTTCATTTCTTTTTACCCTTTTTTCTCTAATCTTGTCTTCTTGTTTTATTTCATTGAGTTGATCTTTGACCTCTGATATCCTTTCTTCTGCTTGGTCAATTTGGCTATTGAAACTTGTGTATGCTTCGCGAAGTTCTCGTGTTGTGTTTTTCAGCTCCATCAATTTATTTATATTCCTCTCTAAGCTGTTTATTCTCGTTAGTATTTCATCAAACCTTTTTTCAAGGTTCTTAGTTTCTTTGCATTGGGTAAGAACATTTTCTTTTAGCTCAGAGAAGTTTCTTATTACCCACTTTCTGAAGCCTGTTTCTGTCAATTCATCAGACCCATTCTCCATCCAGTCTTGTTCCCTTGCTGGTGAGGAGTTATGATCCCTTGGAGGAGGAGAGGCGTTCTGGTTTTGGGTGTTTTCCTCCTTTTTGTGCTGGTTTCTTCCCATCTTTGCAGATTTATTTACTGATGGTCTTTGTAGTTGGTGACTTTCAGATGGGGTCTCTGAGTGGGCATCCAGTTTGTTGATGAAGTTATTTCTTTCTATTTCTTAGTTTTCCTTCTAACAGTCAGGCCCCGCTGCTGTAAGACTGCTGGAGGTCCACTCCAGGCCCTGCTTGCTTGGGTATCACCTTCAGTGGCTGCAGAACAGTAAGGGTTGCTACCAGTTTCTTCTGCTATCTTTGTCCCAGAAGGATACCTGCCAGATGTCAGTCTGAGCTCTCCTTTATGAGGTGACTCTTTGGATATACGGGGGCCGGGGAGCTGCTTGAGGAGACAGTCCATCCTTTATAAGAGCTCAAGTGCTGAGCTGTGAGCTCTGTTGTTCCATTCAGAGCTGCTGCGCAGGTACGTTTAAGTCTGCTGCAGCAGAACTCATAACCACCTTTTTTAACCCAGGTGCTCTGTCCTGGGAAGGTGGGGCTTTATTTATAAGTTTCTGTGGTGCTGCTGCCTTTTTTCAGGGATGCCCTGCCCAGCGAGGAGGCAGCCTAGTCACTGTCTGCCTGTAGAGGCTTTGCTGAGCTGCTATGTGCTCCACCCAGCTGCTGTGTGATCTTCCCTGCAGTCCTGTTTATAAGGATATAGTTAGAACTATCTCGGCAATGGCGGCCTGCCTCTGTAATGGCAGACTTTCTCTGTAATTGCGGACTTCCTCAGCAATGGCGAGCTGCCTCAGTAATGGCGGACTGCCTCGGCAATGGCAGGCTGCCTCGATAATGGCAGACTACCTTGGTAGTGGTGGACTACCTCAGTAATGGCAGACACCCCTCCCCGACAGAGCTGGACCATCCTGGATTCAGCTGTGCTTGCTGTGGAACTCTCAATCCAGAGTGTTTCAGATTGCTGGTATTGTAGGGGTGGGACTGGCCGAGCCTGATCACCTTGTGCCAGGTACTTTCTAAAGGTGTTGTGAATATAACTTGTTTTCTCCTCTCAATGATACTGAGGTTATCACTTGAAAGATGAGGAAACTGTGTGGGGAGCTACTGTTGAGGCTGCACAGCTATTAAGTGGCAGGGTTAAGATGCAAACACACAGCCAGGCTGTATGCCCCAGTCCTGTGTGGTCCCGCCTCTCACTCTGTGCCCAGTTCTGCAGTCTTCTAGTCAGCCTCTTCCTCTTCCTAATTGATATATTTTGGATTAGGGAAGAATGATTTCGTGGGCCAGGCCCTGCTGCCCTGTGCAATCTCGGGGCACTGCTCCTTATGTCCCAGCCATTCTAGATTTAGCTGTGGCTAAAAGGGCCTCAGGTGTGTCTCAGGCCTCTGCTTCAGAGGGTGCAAACTGTAAGCTTTGGTGACTTCCACTTGGTGTTAAGCCCGCAGGTGTACATAGTGCAGGAGTTGAGGCTTGGGAGCTTCCACCTACACTTCAGAGGATGTATGAAAATGCCTAGTTGTCCAGGCAGAAGTGTGCTGAAGGGGCGGAGCCCTCATGAAGAACCTCTACTAGGGCAATGTGGAGGGGAAATGTGGGGTTGGAGACCCACATAGAGTTCCCACTGGGGCACTGCCTAGAGGAGCTGTGAGAAGAGGGCCACTATCCTCTGGATCCCAGAATGGTAGACCCACCAACAGTTTTCATCATGTGCCTGCAAAAATGGCAGGCATTTAATACCAGCACTTGAGGGCAGCCATGGGAGCTGAGTCCTGCAGAGCCGCAGGGGTGGAGCTGCCCAAGTCCTTGAGATTCCACCCCTTACATCAGTATGACCCGGATGTGAGACGTGGAATCAAAGGAGATTATTTTTGAACTTTAAAATGTATGACTACCTTGCTGGGTTTCAGACTTGTGTGGGGCCTGTAGCCCCTCTCTTTTGGTTAATTCCTCCCTTTTGAAATGGGCATATTTACCCAATGGCTGTACCCCCATTGTATCTTCGAAGTAACTAACTTGTTTTGGTTTTATAGAATCATAGGTAGAAGGCATTTACCTTGTCTCAGATAAGACTCTAGAATGTGGACTTTTAAGTTAATGATGAAATGAGTTAAGACATGGGGGACTGTTGAGAAGGAATGAAGATATTTTGAAATGTAAAAAGGACATGAGATCTGGGAAGGGCTGGGGTGGAATGATATGGTTTGGATCTGTGTCCCTTCCCAAACCTCATATCGAATTGTAATTCCCCAATGTTGTAGAAGAGGCCTGGTGGGAGGTGATTGGATCATGGGGGCAGATTTTCCCCTTGCTGTTCTCATTCTAGTGAGTTCTCATGAAATCTGGTTGTTTAAAAGTGTGTGGCACTTTCCCCTTCTATGTCCTCCTCCTGCTTCTGCCATATAAGATATGCCTGCTTCTGCTCCACTTTTGACCATGATTGTAAGTTCCCTGAGGCCTCACAAGCCATGCTTCCTGTATAGCCCATGGAACCATAAGCCAATTAAACCTTTTCTCTTTATAAATTTCCCAGTTTCAGGTATTTCTTTGTAGCAGTGCGAGAACAGACTAATACACTTCCTGTCTGCTATTTTGGTCTTTTTTGATATGTAACTTTCATGAGAAAAGATGTAGAAGAGGTGGGAGGGAAGAGAAGAGGGGCAAGGGCCAAAGGAAGAGGATATCTGGGGAGACTTCGACAGAAAGAGGCCTGCGAGTAGGTGGGAATTGGATAAAGAAAGAAAAGCCATTGCTTTGATACAATCTCTTGGTTGCCGGATGGTGTTTTCCTAATCAAGATGCTGATTTGAGACTGGACCACAAGTCATGGCTTTTAAATTGTTATTTAACTATGTGAGTCTTATTGTGAAAGTAACATCTTGGGGACCCCAAAATTACTAAGCTAAGGGAAAAGGCAAGCTGGGAACTGCTCAAGATAAACCTGCCTCCCATTCTATTTAAAGTCATCCAACTGCGCACTGAGATAGATGCATATTCTGATGGCCTCCTTTGGAAAGTCTTATCAGAAACTCAAAAGCATGCAACCATTTGTCTCTCATCTACTATGGCCTAGAAGCCCCCTCCCTGCTTCAAGTTGTCCCTGCCTTTCTGGATGGAACTGACGTACTTCTTACATATACTGATTGATGTCTCATGTCTCCCTAAAATGTATAAAACCAAACTGGGCCCCGACCACCTTGGGCACATGTCATCAGGACCTCCTGAGGCTGTGTCAGGGTGCACTTCCTTAACTTTGGCAAACAAACGTTCTACAATGATTGAGACCTGTCTCGTCATTTTTTCTCGATTGACACTGCCATTGGGGGTAAGGGGATCATCAATCAAGTACAATGATGTAAGGTGCAAAGTCTGCCCTCTGATAATTAGACATTAAAATTGCCCTAAAGGATCAAAGCAGGACAGTGTAAAGTCACTTGATGAAGAATAATTTGAGAGAGCACATTCTTTCAAATTCATCCCCCTACCTCCATCTCAAATCATCTTTGAAATAAAGGAAAATGAGAAAAATAGAGAAAATCTGTATCAGTGATTAAACTTAGGGCACGGTGCATCCCTGTGACAAAAATTTCAAGAAATTTCTGGCATCAACAGGGTGGGCAGGCTTGAGGAAGGGTAGACCAGCTGGTCAAAGGTGTGAGTAGGCAGAAATGCAGGCTGGGACCCTGGGGTGACGGTAGGACCGATGTTGACTCATAGGCAGGTTTAAAAAGGGCCCCTGAGTGCCACAGTGTGCCCAGAACCTCAGTGTATCATGTCACGCTTGGCTGCTGGCAGCAGTGAACAATGCAGGGAGGGCCGTGGTGGGCACCTGGGGGGCAGTCATGCATACTTCAGAAAGGTGCATGATGCCTGCCAATCAGGACGCTTACAGATTGAAAAGTGAAATACACACAAAGCAGGGATGAAATACCCTGCCCCAGTGGTAAAGTTCCCTGGCCATAACCCTGCTAGTTATTTTCAATTTCCATGCCTCTCTTATAGAAAAATAAAGTGTCCATAGGATTAAAATCTGTCGTCTTCTCTTTGGGCCTGAAAATATTTGACCACAGACACACACAATCATGATCGAGCCCCTCTATGGTGGACAGCCTTGGAGATGCCCCTCAAATTCATGCCCTCGTGTAACCTGTTCTCCTGTGGCTGGGCCAGGCTCTGTGGCTTGCTTCTCACAGATATGGCACCACTGAAGCAGAAGTGACTAATGGCCACTTTTGAGATTAGCTTATAAATTATAAAGACACAGTGGCTTCTGCGTTGGGTGCTCTCTTTGGCTCCCTCCTGAGTGGTTCACCCTGGGGGAAGCTGGCTGCCTTATGTTGAGTCAGTCCCAGAAGTGGGACTGGGGATGGAACTGGAAAGAGGGTGTTCTGGGGCTGCCGACAGTCATGTGAAGGGGTGTGGCAGGAAAACCTTCAGCCCTAGTAGAGCCTGAGGGTGACGACAGCCTCCTGAGAGACAGAACCACCCACAAAAGCCATGCTCAGTTTCCTTGCCCGCAGAAACTGTACAATTATGATTGTTTTCCACTTTATGCCATTAGGTTTTGGGGTAATGTACTATGCAGCAGTAGATAATATACCACCTTAACTAGCATTTGAAGAAAGCCACAGACTTCATCCTTCCTTTTCTTATTCTGTCCTTCCCCACTCAGGGATAAGCAAAGCATGAACTCTGATTAAACAGTGCGAAAGAATGGATGATTTTTGAGTCCCAGGGTAAATGTCTTTTTATGAAACAAGTGTTGCTGTGAGAAATGAGCAAATTGTGAAAATCCCAAATTCATACTATCACTGAACATCTAGATATACATTATGTTTGAAAAAGGAATGAGGGCCAAGGACGATTTCTCTAGGATGAAAATCATATTTCAAGTTTCAAATTGCAATTGATAGAGTGAATGAGATTGCAGAAAATCAAGTCAGTGATTTAAAAGACCAGACACAGAAATCCTCTCAAACTCAGAGTATGAAAGGGACAAAATGGTACATGTAAAGAAATAACACCAAAGACAGATTCAGGAAATTTATGTGTTAGGAGAGTAAAAGCAGAGAGAATATAATAAGTAAAGAAGTAATACAAGACACCTTTTGCTATGGACTGAATTGTGTCTCATGCCCTCAGTTCAAATGCTGAAGCCCTAACCCGCCGTGTGATTGTATTGGAGACATGGCCTTTAGGGAGGCGTTTTAGTCTGTTCTTGCATTACTATAAAGAAATACCTGAGACTGGGTAATTTATAAAGAAAAGAGGTTCACAAAGACAAAAGCCACATGATTATCTCAATAGATGCAGAAAAGGCCTTCAACCAAATTCAACAGCCCCTTATGCTAAAAACTCTCAATAAACTAGGTATCAATGGAACATATCTCAAAATAATAAAAGCTATTTGTGACAAACCCACAGCCAATATCATACTGAATGGGCAAAAACTGGAAGCATTTTCTTTGAAAACTGGCACAAGAGTGCCCTCTCTCACCACTCTTATTCAACATAGTATTGGAAGTTCTGGCCAGAGCAATCAGGCAAGAAAAAGAAATAAAGCATGTTCAATTAGGAAAAGAGGAAGTGAAACTGTCTATATTTGCAGATGGCAGAACTGTATATTCAGAAGACCCCATCATCTCAGCCCAAAATCTCCTTAAGATGATAAGCAACTTCAGCAAAGTCTCAGGATGAAAAGTCAATGTGCAAAAATCACAAGCATTCCTGTACGCCAATAACAGACAAACAGAGAGCTAAATCATGAGTGAACTCCCATTCACAATTGCTACAAAGAGAATAAAATACCTAGTAATGCAACTAACAAGGTATGTGAAGGACCTCTTCAAGGAGAACTACAAACCACTACTCAAGGAAATAAGAGAGGACACAAACAGATGGAAAAACATTCCATGCTCATGATTAGGAAGAATCAATATCATGAAAATGGCCATACTGCCCAAAGTAATTTATAGATTCAGTGCTATCCCCATCAAGCTACCAATGACCTTCTTCACAGAACTGGAAAGAATCACATTAAACTTCATATGGAACCAAAAAAGAGCCCGCATAGCCAAGTCAATCCTAAGCAAAAAGAACAAAGCTGGAGGCATCATGCTACCTGACTTCAAACTATACTACAAGGCTACAGTAATCAAAACAGCATGGTACTGGTACCCAAATGGAGACATAGACCAATGGAACAGAACAGAGGCCTCAGAGGCAATGCCACATATCTACAACCATCTGCTCTTTGACAAACCTGACAAAAACAAGCAATGGGGAAAGGATTCCCTCTTTAATAAATGGTGTTGGGAAAACTGGCTAGTCATGTGCAGAAAGCTGAAACTGGAGTCCTTCCTTACACTTTATATAAAAATTAACTTCAGATGGATTAAAGATTTAAACATAAGAGCTAATACCATAAAAACTCTAGAGTAAAACCTAGGCAATACCATTCAGACATAGTCATAGGCAAGAACTTCATAACTAAAACACCAAAAGCAATGGCAACAAAAGCCAAAATAGACAAATGGGATCTAATTAAACTTAAGAACTTGTGTACAGCAAAAGAGACCATCATTAGAGTGAACTGGCAACCAACAGAATGGGAAAAATTTTTACAATCTACCCATTTGACATAGGGCTGTTATCCAGAATCTACAAAGAACATAAACAAATTTACAAGAAAAAAAACCAACCCCATGAAAAAGTGGGAGAAGGATATGAACAGACACTTTTCAAAAGAAGACATTTATGCAGCCAACAAACATATGAAAAAATGCTCATCATCCCTGGTCATTAGAGAAATGCAAATCAAAACCACATTGAGATACCATCTCATGCCAGTTAGAATGGCGATCATTAAAAAACCTGGAGACAACAGATGCTGGAGAGGATGTGGAGAAATAGGAACACTTTTACACTGTTGGTGGGAATGTGAATTAGTTTAACCATTGTGGAAGACAGTGTGGCGATTCCTCAAGGATCTAGAAATAAAAATACCATTTGACCCAGCAATCCCATTACTGAGTATATACTCAAAGGATTATAAATTGTTCTATTATAAAGACACATGCACATGTATGTTCATTGTGGCACTGTTTATGATAGCAAAGACTTGGAACCAACCTAAATGCCCATCAAAGACAGACTGGATAAAGAAAATTTGGCACATATACACTATGGAATACTATGCAGCCATAAGAAAGGATGAGTTCATGTCCTTTGCAGGGACATGGATGAATCTGGAAAACATCATTCTCAGCAAACTGACACAAGAACAGAAAACCAAACACCGCATGTTCTCACTCATAAGTGGGTGTTGAACAATGAGAACACATGGACACAGGGAGGGGAACATCACACACTGGGGCCTGTTGGGGGTGGGAGACCTAGGGGAGGGATAGCAGGGGGTGGGGGGTTTGGGGAGGGATAACATTATGAGAAATACCTAATGTAAATGACAGGGGGATGGATGCAGCAAACCACCACAGCATGCATATACTTATGTAACAATCATGCACGATCTGCACATGTACCCCAGAACTTAAAGTATAACAAAAAATAAATAAATAAATATGAATGTTGCAGTCTTAGCATAAAAAACATGAGTTAACAAAACATATAGTTTCTTTCTAGATTCACTTAAGAATCTCCCTCTGGAATATTATTATTATTATTAATGTATTATTCCTCTGGAATATTTTTTATCACGATAAACATTATCAACATATTAGAAAAAAAAAGAAAAGAGGTTCAATTGGCTCATGGTTCCACAGGCTGCGCACACAGCATGGCTGGGGAGGCATCGGGAAACTTTCAATAATGGTGGGAGGTGAAGGGGAAGCAGGCATATCGTACATAGCTGGAGCAGGAGCAAGACAGAGTCAGGGGAGGTGCCACACCCTTTTTAAACAACAAGAACCAATGGCAATTCACCCACTATCACAAGAACAGCACCGAGGGGATGGTGCTAACCCATTCATGAGAACTCCCCCACAGAATCCAATCACCTTCCACACGGTCCCATCTCCAATACTGAGGATTATAATCCAACATGAGATTTGGGTGGCGACAGAGATCCAAACCATATCAGGAGGTAAAGGAAGTTAAGTAAGGCCATAACAGTGGAGTATTGATCCTATAGAACTGGTGTCCTTATAAAGACGAAGAGATACTGGAGGTCTCCCTCTCTCCATAGATGCACAAGGAAGAGGTCATGTGAGCACACAGAGGGCAAGGTGGCAGCTGCCTCCAGGAAGCCTGCCTTGCTGGCGCCTGATCTTGGGCTCCGCAGCCTCCAGAACAGCTAAGCAGCCTGGGAAGACTGAGACGAGTTCCCTGAGCTGATGAGTAGAATGTCTTCTCTCCAAGTTGAAACCCCCTTCAAGCACCTTTAAAAAGTAAGACTTGTCTTTAAATTAAAAGTATGTTTCAGGATATTTTGTGAAAATATAGAAACATACATGAACATATTCTGATGACATTTTGGTATTTCAGGGACAAAGAAACAACTCCTAATTTTTACAATATAAAAACCAGATTGGTCGATTGGTAGCAGGTCTCTTCATATGACAAAGTGGCACAAAGCAACAGAGAAATGGCGACAAGGTATGCAAGGGAAAATATTGTAACCCCAAAACTCCATCTCAGCCTATCTGATGTTCACATGTGGGGTACTGGAAAGAGATTCTCAGACACGCAAGGACACAGAAAATATTTCAAACACATCATGCTCAGAAAAAATGATTTCAATAATTATTTGTAGTTGTTTGAAAAAAATTGAAATTAAGAGCTCAAGACTTGGCCGGGCATGGTGGCTCACGCCTGTAATCCCAGCATTTTGGAAGGCTGTCAGGAGTTTGAGACCAGCTGGCCAAATGGGGGAATCCTGTCTCTGCTAAAGATACAAAAATTAGCCAGGCACGACGGTGGGCGCCTGTAGTCCTAGCTACTCAGGAGGCTCATGCAGGAGAATTGCTTGAACTCAGTAGGCGGAGTTTGCAGTGAGCTGAATCACGCCACCGTACTCCAGCCTGAGCAATAGAGGGAGACTTCATTTCAATAAGAAAAAGAGCTCAAGACTTAAGATGTGTTAAAAGTTGGTGTTAAGGTCTGAAAGTATTTCTCAAAATCGATATGTTGAAGCTGAATTACCAATATGAAAGTACTAAAATAGTAGGGGCTTGGGCTTAAGAAGATGATTGAGTCATGAAACCCCCTCCACCCACCCACCCTGGCAATGAATAGAAGTGGTGACCTTGTTAAAGGGTGGCAGGAGCTAGCCAGGGCCTTTCAACCTTCACCTTCTGCCATGTCAGGACACAGCGTCCAAGGTGCATCTTGGAAGCACTCACCAGATACCAGAACAGCAGAACTGCCAGTGCCTTGATTGTGGACTCTGCAGTCTTAGGTCTGTGAGGAAATAAATTCTTGTTGTTTATGAACTACCCAGTCTGCAGCATTTTGTTAGAGCAGCAGGAGTGAACTAAGGCAGTTGGTTAAAAAAGTTGGGAAACAATAAACAGTACAGTGAAAAAGGAAGTGGCCTGAGTGCATCCAAGACCCGCACTGAGTATGAAAGTACTAGGCACAGCACATTCCAAGTTCAGAGAGCTGCCCGCAGTTGGGAGTCAGGCTCTTGTTGGCAGGGAGGACTGAGGGCTGCCCCAGCTGGCCCTAAGATCCTTCCTGATGTGGTTTGGATCTGTGTCCCCAGCAAATCTCATGTCAAATTGTGATCCCCTGTGTTGGAGGTGGGGTCTGGTGGGGGGTGACTGGATCACGAGTGTGGTTTCTCATGAATGCTTTAGCACCATCCTTCCGTGGTACTGTACAGTGAGTGAGTTCCCTTGAGCTTTGGTTGTTTAAAAGTGTGCAGCCGGCCGGGCGCGGTGGCTCAAGCCTGTAATCCCAGCACTTTGGGAGGCCGAGGCGGGTGGATCACGAGGTCAAGAGATCGAGACCATCCTGGTCAATATGGTGAAACCCCGTCTCTACTAAAAATACAAAAAATTAGCTGGGCATGGTTGTGCATGCCTGTAATCCCAGCTACTCAGGAGGCTGAGGCAGGAGAATTGCCTGAACCCGGGAGGTGGAGGTTGCAGTGAGCCGAGATCGTGCCATTGCACTCCAGCTTGGGTAACATGAGTGAAACTCTTCTCAAAAAAAAAAAAAAAAAAAAAAAAAAAAGTGTGCAGCCATGAAAGGGTGATGGATGCAGCAAACCACCATAGCATGTGTATACCTATGTAACCTGTACGTTCTGCACATGTACCCTAGAACTTAACATATAATAAAAATAAAATAAGTATGCAGCATCTCCCCCTCTTCCTCCTGCTTCGGCCATGTGAAGTGCTGGCTTTCCCTTTGCCTTCTGCCATGATTTTAAGTTTCCTGAGGCCTCCTCAGAAGCTGATCCTAAAGAAGGCCTTGCTTCCTGTATAGGCTGCAGAATCGTGAGCCAATTAAACCTGCTTTCTTTATAAATTACCCAGTCTCAGGTATTTCTTTACAGCAATGCTAGACTGTACTAATACACTTGAGAGGAGAGAGGAAGTTGATTTTTTGTAGAGTTTGGAGTTAAAGGAGAAAGAGTACCCCCCTTTTTTTTCCTACAGAGGATGGAGGTGGATGTGTGAATCGGAGGTCCCAAAGCCAAGGGACGGTTTTCAAGGAATCCCGCAAAGGTTATGGGGACTTGCAGGAAGTAGGGACTGACATTTGCTCCCTGGCTGTGAGTCTTTTTTGCTACATACTTGCTAGTCTGACTTTGTACCACCTGAGAAGAAGGGAACTGCAAAGAGAGGTGGTGGAGCTCAGAAGGTAGAGAAGAAGCAGGTGCACTCACTTATCAGCCTGGCTAAGGCAGTCAGCAGCCTCTGTGTGAGGTGAGGGAATGGGCAGGATGGAAAGGAGCCAGGCTTGGCCAAAACCCACCCAGGGGCTACTGCGGGGAGGAGCTGCACACACATTGACTGCATAGAACTGCCATAAATCTTTCAAAAATAGCAAAGCCATACTTCCTACAAACTAAGGTGAGAGAATTAACTCCAGTGGAAATTAAGGATTTGTTATGAAACTATGGTCATACGACCACGTGGCATTGGCACAAAAACAAACATGAAAATGATGAATAGTCTAGTGGACCCAAACTAGACTTAAGCATACATGGTACCATTGCAGAGTGAAGAGAACAAACAAATAAATTTGACATGTATCTCAAACTGTATATGAACAATATTTTTTTTAATCTTCAGGTGGATTGCAACTAGAAGCAAAAAAAAAATGGAAAAAGAAGATTCTAGGTGATAAATGAACGTCTTCATTACTTTAGGTAAGGAATAATTTTTAAAGTAGAACACAATATTTGATTAATTATACTCTATTTAAATTAATAACTCTTCATCAAAAGATACTATTAAGAGGAAAAACCAATCCATAGAGTGAAGAAAGATATTTCCAACATAGAAAACTGACAGTGCACATATTTGGATCATATAAAATACTGAACTTCTAAAAATCAGTAAGAAAAAGTGAGGCACATATTTGGATCATATAAAGAAGTGAACTTCTAAAAATCAATAAGAAATAAGAAATTGGAACTCAGTAGAAAAATGGGCAAGAGACTGGAGTGGGTACCCCACAAGAGAATATCCACATAACAGTAAATGTATGAAAGGGGCTTAATCTTATTAGTGAGCAGAGAAACAGAAATTAAAGCTCCACTGAAATACTGCACAGCCACTAGAATGGGTACAGTTTGCAAAGACCAGTGTTTTTGAGGACTTGGAGCAATGTGGACTTCCATACACTGCTAAGGTATAAATTGGTACAACCACTTTGGAAAACTGGAATTCCCCACTCAAGCTGAAGTTACCCAAAATTTTCACTCACAGGCGAAATGTGTACAGAAATGCCCAACAGAGATGTGTACACATGTCTAGGACACCTACTAGAATGTTCATAGTAGCATTGTTCCTAACAGCCCTAAACTAGAAATGGTCCCATTGTCCATCAACAGTAGAATTGATACATTAATTGTGGGTATATTCCTACAATGGAAAACATACAGTAACGAAGATGAATATACTGTAGTTACTGATAACAAGTAGCTGACTCTTACAACAAAATATTCAAATAATGAAAATTGCCAAATACTTAAGAATAAATCCTGTATTACACAATTTATGTAAAGATGAAGAAATAGGCAAAACCACACTGTAGTGATTACAAGATAGTGTTTGCTGGCAGGGCATGATGGCTCACATCTGTAATCCCAACACTTTGGGAGGCTGAGGTGGGAGGATCACTTGAGCCCAGGAGTTTGAGACCAGCCTGGGCAACATAGGGAGACCTCATCTGTACTAAAAAAAAAATCAGTTGGGTATGATGGTGCATGCCTGTAGTCACAGCTACTTGGGAGGCTGAGGTGGGAAGATTGCTTAAGCCTGGTAGGTGGAAGCTGCAGTGAGCTGTGATTACATCATTGCACTTCTACCTGAGCTGTGGAGTAAGACCCTGTCTAAGAAAAAAAAAAAAAAAGATTGTGATCGCCTTGCAAGAGCAAGAGGAGGTAATAATTGGGAAGGTACATAAGATAAATTTCTGGGAGTGCTTTATTTCTTGAATTGGGTGTTACTTACAGGAGTGTTTGTGATAATTCATCAGCATTTTTCCTGGTGTGTGTTCTTTTCTATTTGCATCTTACACTTCATTATACAAAAGAAGATGAAAATGTACAATCTTAAAGAAAAAGGCAATGGAAACAGACACCAGATAGAAATAATCAGAGGATTTTCTAATTAGAGTTTCTCCATAATTTGAAACTGAAAAACATGCGGCAGTAAAAAGTGGAGATGTGGGTGAAGGTATTCCCCAGATGGATTAGGAAGAACAGGACTTTCTGTTGTAAGAACCAGGAGGTTCCATGTGGGCTGACTCTGGGCTGAAATGTCCCTTAGCTCACCTTCTGGGCCTTATATGTCAAAGGCCAATCTGTTAGCGTTGAGCATCTGGTTTGGATTTCATTTGGTGTTCCCAAGACTTCCCATTTCTTCTCCTCTTCCCCTTATTGAGCTTTAGTGGTCTGGGTACCCAAAAATTCCAATGTAAAGAGAGATCCTACAAATGAATTAGTAAAAGGTAGGCAGTCCAGTAGAAAAATGGACAAGAACTTGTAGTGGAATGGTGGTGTAAAGAGAAACAACTAAGATGAGACTGGTATTTAAGTCAGGAGGAAATTACCCAATGTGTTGGGTAGTGGCAGATGCATTGCCTACTATTATATAATAAATAAGTAGATTAATATATATATTGCACTTTGTAAATCAACAACACATAGTCTTTTCAAATATCTATACAACATTTGTTTTTGCATGGACATTTGTTCATATCCTAGGCCATACAGAAAATGTTAATAATTTTCAAAGAAATGTATTTATTTATTCTCTGACCACAAGTGAATAAAATGAAAGTGTAACAGCACGCTTAGAAAAAGCAAAAATCATCAAGGCAGTTGGATATTAAAAACAAACAAAAACAGGCCAGGCATGGTGGCTCACGCCTGTACTCCTAGCACTTTGGGAGGCTGAGGTGGGCAGATCACTTGAGGTCAGGAATTCGACACAAGCCTGGCCAACACTGTGAAACCCTGTCTCTGCTACAAATATGAATAATTAGCTGGGTGTGGTAGCAGGTGCCTGTAATTCTAGCTACTTGGGAGGCTGAGGTAAGAGAATCTCTTGAATCCAAGAGGTGAAGGTTGCAGTGAGCTAAGATCCCGCCACTGAACTCCAGCCTGGGTGACAGAGCAAGACTCCATCTCAAAACAAAAACAGAAACCAAAACATTTTAAATAAATAGCTTATAGGTTATAGAAGAAATCAAATCAGTAATAAGAGATTTAGTTTCAAATGAATGTCAGTGAGAGTACTACATAACAGAATTTGTGGAAGGTAGCCAAAGTGGTCTTTAGAAGAAAATTTGTAGCCTTAAATGCCTTTATTATGAAACAAGGAAAGAAGAGAAATAAAGGACTAAGCACTTAAACAATGGAGAAGATAATATAAAAACAAAACTAAAAAGGCAAGAATGTACAACTAATACATTTAGAAATGAGTGAAATAAATAGAAAAATAGTTGAAATGATTGAAAAAATATAATTTCAAAAAGAAAATGTAAAAAAAAAAAAAAAAAAAAAACTCCAACGACAAAAACAAAAAAAAAAAAAAAAAAAAAAAAACAAAAAAAAAAAACCAAACAAAGAAGAAA
>NW_022436950.1:4019902-4037058 GCF_009761245.1 Sapajus apella | reverse complement strand
AAAAAAAAAAAAAAAAAAAAACTCTACCAAGGTCAAAACCAAAAACCAAAACAAAAAACAACAAACAAAAAAACCCAAACGAATGAGCACAGATATATAGCCTTAGGGAAAGGAGGCTAAAACTAGATAGAGAGTAAAGTTTTAAATACTGAAGAGAATATATTTAAATTCATTTGAAAGTGTTAATGTAATGGATGATTTTTCAGATAAATAAAAAGAAATAAAAATGAAATAATGAACAGGTAGAAAGCCAAAGTATATCAATTTCGTTGAGGAAATTAAAAATATTGTAAAAGAAATATTCAGAAAAAGGCAAAATAAAACACAACAAATGTAACAGCAATCAGGAACAACAACGTACAAAGCCAGGGTAACATCAATGACAAATATAGTTGCAAAAATTGTATATAAAAGACTACAACATCTAGAGAAAATGGATAAATTCCTGGAAACATACAACTGTCCTATATTAAATCAGGAAGAAAAAGAAAACCTGAACAGACTAGTAACAAGCAGCAAGATTGAACAGTAATCAAAAAAATTTGTAAACAAAAAATCCAGGACCAGATGCATTCACAGCTGAATTCTATCAATCAAAGAAAAATTGGTGTTCTCCTGAACCACTGAAATCCTTATGAAACTATTCCAAAAGATATAGAAAGAGGGAATCCTCTCCAAATCATTCTGTGAAGCCAATATCACCCTAATACCAAAACCAGGAAAGGACATAACAGAAAAGAAAACTACAGATTGATATCCCAATGAACATAGATGCACAACTCCTCAACAAAATACTGGCTAACCAAATACAGTAGCATATCAAAAAGCCAATACATCGTGATTGAGTGGGTTTCATATCAGGGATGTAGGGATGGTTTAACATACACAAGTCAATAAATGTGATATATCACATAAATAGAATTAAAAACAAAAACCATATGATTATCTCAATAGATGTAGAAAAAGCATTTGACAAAATCCAGCGTTGCTTTATGATAAAAACACTCAAAAAATAGGCATAGAAGGGATACCATCATTATTTTTCACAGAACTAGAAAAAAAATCCTAATATTCACATGGAACCAATAAAGAGCCTGCATAGCCAAAGCAATACTAAGCAAAAAGAAAAAAATCTGGTGGCATCACATTACCCAACTTCAAATTATACTACAAAGCTATAGTTACCAAAACAACATGGTACTGGTCTAAAAATAGAGATGTAGACCAATGGAACAGAATAAAGAACCTTGAAATAAAGCCAAATATTTATAGCCAACTGATCTTCAACAAAACATACAAAACATAAATTGGGGAAAGGCCACACTATTCAATAAATAGTGCTGGGGAAACTGGCAAATCACATGCAGAAGAATGAAACTGGATCCCCATCTCTCACCTTATACAAAAATCAACTCAAGATGGATCAAAGACTTAACTCTAAGACCTAAAACCCCAAAAATTCTAGAAGATAACATTGGGAAAACTCTTCTGGATATTGGCTTAGGCAAAGAATTCATGACTAAGACCCCAAAAGCAAATGTCACAAAACCAAAAATAAATAAATGGGACCTAATTAAATGAAAAAGCATCAGCACAGCAAAAGAAATAATCAGCAGAGTAAACAGACAACCCACAGAGTGGGAGAAAATAGTCACAAACTATAAATCTGACAAAGGATTAGTATCCAGAATCTACAAGGAACTCAAACAAATTAGAAAAAGAAAACAAAAACAAATAATCTCACAAAAAGTGGGCAAAGAACATGAATAGATATTTCTCAAAAGAAGATATACAAATGACCAACAAACATGATAAAATGCTCAACATCACTAATCATCAAGGAAATGCGAAATAAAACCATAATGAGATTCCACCTTACTCCAGCAAGAATGGCTATAATTAAAGAGTTGAAAAACAATAGATGTTGGGATGAATGTGGTGAAAAGGGAGCACTTTTACACTGCTGTGGAAATGAAATTAGTACAACCAGGATGGAAAACAATGTGGAGATTCCTTAAAGAACCAAAAGTAGAACTGCCATTTGATCCAGCAATCCCACTACTGGATATCTACCCAAAGAAAAAGAAGTCGTTATATGAAAAAGAAACATGCACTGAATGTTTCATAGCAGCACAATTCACAGTTGCAAAGATATGGAACTAACCTGAGTGCCCATTGCTCCACAAATGTATGAAGAAAATGTGGTATTTATACACCATGTAATGCTACAAAGCCATAAAAAGCAATGAAATAATGTCTTTTCAAGCATGGAGCTGGAGGCCATTATTCTTTTATTTATTTATTTATTTAGACAGTGTCATGATCTTGGATCATTTGCAACCTCTGCCTCCTGGGTTCAAGGGGAGGCGCCTCAGCCTCCCAGGTAGATGGGATTACAGGCATGCACCACCACACCCAGCGAATTTTTGTATTTTTAGTAGAGACAGAATTTCACCATGTTGGCCAGGCTGGTCTCAAACTCCTGACCTCAAGTGATCTGCCCGTCTTGGCCTCCCAAAGTGTTGAGATTATGGCCATGAGCCACCGCACCTGACCATGAGGTCGTTATTCTAAGTGAAGTAACTCAGGAATGAAAAACCAAATATCATATGTTCTCACTTGTAAGTGGGAGCTAAGCTATGAGGATGCAAAGGCATAAAAGTGATATAATGGACTCTGGGTACTCATGGGGGAATATTGAGGAGGTGAGGTACAAAAGCTACATATTGGGTACAGTGTACACTGTTCAGGTGATGGATGCACTAAAATCTCAGAATTTACCATAAAGAGCTTATTCATGTAATAAAAACCCACCTGTACCCCAAAACTGTTGAAATTTAAAAAGATAAAAAATTATATGTAAAATATCAACAGATCAAGTCCAGCAATGTGCTCAAATAATAATACATATGATCAAATACTTTATTGTAGGACTGCAAAATTTGTTTAGCTTTAAAAATACTATTAACATATTTTATCATCCTTTGGCAGATTATGAGATAAAATTTAAAAGAAAATGTAATAAAGTACGATTGTATCTGAATAGATGCTACAATAACATTTAATACCATTAAATATCCATTTCTTATTAAAATTAGTAAGCTGGAATTAAAGGATACTTTCTTACGTGGTAGAGATTATCTGTTCAAAAGTAACAACCAGCATCATATTTAATGCTGAAATAGATATTTTTACTACGGTCAGGAGCAAAACAAGCAAGTTCACTCTCACCACTTCTTCCCTGTCTCAGTTTGAAATCAATTGAGAGGTGTCATCAGACACATGGGTCAAAATGTCAGCTTCATTGCTGATAAAGCCAATTGCAGTATGTGGCTTTAGATCTGAAGCCAGAGGTGCTTGCCAGCAGTCCCTGAATTAGACAACATACCACAGTCACTGGCAGCTCTGACTCTCCCCACCCACACACAGCTAGGACTGGCTCTTTCAGGAAGCAGAGAAACCCAGAGAATGTTGTCTTCTCTGATGGTAGATTCAAAGAGAATCCAGAAGAGGCTAAACCATGCAGGCAAATTCTTTCTCTCAAACAAATGCACCCAAGAAGGAAAATAGGAGAATTAGAGGAAGGTCAGGCGCATCACAGAAATGCAGTCTTTATCATACGGGAGCATGTAGTCAAGGGGACCCCTAACAGTATTCTACACTCTGAGAAGTTTTAGTGATTGTGATAAGACAGGAAAAAGAAACAGGAATGATAAATATCTAAAAGGAAAATCAAAATGATTGACCATTATCTGCAAATGTTATAGCTATCTATTTAGAAATACAAGCAAATCAATTGAAAAACGTTAATTAGAGCTTATAAAAGTGTTTGGTAAGCTAGCCTATTGCTTTTCTTAAATGACAAAATAAATGGCTTTTCTATATACCAGCAAAATTAGAAACTTGGGCAACTTTTGAAGGGAGGGATCCTGGGAAAATAAATTCATAACAATGTCCAATAAATACGATAAAAGAATTTTGGAAGAAAATCTGCCTTGCCAAATTACAAAATATGTTACGAAGCTACAATAATTCTGAAAGTGTTGTAGTGGCAAAAGAATCTATGCAAGATCAAGGGAAGAATACTAAATTCAGATACAGAACTAATAAATAGGTTTAGAATATGAAATCATGGCTATGATGGTTTGAATGTGTCCCCTCCAGAATTCAGGTGTTGTCAATGTGATGGTCTTAAGAGGCAGGGGCCTGTAAGAGTGATTAGGCCACGAGGGCTCCTTCCTCATGAATGGGATTTACGGCCCTTATAAAAGAGTCTTCATGCAGTATTCAGCCCTTTATGTCCTCTACCTTTTGCTATGTGAGGACACAGCTTTCTCCTTAACAGAGGATGCAGCATCAAGGCACCATCTTGGACGAGGAGACCAGGCCCTCAACAATGAATCTGCCAGCCTCTGGATTTTGGACTCCCAGGCTCCAGAACTGCAAGAAATAAAATTATGATGTTTTAGAACTACCGAGTGTAGGTATTGTTCTGTAGCAGCCCGAACAGAGAGAGTGATATTTAAAGTCATGATTGTAGGAAGGATTTTCAACAAGTGCAGTTGGCATAACTGAAAACATACAATTAAATCTGTCATCTCATGCACCAGAAGAAATCCCAGATGATTTAAAAATCTAAACGATGAAAGTGAGATCATGCTACCCCTAAAGGAGAATGTAGACACACATTTTTATTACCTTGGGGTGAAGAAGGGCTTCTTAAACTTCAAGACCAAGGCAGAATATTGAAGATAGCTTTGCCCACACGGCAATTTTAAACTTCCAAATGTTAAAAAGCCCTAAAAATTAAGTGGAAAGAGCACCTGCGAGAAATATGACAGAGGGTCAAACCTTCACATGTCAAGGGCTTCTTAATATTCCATAAGCACACCTTCACGTCTCCAATGGCAAAAGGGACCAATGACAAGTAGAGCCAATTCACAAGAAAGAAGTCAAAATGCCAATAAATCCTGGAAAGTGATATTCAGTCTCACTAATATGCAAAGAAATGCAAACTAAAATATTAAATTGGTAAAACTTTGAAAATGTGTGTGTATATCCTGGGTTGCCTAGAAGAAAGGGGCATTTCTGTATGTTTCTGGTGGGCATAAAATTTCTGCAGGACAGAATGCATGGCATGATTTTATTTTTGGTAAAGTATATTTAAAATTATGCTTAAGGAAATGTGGGAGATTCCAAATATTAATCATGGTTATCTCTAAATGAGTGTTTACAATTTTTATTTATGTGTTCTCAGTGTTCTACCACAAAATGGTGTTTTTTGTAATCAAATTGAAAGCTATTTTTTTAAATAAAAGAATACATTTATGAGGCTACTTTAGACAACTTTGAGGAGTAAAAGATTGGAGCTTCCTAGAAGGTACAAAGCGACAGTGATTGGAAGTGTGGTATAAGTGTGGGAATTAATGGACTAATGGAGTAGAGGAGATGGTCTAGAAATTGAACTCGATGGATATTAGATCTTAAAACTGTTGAAGCTGAAAAACTGTCATTTGGAAAACTGCAAACCATTCCTGTAGGGGAACTTTTCCCTGGGAGGGGCCGCTTGCTACACCCCTTTAGATAGGAGACAACCCAAGTATCCAACAATGGGGAATTGGCTAAGTAAACGACCGTACATTGATTCATTGGAGTTCCATGTGGCCATACAAATGCCGTGTTAGTAGAATATTTAATGGCATGGAAATTTGTTTACCATTTATTGTTAAGTGAACATCTGGTTTCCAAACCAAATGCATGTTATGATCCATGTTTGTAAGAAGTATGTATTTATTTAGATAAAATACTAGAAGGATGCATTTCATTTTATTCTGTTGACTTATCTGTATTATATTTTTTCTATAGTGAGCATCTATTTATTTTATGAGAGTAATTTATTACAGATGTAATTTATATATAGTTTACATAAAAAGGTAAAAAGACAGGGATTGGTTTTCAGGTTGGTAAGACATAGGTCTGAGTCGATGCAATGAATGAATGCACCAAGGAAGGGTGAGTCAGAAGGGGGTTCAACAGCAAAAGGCAAGAGGGGCAAATGCTATTGTGGGCCTCCTAAGTCCTATCCATGGGAGAGTCCCCTGGCCTCCAAAAGGTAAAGAGCCACAGGCTAAATCCTCTATTCTGTGAGACGGCAGCTTGAGGCCACCCTGACCAGAAGTCATGTGATATCTGCTTCATGTCACTGTCTCTGGTTCTGGCTCTGTGCACATGGCTAACTGCTGGTGGTATGGGCTTCCCTTGGGCTGTGGAGAATGGATTAATGGGACATTATCTGAGACAGGAGGCCAGCTGAATCATGCTTCCCTGTAGGGAGATGAGCATTGACTGCAGAGTCTGAAATGACAGTGAGGGAGAGGCGTCAAGAGCCACAGAACTGTGTGCCTCTGGGGTTAAGAGCAGGAGGAAGCACCCAGAAGAGGAGAACTGTTCTGAGAGGGGAAAGGGTGGAACAGCTTTGAACATGTCACGCTTGCAGACCTGCAGGACCAGAACATATAGATGGAGATTTCTTGAGTGTGGTAGGACACCCATTTCTGGGAGGATTCGGGATCAGGAGAACAAACATAGGGTCATCAACAGATAGTATTCTTGAAGGAGGTCACCCAGGAAACCCAGAGAAGAGAGAAGTGGCTAAGGACAGAGCCCCAGTGCTCCAACAGCTGGGGGTGTGGAGGGGAAAGGGAGCATGCACAGAAGTGTGAGGGGATGACTAGAGAAGTGGGGATCAGCACAGAACCCGGGACAGAGCGGGATGCTGAGGCCGGGGAGTCATTGGCCATGTTTAGTAGCACAGAGCAGTGCAGAAGGACAGAGGATGAGAAAAATGTTTGGTTAAACCCCAGGGGCAGAAGGAAGGCTGTGCCTTGCTGAGGACAGGACCAGAGGGAAGGGCTGGGGAGGCCTCAGGGAACTTACAATCATAGTGGAAGGGGAAGCAAACACACCCTTCTTCCCATGATGGCAGGAAGTGCTGAGCAAAGAGGGAAAAGCCCTTTGTAAAACCATCAGATCTTGTGAGAACTCACTCACTATCATGAGAACAGCATGAGGGTAACCACCCCTCCATGATTAAATTACCTCCCACTGGGTCCCTCCCACAACACGTGGGGATGATGGGAACTGAAATTCAAAATGAGATTTGGGTGGGGATATAGTCAAACCATATGAGAGAGGTAGCTGATTAGGAGCAAAGGGGAAAAGTGTGGGGAGCATGGAGAGACCATGAGTGTTAGTGGCACCCGCAGTAAGTGACGCTCCCTGCCTTGAGCCTGTCACAGATCTTATTCTTGATCTATCACAAAGGGTTAAGGAGAGACATGGTCTATCTTTCAGTTGTCCTTAATCCCAAAGAATTATTCTAGTAAGCCTCTACACTAGGCTTGCAGAACAAGGTTCACAGTCTCTAGGGGCATCTAGCCAAAGGAAGTGAGGAGATAAGAACATGAAGTAAGGAACTTGATCAGTCCGGGCAATAAGTGGTGGTGATGGGGAGGCAACTTCTTGCTATAGTAGCCAGAGAAGTCATGGGCGGGTGGCTTTTGCACTGGAATCCAAGGGATGGGCAGGATTTTGGAAGGTAGAAGATTTTCCTGGTTGGAGGGAGGTAGGTGAGCAAAGAGATATGATATGGAGGCACCAATGGGTGTGTAGATCAGACCAGCAGGAGAGGAGGGCAGGGGTGAGATGGTGGAGCCTCAGGAAGGGGCTGGGGCAGTAGGTAGGGTCCTGAACTCCAGCGATCGACTGTTCATAAGCAACTATACACTTTTTTGGAGAAAGCTTGTGAAATGACCAGGGCGCTGTTTTAGGAAGGTGAATCTGGCATAATTTCTAGGAAGGAGAGGAAAGGAGAACCCGGGAGTAGAGAGAAGTCTCCTGTATCACGTATCTCTAAAGAGTGGCTAATGAGTGCCAAAACAATGAGATTAAACAGTCCTCTTGATTATGTATTTACACTTCTAATTTTAAATCCAGCACCCTAATTAAGCATAAATTATTTTGCCATTCAAATGTATTCTGGTTTGAAGCTCCCTCTCTGTTGGTGGTGAGAGGGAGGAGGGTGGAGGGGAAGTAACCACAAGTCGACAATCAGAATTATCTGTTGTTCCTACTGAAGAGTTCCGAAGGCCATGCAGCCGTTCCCAGGTTTCTTGCCTTCCAAATGGTGCTGGCTGCTTGCCATCCTGACCTGGCTGTGCCTTTTTTGAGAGGTGGCCATTGCTGGAGGTGGTTGGGTCCTCTGGCTGTGACTTGTTCTTTGTGTAGCCTGCCCAAGTCTCTATCCTGCAAAGGACGGCTGGGGTAGATCATGGGAGAGTTCAGTGGGTCCCATGTCTAGAATCAGTTAGAAGCCCAGTTATCCCAAGAAGACTTCCTGGTGCCAAACGAGTTTATACAGGATGCCAGACATTCCATCTGTGACAGCTGGGGAAGGGGATGTCTGAACTGGGCAGGGAAGTGCAGCCCATTCCAATCCCCTGTCGGTGGTGCAGATGGCCCATGGGGAAGGTGGGCAGGATGGAGGAGGGAAGCCAGGTAGGAGGGGCAGGGATGCTGGTTTCATGGGGCTCTGCAGGACCAGCCTGCATGTCTGGGAACTTGTGGTTCTGCAGAGCTGCTGCTCTCCCTCTGGTGGATGAGCTGTGGGCCTAACTTGTCCTGCAGTTGTAATCCTCTTCCCTCACCTGTCCTGCCAGTGGGACAAGGCCACTGTTGGGGTGGGGGGAAATGTGTGCCCAGGAAGAAGAGGGGGCTCGCTCTCCTGGTAGCTTTCCAGGCTCCTGGAATTGTAGGGACTTGGGCCACCCATTGCTGGGGTAATGCTTCCTCAGTGGCCCATTACTCCTGAGTTTGAGACCCCTCAAGTGTGGATGTCGGGGCAAAATAGAGTTATCATGTTTAACAAGTGTGTAGTCAAGGCCATTTCAGTTCCATACTCCGTAAGAGGGCAGAGGACAGAAACACTAAAACCAATCATCCCTCTTGCTGAGGCTTTATAATATAGCTGACAGCCAGTCATAAGTCTAGAGAACATTTTAATGCATGACGTCAAAGGCAAAGCGTGGTAGACATGATGTGTAAGTGATAGAGGAGTTCATAAGAAAAAAGATGATTGTGAGTTTGGAATGTATTCTGAAGACTTCGTGGAAGGCGTGACATTGGATCTTGCCCAGAGCAGTGTATGATTTAGTGAGGCAGAGTGGGGGGGGCTTCCTAGGGAGGGAAAAGCCCAGGAGAAGCAGGGCAAGGGTGAAGAAGGGGGCTGAGCATACACTGGTTAATTCAGGAACTCAGGAATCCTCTGTTCCAGGCACCAGAGTCACAGGAGTGAACAAGAGACAAGGTCCTCACACTTCGATGGGAGACAGTAAACAAATAAACACTGCAGAGGCCACAAAATGCCTGGAAGGAAAATGAGGATGGGAGCACTAGGGGTGAAGGATGGCTGCTTTTTGATGTAGCACGATCTGGACGTCTCCTTGGATAAGGTGACATGTGAGCAAACACCAAGGTGAAGAAACTTGGGGAGAAACAAGGGGAGTCATGCAGATATGGGGCATGGGTGGAAGAGGGTTTCAGGACAAGAGGGCAGCAAGTGCAAAGGCTCCTGGGCAAGGAATGTGCTAGCTGCATTTGAGGAACAGCCAGGAGGTCACCAGGCTGGAGTGCAGTGAGACGAAGGGTGGCTAAGTCATGGAGAGGCTTAAAGGTCGTTGTGAGGAGGTTGGCTTTTCTGCTGCGGGATATGGGAGGCTACTGGAGGTCTGGAGCAAAGGATGAGTCACCTACCTTAGCTGCTGAAGGGATCTGAGGGTCAACTACAGGGGACAGGGCCTGGACCAGAGAGACACTTAGGGAACTACTCCAACAATTCAGGTGAGAGTTGGTGGCTTCGTTCAGGGCAGTGGTTAGTGGGAGAGTGTATTAGTCTGTTCTCACATGGCTAATAAAGACATCCCTGAGCCTGGGGAATTTATAAAGGAAAGAGGTGTAATTGACTCACAACTCTGCAAGGCTGGGGAAGCCTCAGGAAATGTCGAATCATAGTGGAAGGGGAAGCAAACACACCCTTCTTCACATGATGACAGAAGTGGACAGCACGAGAGAAATTTGGAGACTGAAAATATTCTAGAGATAGAGGAGTCAGAATTTCCTGCTGGATCAGATGTGTGTGTCAGAGGAGGAGGAGCCCAGGGTGACTCCCAGCTTTTGGGCTGAGCCACCGGAGCTTGGAGTGTTCATGACTGGGCTGGGGAAGGCTTGGGGAGAAACAGGCATCAGTGGGCAAACCCAGGACTTCGACTTTGGACTTTTAAAGTCATATGTACCCAAGGCAGAGGTGGAGGAGTCAGTTGGAAACACAACCACTATTTTTAGTTTGAGAAAAGAGTCCAGCTGGAAGACGGAAATTTGGGAGCCGTCAGCATTTAGATGGCATTTGAGACCCTGGGATTACAGGTGTGAGCCACTGTGCCTGGCCTCATTTTAGCCATTTTTAAGTTCAATGGCTTTAAGTTCATTCACACTATTATGAAACCATCACATCATCCATTTCCAGAAGTTTTTTCTTTTTCTCAGACTGAAACTCTGAACCTATTGAACGACTCACATTCCCAACTGCCCCCAGCCCCTGGCAACCACCATTCTGCCGTCTGTCTCTATGAATATGACTACTCTACATACCACATACAGACAGTATTTGTTGTTTTGTGACCCGTTTATTTCACTGAACATAACGTCCTCCAGGCTCATCCACATGTGAGGATTTCCTTCCTTTTAAGGCTGGATAGTATTTCATTGCACGTAGAAAATCACATTTTGCTTAGCCATTCATTGTCAGTGGCCCTGTGGGTTGCTCCCACTTTTGGCTATTGTGAGTAACGCTGCTGCGAACGTGGTGTCCAGGTGGAAAGAGCACTTCCTGCACTTTGTTAGACCGTGCGTCCCTTGCCCCTTCTTGGAGGGGCTGAAATTCCTCTCCCTAGAGTTGGGACTTCTCTTAAATACAGCAGCTTCAGTTTCTTTATTTTCTCAAATACTCGAGTGTCTTTCAGAATACTGCAGCACAGAGCAGAGAAGGTTTGATTGTGTCCAGGAAAACTGTAAGCCAGCCGCTCCTTAATGTCTATTTCTACCAAAATAGCATCTTAATGTGATACTCATCACACAGTGTATTAGGATTGGGACTGCGTCCTAATGGACCCTCTAGGACACATTAGTCCTGTTCTCAACACATTCACCCCCCTTCAAATAGGCATAGATGTTGACCTGTTGAAGAGCATTGCATAGGAATATTCTTCCGGTGTTTCAAAGAGCCTGGCAGAAACAACAGAAGCTTTGGCTTAGATTATTTAAATGTTCTTCTTGACAACAGTTGTTCAATAAATTCAGCTAATTCTTCTGGCCATTTCTGCAGGTCATTCCATGAAAGTTTGAGGAGGCACATCTTTTGTTTTTTTTCTGCCAGGGATTTGTGCTTCCTGTTCCTCTAAAAGTAGTGCCACGTTTTTAGTTAATTAAATTTAGTTAAAAGAAGGGAAAATGGGCAAAAGACATGAACAGACGTTTCACCCAAGGGGATGTACAGATGGCAAATATGCACACGGAAAGACGTTCCACATCATTAGCCATCAGGGAAATGCAAATTGAAGTGAGTGAGTTATGGCTGCACACAGTCAGAATGGCTAAAATAAAAAATTGTGACAACATCAAATGCTGGCGAGGATGCAGAGAAACTGGCTCACTCCTCCCTGGTGGTTGAGTGTATAACATGGGGCAGTCACTCTGGAGAAAGTTTGGTGGCGTCTTCATAAACTAAACATGTGATTTCCATAGACCTAGCAATTTCACTCCAAGGTATTTATCCCAGAGAAATGAAAACTTATGTTCACATGAAAACCTGTACATGAATATTCATAGCAACTTTATTAGTAATTACCCCAAACCAAAAATAACCCAAGTGTCCTTTAATGGGTGAATGGCTAAAGAAACCGTGGTGCAGACATACCGTCGGGCACTGCTCAGCAATGGGAGAGGACCACGGGCACGCGCAGTAACTTGAATGAATCTCACGGGCTTTATGCTGAATGGGAAAAGTCAATCCCCAAAGGTAATACACTTTATCATTCTATTTCTATAAATTTCTTAAAATAGCAAAATTACAAAGATGGGGAACAGACAGCGATTTCCAGGGGTCGGGGATGGAGGAGGGCAGGGAAGTGGGTGTGCTTGTGAGAAGGCAACAAGAAAGATTCTTCTGGCGGAAATGTTCTGTATCCCAACCATGGTGGTGGCTACAGGATCCTACACATGATAAAATTGCATAGAACTAAGTGCTTGTGAGCACACACCCATGAATACACAATATGAGGATAATTTGAATAAGATCAGTGTACTGTATTTTTGTCAATGTTCTTGTGATGCATTATAATTTTGCAAGATCTTACCATTGGGGGAAACTGGGCGAAGGGGACATGGGATCTCTTATCTCTCTGTTTTTATTTATGACAATTGCATGTAGATCTACGGTTATCTAAAAATAAAGGTTTAATTAAAAAACAAGGGAAGGGGCCGAGCCATTAGACTCCTGTTACTCCATTTGAGATGAAGTTTTGGCCAGAGGGCAGCACCCACCCAACCTGATTCTCAAGGAGTCCATGAAATCGCTAAAGAATCAGGAGTGTCACTTGAGCCCAGGAGGTTGAGGCTGTAGTGAGCTATGATCATGCCACTGCACTCCAACTTGGATGACAGAGCAAAACCCTTTCTAAAAAAAATACATAACTGTAGTGCCTGATGAACCCCAGCTTAAGGCATGGGCTCCTTTATGTGTGGTGCTGGGGCCTAAGAGCTGGACGTCTTGGTTAGAGTCCAGCTCTGCCACTTACTGCTGTGTGAATTTGGGTGAGTCATTTTACCTGTTCCTCCCCATCTGTAAAGGGGATAGCAATATTACCTACCTCATAGGCTGTCATGAGGGGCAAGTGACATAACACTTGGAAAGGGCTTCGATGGTGCCTGGTGTGTAATCTGGGCACGATACCCACTACCGTACTCTTAACTACTCCTTCCTTCCAGGTCTCCATTCACAAGTGACATGGGCCAAATTAGATGGGGCATTCCATTTTTTCTTTCACCAAGAGCTACCATTGAAAAACTGCCAGGGTCACACTCCCTACTCTTCTTTAGCTGGAGATAGCAAAGCAATCTGGAGCAGAGATTTTTGGTCTGGAGGAGCCCCTCTCAGTATGTACATATGAGGTTGGGGGCAAAGAGAACTCCGTCTCTAGATCAGAGAGCCTGGAACACACAGGTGGATTTTATCAGAGATTTTCTGATGGATTGAGGGTGTGCTGGCACCTGCGGATGGGAAATAACAGAAGCCCCTTGTAGGGGCTGAATGGTGGCCTGCAGAAGATATGCCCCTGGAACCATGACTGTGACCTCATTTGGAACGATGGTCCTTACAGGTGCTGTTGTGGGGAGGATCTTGAGATGAGACCATCCTGGATGATCTGGATGGATCCTAAATCCAGTGACGACTGTCCTTGGAAGAGAAGAGAAGGGAAGAGACCCAGGAAGGCCATGTGGTCACAGAGGCAGAGGCTAGAGTGAGTCAAGACACAAGACAAGGAGCACCCAGGATTGGTGGAAGCTGCTGAGCCGGAGAGAAGCACAGGTGAGATTCTCCATTACAGCCTCCCCAAGAAGCAGCCCCACACCCATGCCTTGATTTCAGACTTCTGGGCTGAAGAGCTGGGAGAGAACAGACTTCTCTTGTTGAATTCAGTTTGTGGTGCTTTCTGCCAGCAGTCCCAGGAAACCACTGCTTTCTTCCAGCTGGCCTCCTGGCCTGGAGGGGTAGCCTGAACCGGAGACCCAGGCTCAGTGCCAGGTTCTAAGTAGAGGTTGGGACCACTGGCTTTCGTATGGGACCACTGGCTTTCTGGTTGTTTAAATGTTCAGGGAGGGACTGAGCCTGGGAGTGAGAACGAAGACCTGGCACCTGTAACTCGAGCAGCCCTGAAAGAGGAGACCCTTCTCTCCTTGGAAAAGGACTGCTGCAGACAGACAGGAGGCTGGACAGACAAGGGCCCAGCCGTGAAGACAAAGGCCGGCACCGTGGGAAAAGGTCTGGCCGAATGCAGGGTGGCCTAGATGGCGTATGACCGTCCACTCCTATCAGCGAAAACAATGTATGTGTGCACAGCGCCATAGGCCCACTCGTTTACGTGGCATATAGACATACTGTGGCTGACGCATGTGGTTGGTGTTTAAAAACTTCGCTTCTCATTGGGTGGTGGTGGCTCACGCCTGTAATCCCAGCACTTTGAGAGACTGAGGAGGGCAGATCACGAGGTCAAGAGATCAAGACCATCCTGGCCAACTTGACAAAACCCTGTCTCTACTAAAAATACAAAAATTAGCTCGGTGTGGTGGCTTGCCCCTGTAGTCCCAGCTACTTAGGAGGCTGAGGCAGGAGAATTGCTTGAATCCGGGAGGTGGAGATTGCAGTGCGCCAAGATCTTGCCGTTGCATTCCAGCCTGGTGATAGAGCAAGACTGTGCCTAAAAAAAAAAGCCAAAAAAAAAAACCCAAAAAACCCACCAGACTTCACTTCTTCCCTTTTTTGTTGGACAACTGAGTATAAATAAAAGTTTTAGTATCTCCTGTCCATATCCCAGCAGAGGGTTGCATGCACCCCCGAGGTTCGCACACTTCCGTTCAGAGCCCACCATTTAGTGGATGGATGGGATTCTTTAGCTCCAGTTCCTATCAGTGCAGGAGAGCTGATATAGGCTGGATATTTGTCCCTGCCCAAGTCTCATGTTGAATTTCAGCCGCTGGTATTGGAGGTGGGGTCTGATGGGAGGTGACTGCTTCATGGGGGTTAGTTTCTCATGAATGGTTTTGCACATCTCCTTGGTACTGTCCTTGAGATTGTGAGTTCTGGCGAGATCTGGTTGTTTAAATGTTGTTTAAACAACTCTCCTACTTCCTCTGTCTTGCTCTTCTCCTGCCATGTGAGACCTGTTCTCCTTTCACCTTCCACCATAACTGGAAGCTTCCTGAGGCCTCCCCAGAAGCAGAAGCAGATGCCAGTGTCATGCTTCCTGTACAGTCTGCTAAACTATGAGTAAATTAAATCTCTTTTCTTTTATATATATATATAAATTTTTTTTTACTTGAGTTTTAGGTTTTGGGGTACATGTGAAGAACATGCAAGATTGTTGCATAGGTACATACATGACAGTGTGGTTTGCTGCCTTCCTCCCCATCACCTATATCTTGCAGACCCCAGTGTGTGATGCTCCCCTCCCTGTGTCCATGTGTTCTCATTGCTCAGCACCCACCTATGAGTGAGAACATGCGGTGTTTGATTTTCTGTTCTTGTGCCAGTTTGCTGAGAATGATGGTTTCCAGGTTCATCCATGTCCCTACAAAGGACACAAACTCATCGTTTTTGATGGCTGCATAATATTCCATGGTGTATATGTGCCACATTTTTCCTGTCCAGTCTATCATCAATGGGCATTTGGGTTGGTTCCAAGCCTTTGCTATTGTAAACAGTGCTGCAATGAACATTTGTGTGCATGTGTCTTTATAATAGAACAATTTATAATCATTTGGATATATACCCAATAATGGGATTGCTGGGTCAAATGGAATTTCTATTTCTAGGTCCTTGAAGAATGGCCACACTGTCTTCCACAATGGGTGAACTAATTTACACTCCCACCAACAGTGTAAAAGTGTTCCTATTTCTCCACATCCTCTCCAGCATCTGTGGTCTCCAGATTTTTTGATGATTGCCATTCTAACTGGCATGAGATGGTAACTCAATGTGGTTTTGATTTGCATTTCTCTAATGACCAGTGACGATGAGCATTTTTCATACATTTGTTGGCTTCATATATGTCTTCTTTTGTAAAGTGTCTGTTCATATCCTTTGCCTACTTTTGAATGGGCTTGTTTGTTTTTTTCTTGTAAATCTGTTTTAGTTCTTTGTAGATTCTGGATATCAGCCCTTTGTCAGATGGGTAGACTGCAAAATTTTTTTCCCATTCTGTTGGTTGCCGATTCACTCTAATGACTGTTTCTTTTGCTGTGCAGAAGCTGTGGAGTTTGATTAGGTCCCATTTGTCTATTTTGGCTTTTGTTGCCAATGCTTTTGGTGTTTAGTCATGAAGTCCTTGCTTGTGCCTATGTCCTGAATGGTTTTGCCTAGATTTTCTTCTAGGGTTTTTATGGTGTTAGGTCTTATGTTTAAGTCTTTAATTTGTCTGGAGTTAATTTTAGTGTAAGGTGTCAGGAAGGGGTCCAGTTTCTGCCTTCTGCACGTGGCTAGCCAGTTTTCCCAACACCATTTATTAAACAGGAAATCCTTTCCCCATTGCTTGTTTTTGTCTGGTTTGTCGAAGATCAGATGGTTGTACATATGTTGCGTTCCCTCCAATACCTCTGTTCTGTTCCATTGGTCTATATCTCTGTTTTGGTACCAGTACCATGCTGTTTTGATTACTGTAGCCTTGTAGTATAGTTTGAAGTCCGGTAGTGTGATGCCTCCTGCTTTGTTCTTTTTGCTTAGAATTGACTTGGCTATGCGGGCTCTCTTTTGGTTCCATATGAAGTTTAAGGTGGTTTCTTCCAGGTCTGTGAAGAAGGTCTTTGGAAGCTTGATGGGGATAGCATTGAATCTGTAAATTACTTTGGGCAGTATGGTCATTTTCATGATATTGATTCTTCCTAACCATGAACATGGAATGTTTCTCCATCTGTTTGTGTCCTCTCTTATTTCATTGAGCAGTGGCTTGTAGTTCTCCTCGAAGAGGTCCTTTATGTCCCTTGTCGGTTGTATTCCTAGGTATTTTATTCTCTTTGTGGCAATTGTGAATGGAATTTTGTTCTTGATTTGACTCTCTTTGAGTCTGTTATTGGTGTATAGGAATGCATGTGATTTTTGCACATTGATTTTGTATCCTGAGACTTTGCTGAACTTGCTTATCAGTTTCAGGAGATTTTGGGCTGAGACGATGGGGCCTTCTAGATATACAATCATGTCGTCTGCAAATAGAGACAATTTGACTTCCTCCTTTCCTATTTGAATACCCTTTATTTCTTTTTCTTGCCTGATT
>NW_022436950.1:3971675-4014902 GCF_009761245.1 Sapajus apella | reverse complement strand
TCGATGGGCATTTGGGTTGGTTCCAGGTCTTTGCTATTGTAAACAGTGCTGCAATGAACATTCGTGTGCACGTGTCCTTATAGTAGAACGATTTATAATCCTTTGGATATATACCCAGTAATGGGATTGCTGGGTCAAATGGAATTTCTATTTCTATGTCCTTGAGGAATCGCCACACTGTCTTCCACAATGGTTGAACTAATTTACACTCCCACCAACAATGTAAAAGTGTTCCTATTTCTCCACATCCTCTCCAGCATCTGTTGTCTCCAGATTTTTTAATGATCGCCATTCTAACTGGCGTGAGATGGTAACTCAGTCCCCTTTTTAATCAGATGAATGGGTGACTTCCCGTGGCTCCAATTGCCAGCCGAAAGGGCACCCGGAATGGTGTATTTTGTATGGAGAACCGCTGCTCGGGGGCGCCGACAAAGCAGCCACGCAGGGCAAAGCAGCGGCGCTGGCGGGCACAGCCACGCTGGCCAAATCAGCCGCGCTGGCAACCCCTGGAGCTCCTCCGCCTGGGAATTGCCTAGTCTGTGGGCAATAAAAATGCGGCGTCCACTCACCCTCTGTGCTTTCACTGGGAGCTGCAATCCTAAGCTGTTCCTAAACGGCCATCTTGACAATTCCTGTTTATTTTTTAACTGGATTACTTACCTTTTCATTAATGATTTTTAAATATTCTTTATATATTCTAAGTGTAAATCCCTTATCACATACATGCTTTACAAATGTTTTCTTCTATTCTTAGGGTTGTTTTTCCACTTTCCTTTTTTTTTTTTTTTTAAATGTTATTATGTGTGTTTGTTTGTATCTACTTTAAAAGCAACAGAAAAGAAGCAAAATAAAAAATGGTAAAGTTGTACATTTTGAAATTCAGATTCACAGACCTGGATACATCTTGAACTAGTCAGAGAAGCGGTTTTAGAGACTAAGCAGCTGGGGTTTGGGCAGACTGAGTCTCGCTGGAGGTCTGTCCGTGCCTGTTGGTGGCAGGACTGGGCTTCACTGTTCTGCTTTTTACTCTCCTTCTTTCCTGCTTCTTGTTTTTGTTGCTTTGGATAAAACATATGTTCCTTATTATTTATTATTAGTTTAAGGAATTATCTCTTGCTGATAATCTGTAGGGTTTTATTCAAACCAGTCAGTAAGAAGATTTTAAAAATGCTTTTCTTTTTTTTATTTTTCGACACAGAGTCTTGCTCTGTTGCCCAGGCTGGAGTGCAGTCGTGTGATCAGAGCTCATTGTCGCCTCAAACTCCCAGCCTCAAGTAAGCCTCTCAGCTTCTGGGATTATAGCATGAACAACCCCATCTGGCCTATAAAGGGTTTTTATCTGTGTCTATTTCTACATGTATTTCCCTTTCCCCAATTATGCAAGCAATGACTTGATTCCTGCAAGACATAAAATCAAGGATCTGGAAGTATTTTTAGTTTTTTTGGGGGTGTGTGTGTGTCTTTGAATCTTCACATAAACACAGATGAACTTGACTTGTCAAAGAAATTCCTGGAACTTCATGTCACCATGTCCTAGTGCATCTATATTTTAACAAAAGACCATTGGTTCCTTGCCTTTTTGCCATTATGTATTTCTGTTTTTAAAATTATTTTCTCATATGGCCGGGAATGGGGAAGGCATGTCTAATGTCCATTTCTGACTCTGGCTTCAGTTACTTCTGAGAAATGGTGTGTCAAATTACAGGATAGTTGGGTCATGAAACAGCATGGCCAATACTTTGGGCTAGACATGTACACCTGGCCTAATAGATCACTCTGTCAGCTCCTGACATTTGGCGTCTGAACTTTGTCCATCCCTGGTATGGAACACACTGTCTTATCAAGTGATCCAAGCGCAGTGCCAATGTTTAACACTTAATATTCAGAGCAACAGGATAAGCAACCTGAACAGACACAGGTTTGTCCTGATGGAAACAGACCTGCGATGTGGGATCGGTAGGAGAAGTAGGTTATCCGTATTCCAAAAGGGGAACCTAAGGATTACAAGTAGGGACAACGGTCGCATATGGCGCCACGGTCGGCTGGAACTGGAGCCGGGACAATCCTGAAAGGCCACCGGTGTTTATCTGCAGCCATATGGCCAGTTGCCACTTAGGCCAGTGTCTTCACTTAATTTTGCAAACATAAATGACACCCAGCTCAATCAGTTATCCTGCCTGTACATCTGCTCAGACATAAGGACAATCACGAGAAAGCATATGGATAGGTCAGTGAAAACTGAATCTTAACCTCAGGGGCTTCCCTTGGCAGCACCTGGCAGAGGCCATTGGAATGTGTACACCTAGGCAAGCCCAGGGGTTTGGACATGTGGACAAAGACACACACGTACACATGCATGCACACGCACGCACACCCATGCTATCACAACTTGGAAGCATTAAACCTTAAACACAAATAAACATCTAAATATATTATACCTTCGTGACAGGGGATCAGAAAATACACAGAAACAGAAAATAATAAATCTACAAATAATTCTACATTCCTGTAATAACCACATTCATATTTTTCCTTTATGGCCTTTTCAAAGAGCATCATACTTGTTTTAGAACATTTCTTTTCATCGATTAATATATCATGGAATTTAAAATCAGTAATAGAAAGAATAGATAATTTGGTAAACAGTATTGGGATGAATGCCTGTTGATTGGAAAAGAAGTACAGTTAGTTTCTTAACTAAGAGCACACACAGAAATATATTCCAGATGTATTAACTAGATTTTAAATGAAGCTATAAAAGCCATAAAGTAAATTAAAGGAGAATTTTAAAAAACCTTAGGGTGGGAAAATGAACAAATTTGATTAGGTAAAAATGGCAGATATTTATATGCAGATATTTGTATGTGGAATCAAAAGCCAAAGGCAGACTAGGAAAGAACATTTGCATTACATAAAACAACCAGAAAGAGTGATATTTTCAACATGTGAATAGGTACTCTAAGCCAATACGACAAGAATATTCACAGAATATTCCAGAATACAGAAAATAAGTTCAACCTCTATGAAAGTAAACAAGAAGCAAGTTAAATTAAGTTACTGCTACATCAATGTCTCTCCAGGTATGAAATTTATTGAGGAAGCAGTAAGGAGGAGGCCAGTCCAAAGGTAAAAATCCCATAGGATCTTGCTTTAAGGATAATTGCTTCATTATATTGCATTTTGTAGCAGTTTTTTAAAAGGTGCTTGGATTATGAGCACTAGAGTTGGCATATATTTCTGTAGGCAAGGTGAGAGCCAGGGTGTTGTCTGCCAGGAATTCTCTGGGAGTCTGAGTGTTGTCTTTGCAAACAGTTTTCCTGAGTAGAATACCAGCTTCCTCTAGGTCCTGCTGACTGGGAAATGGATTTTAAATGGCAAGTGCTACTGAGCTTTGAAGAACCCAGCTGCCTCTCAGCCACCATATCTGATCCATCTCCACTGGGTTCCAGTTACTGTCCTCACCTTAGCAAATGCCTGAGCACCTGTGACTCAGTATACTTGAAGTGAGCAAACTAAGGGACCCTATGGAGCCATCTTCTTGGTATTTCAGCTGTCAGGGTACAAATCCATTGTAGTGTAGTTTCCACCAGATGGATGGTGATTGTCTTAGTCTGTTCTGTGCTGATACAACAGAATACCTGAGACTGGGTAATGTATAAAGAATAGAAATTTATTTCCCACAGTTCTGGAGGCCAGGAAGTCCAAGATGAAGGCTCTGATGTCTGGTGTCTGGTGAGGGCCTTCTGACTGTGTCCTCTCTTGGTGGAAGGTGGAAGGGGAGGTAAGACAAACTCCTTGTCACCCCCTTTTATAGGGGTACCTAATCCTGTTCACGTGGGAGGAGTCCCCATGGCCTAATCACCTCTTAAAGGCCCCACCTCTTAATACTATCACCTTGGCAACGGGATACATTCAAACCATAGCAGCTGTCAGCCATGGACAGGCAATTCAGTCGGCAGGTTGGATACTACATCCTAAGCTGCTCCTAGGCATGGTCCATTCATAAGGGCCCTCTGGCCATTTGTCTGGTGGCAAGAATACCTGCAACTTTCTTCAGTTTCCCCTCTTTCTGATTTCCAGTGCATAAGACTGGGTGTCTAAACAGAACATCTGAAATCTTAATGTGTACTTGAGTCACCTGAGGATGTCATAAATGGCAGATTCTGATACAGTAGGCCTGGGGTGGAGGACGTGATCCTGTATTTCTAAGGGTGTTTATGGGGACCTGCAGCATGAATATCACCCAAAGACTTAATTAGAAATGCAGTAGCTTGGGCTCCTGCCTTGACCCGCTGATAAAGAATCCGCATATTAACATGAGCCTCAGGAAAGTCAATCAAAAGCATGTCCCTAACCAACGTGGTGAAAGCCCATTCTCTACTAAAAATATAAAAAATTAGCTGGGCGTGATGACGCATGCCTGCAATTCCAGCTACTTGGGGGGCTGAGGTAGGAGAATCGCTTGAACCTGGGAGGTGGAGGTTGTGATGAGCTGAGATTGTGTCATGGCACTCCAGCCTGGGCAACAAGAGCACAACTCCGTGTCAAAAAACAAAACAAAACAAAAAAAAACAAATCAGCACACCCAACACCAAGAGGCGCTGCCCGGGGCGAGGGTGCAGCATGGCACATGTGGGATCCTGGTGCTGCAGGCGACCATCTCCCAGGCAACCAGCACATTGGGTTCTACCAGGTGCCCTCACAGGCACTGGGGTCCTGGTCAGTTTCTTTAAGCCCAATCCAGATCTTCCATTCTTTTTGCTCCAGGTGACATGCATAATCTACTGCTCTCTCTCCATGGTGTCTCCTGATGGCGTCTGCAGGGGCTCCCTGTGAACTCTTTCTAGTTAACAGGCATCTGTTTTGTGCAATGAGCCTTCCTTTTGTGCAGTGAGCCTTTCTGTCCCCATTTACCAGCTCTGTCTGCCCTGCAATCCTAGGGGCCCTGGATAGAGAAGATGGGGCCCAGTGGGCAGGGTCTGAGAATGTTTTATTGACCTACAGCTGTCCGAGGGCTCTCTGGGAGGTTGCAATGTGAGGCCACATCATGCTGTCCCTGCCAGAGCTCCCCTACCACCCAACGGCTTCACGGCTGTCAGCTGCTGGGCTCCTGGGGTAAAGTGCAGGGAGAGAGAATCTGAGGAGGTTTATTGGCCTAATAATGCCAGCAGGACACCCTGGAAGCCAGCGGTGTAATGTCCCCAACTTGTCTCCAAGAAACCAGCTTTCAAGAAGATTTTATTGGCCCCAATATACTCCTATCAGCCCCACTCTCCTGACCCAGCTCCTCCTCACCCCGACAATCTCCATTCCATAGGGATTCACCCAGGCAACAGGAGGAGGGCTTGGAAACTCCACCTGGTTCAAGGGGTCCTTGTGCCTCTCTCTGCAGTCCGTGGAAGTCATTAGGATGTCACATTCCCAATTATATATGTCAACCCTCTCCCCCAAATTAGATACGTCAACTGAAGTGCGTGTGCGTGCCCCTCTACATGGCAGGGGTGGTGGTTTGGTAAGGTCAGTGTACCTGTCATATTCTACTATAATTGGCCAAGACAAAGAGAAAGTCATGGACACACATGACTTTAGATTTTTATTTTAAAATACAAACACACATTTATTTAGCTTTGGGGAAGGCATGTCAGATCCCTCGTTCTAATAAGGCGAGAAGGAGAAGGGTCCAATGTCAAGTTTTCTATCCCTAGGCGTTTCTTCCACATCCAGCCAAATATGAAGCCTGTCTGGTTAATATCACACCTCTTCAAACGTCAGCTCTTGCAGGCTTAACTTGCTAATATTGTCCTGTGTGTAAGTTATCACAGAGGCTAAAAGAGGTTATGTCTTTCCCACTGTATAATCCCCTCCCTTTCTGCACCCCCTTCTGACACCATTGCAGCCCACACCTGTAATAAAGTGAGGGCAAGGTTAGGAGGGATGGGGTGGGGTGATGGTGGGATGGAGCCTTCACTTGACCGTCAGAAATGTTTGTCTTGAGTCAGGTCCTTCTGCCTCACATGAGTCTTTCCATCCCGTACACATGGTATTGCCCATGCTAAGCAGTCCTGTCCTCAGAGTTTCTGAGATTTAAGGAAGACACTTTCAGATGGATTTGTCGATTCCTGGATTGTCAGTGCTCAGGACTTCCCTCTTCAACATCCAGCACGAGAAGAGCCCCTACAGAGTACGCATCTCAAGCAGACCCCCTTGCTCCTCAGACAGTGCCCCAGGCATGCAGGCACGCAGGAGGTGGAGCCTGCAAAAGGCACCATCCAAAGGAGAGGTGACGTGGTGAGGAGGGAGGCCAGCAGAGGTGGTGCCTGCAGATCCTTGCCCCTGAGCCAGTGCTGTTTGAGCCGCTCCCTTTAAAATGCTATTTCTAGAGCTTATTTTTCAGCCTCACAGTGACTTGTAAGGACAACAACTTCCTGGCTCCCTTGCAGTTAGAAGGGCTGCTCCACATTGCCCATGTTGACTTAATTCTGGTGTTTTCCTGAAGCTCAGCTCAGCATCCTAACAGTGGCCCAAAGGGTGGTGGCAGAGGCGCCCTCTCAGATCATCTGAGGCATGGGGTGTGAAGATGATTTTAGCAACATTCTGTGGAGCTGCCTTTTAAAAATGTTCATCCCACCAGTGATGAGGACATGGAATTAAAATCTGATGAAAGCATTTTTTCTACTCTCAAGATATTTGGAGTTCATTTCAGCTTTTCCCTGACATTTGCTTCCGTGCTGCTTTCTTCTTCCTTTTTGTGTCTGTTGTGGCTGGGAGGTCCTGGGGCTTTTTACATGCACAGTGACAGAGGCTCCTCTTGTGCTTGCAGTGATACAGACATTGTGGTGTGCTCGCAGTGACAGGCGTCGTGGTGTGCTTGCAGTGACACAGGTGTCGTGGTGTGCTCGCAGTGACACGGGCGTGGTGGTGTGCTCGCAGTGACACAAGTGTCATGGTGTGCTCGCAGTGACACGGGCGTCGTGGTGTGCTCGCAGTGACACGGGCGTCGTGGTGTGCTCGCAGTGCAGTGACACGGGCGTTGTGGTGTGCTGGCAGTGCAGTGACACGGGTGTCGTGGCATGCTCGCAGTGACATGGGCGTCGTGGTGTGCTCGTAGTGCAGTGACACGGGCGTCGTGGCGTGCTGGCAGTGACACGGGCGTCGTGGTGTGCTGGCAGTGACACGGGCGTCGTGGTGTGCTCGTAGTGCAGTGACACGGGCGTTGTGGTGTGCTCTCAGTGACACGGGCGTGGTGGTGTGCTCGCAGTGACACGGGCGTGGTGGTGTGCCGGCAGTGACACGGGCGTGGTGGTGTGCTGGCAGTGACACGGGCGTGGTGGTGTGCTCGCAGTGACACGGGCGTCGTGGTGTGCTGGCAGTGACATGGGCGTGGTGGTGTGCTCGCAGTGACACGGGCGTCGTGGTATGCTGGCAGTGACACGGGCGTCGTGGTGTGCTTGCAGTGACACGGGCATCATGTGCTTACAGTGACACAGGTGTCCTCCTGTGCTTGCAGTCACTGTGGTGTGCTTGCTTTTCCAACTGAAAAGTGATCTGGGGGAAGGTGGAACCAACCAGTGTTGGGGTTCCCCTGAAGGCATTTGCAGACATGACAATTCAGGAAATGTCTCCACCCAGGCCTTGCTTTTCTCCGTTTGGCACACACCGGCCTTTGGGCAGTTCCCCTGATGGCAGGAATGATTGACAGGTGTTCTGTGCTGGGGGTATCCATTGTCCAGGAGACACCCCCCTTGGAGGGCTGGCAGGAGCCAGCCTGGTCCCCTGGTCTATGGCTTTATTCTTCACACCACCTTCTGCATGTGTGAGCCTCCACGCAGCTGTGCCACTTTCGGGAACCTACCTAGCAGACACAGATGCAGCAATGCACAGAGATCTCTGTGTAGGGATACTCGGGGCACAGTTGGGAGTGGCCCAGACAGGCAGCTGTGGTGCTGACACTGGTGCCGCTGTGTGATAGTGAGCCCTCTGCGGCTAGTGTGGGGGGTTCTGCCTGGACCTTCCATCCAGAAGGAACATGTGGCCTTGCCCTTCTGTGCTTGGCTAATTCCACTTAAGACCGTGTCTTCTAGGATCATCCATGTCACTGAAAAAAATTTTCTGAGGTTTATGGTGGAGTAGTAATCTATCTGTGTATATACCACGTTCTTTTCATCCCTCCCCCTGTGGATGGACTCTTGGGTAGATTCATATCTTGACTATTGTGAATGGTGCTGCAATGAACACAGGAGGGCAGATATTGGACCACCACACTGTACCCCATGAATACGCACAATTAGTATCCAACAGTAAAACTTCAAACCATGAAACAACAACAAAAAAGAAGGAACGAGTGCTTCTGCTCTAAGGGGAGCCGTGAGTGGGAGCCTCCAGCTGTCGGGACCTCTGGGGTCCACCTTTAAGCCAAAGCCTTGTACTTTCTTTCTGGGCAGCACTTGGCAGGTGATGAGAAGCCAGGAGAAAAGGTCAGTGGCTGATGACCAGGTGAGACCCACAAGGAAGGCATCAGAATATACTTGTTACCTGTGTTGTGCATCTCCTATAGGACATAAGCAGCCTCAGACAGTGGCTGAGAATTCCCTTACGGTGGCTCCCGGCTCCAGGCACTCCCCGAGGCTGTGCCGTGCCTTGACCGACATCCAGCCAGCCCTCAGTCAGCCCACACTTCAGAACCACACTGTACATCACAAGGTTGCCAGCAACTGGGGCCTTGCAGAAACTAGGCCCAGTGAGGGTTTAATTAAAAATGTTCATTAAATGAGTATTTCTTTCAGTCCTAGTCACCCTTCCTTCCCCTTCCTAGCAAGTCCAGCCCATCCCGAGAGGTTCTAGGTCCCAAGGAAGAGACATACATCCTGTTTACTCACAGGTGGCCATTCCTGTGAGCATCTGCAGAGTGGGTGGGAAGGCAGCAGCAGGAGGAGGTGTGGAGGTCCCCCAAGCAGGCCCAAAGTGGGCATTCTTTAAATATTTGTCCAGCATTTACTTATCAGAGATGGCAAATAGCCTATTTCCTACTAACAAATAAATACACTTATCCACAAAATGACATGCCTTCATCTTTATGTTTACAATAAGAGATTTCTGACGTGCATGGGTCATCCTAGAGCACGTGCTTCATCTGGAATGGATGGAGAGCAGTCCTCTCAAGTCTCCACTTGAGGGCACTCCAGTGTTGTGTTGGTGTCCCTTTCAACTGGACCCCTGGGCAGGTGCCCGACAGTCCATCTCTGCATCCGGCTCTCACCGTGCTCCTGGAGGAAGGAGGGATGTTGCCAGCTTCACCAGGGAGGGAGGCCTTGAGCCGAGTGACCGGCATCTCTGCTTGGGCACCCTTGGCCACTGGAGGAGCAATGGTGGTGAGAAGAGCTGGTGCCAATCACTGCAGGGGTGGCAAGCTCTCTGCTGCTGCTTGTGTACCTGTGCCTGCTGGCAGTTTGATCAATGTTGGGTGCAGGAGAGGCTGGGTTCCTCGCAGAGCAAAGGGTGTAGGGCAGACTGGCCAGCAGCAAGGTCACTGCTAAGGCTAGGAGGACAGGCCTATGGAGCAGCAGTGGAGATCCTTTGTTGTCTGGTTGCCACCTTTGCCTTGGTTGACCTCGGAAAGATCTATACTCCTCCCTTTCCTGGACCCAGGAGAAAAGGCAGGAGCTGGCTTCACCAGGCCCAAGGTATCCCAAATCCAGATGCTAAGCATTTGGAGGACGGCACAGAAACATCTGCAGAAGAAAGCCAGCTCGGGCAGTCCAGAAGTTCCTCCCCAACTGGACATGGTACTACAGTGCCCCAGGGACATACAGCAAACCTCGATGGTCCCGGTTTCATCAGCTCATTATTATCAGCATTATTTAATCCTGGGAGTGCCATAATCCTTTCCCCTGTGTATGTGTGAGTACGTATTATGCAAGATTCAAAGTCACTCGATGTCATGAGGAAAATAAAAAGACTCTCTGCATAGAGCAGAAATAATTTGCACGACCAACTTGAGGTAGAGTGTTCTCAAATGAACTCCAGTGGTCCCTGGGCTTTCAGAGGGCCAGGCAGGCACCACGTCGAAGGGCTGCGTAACAAAAGGCCCTGGCTGGGTGCATTATAATTTGCTCCAATCAGTTCCAAAGTACTCATCTTTCCAGTGATGTGAAGAGAAATACTAATGTCACAGGACGTGGGCATTGTGCCTCGTATAAATAAACACACAAAAGCTAGGCAAGGGTATTTTGGATGTCTTGTTGGGGAGGATGTAATTAAATTTCCCTTAGAGAACCCTTTGAAGTCTATGGCTCACTGTTTTGTATAAAAGTAACCTCTCCATTTGCCGATCTGTCAGTTGTAGAATTCTAGCAAATTGGGAAAATGGCTGAGGGAGAATCAATTAGTTTCCACTTGGAGTAAAACCTGTCTTTCAAGACGGAGCTATCATGCCTGCTCTGGCTGTTTGAGTCGGGTGTCACCAATCTCACCTCTGGGGACAACACGCTGTGCTCAGGGAGCCTTGGGGGTTGCTTGGCCAAGTGCAGGTCCCTGCACAGCCACCAAGTGTGTGCTGTGGGGAGGCGTTGGCTTCTAGCTGGTATCAGCTTCCACCCAGGCCTCACTGCCCCACAATGTGGTCTCCCCACTCCTCTGAGCCCCATATGCACTGGAGCCTGGCCAGCAGGGCAAGTGCCATACCTCTGGGTGTATTGTGTTGGAAGTAGCAGGTGGTGGTGCTCACTCCACAGGGTCGGAGGCAGCAGGCAGAGCTCAAGCTCACTGTGAGCTTGGGAATCTGCTGGCAGTTTTGTGTCTACCAGTTTCTACCTATCCCAGGGAAGAGGCTTCAGCATGTGGCCTCGCTCCTGCGTCTTATCAAGAGTGAGCCTTGTCCTTCACCTTCCCTATCTCATTCTGGTCACATTTCTCTAGACATGGTCAGAACTGACCTTGCTATGCATCCAATATTCCCATTTTCTTAGGATTCTGGAGGTCTGATGGCTGCTGTGGAAGCAGAGGGTGGTCCCCATGAAGCAGATATTGGGGTACTGGGTTCAGAGCAGAGATAGTGCAGAGCACAAAGGGGACCAGCCAGGACAGGCAGCACTGTGGGCTTGGCCAGCTGGGTAGGGGTGCATGCGTGTGTGTGTGTGTGTGTGGGTGGGTGGGTGGGTGTGTTGGGGTGGTTATCCCAGGAACCGCTCACTTTTGTCTCACTGGGTCTCCTTTTTGAGACAAGCTCATGCTTGGACACCCGATCCTAGGCCTTCGAGTGTGACAGGATGCTAAGCCAGACTGGAGAGAGCAGTGGTTGCTGGTTGGGGGTGCAGGTGGGGTTTCCAGGGGCTGAAACTGTGCAGTCCCTTTTCCTTCTATTTCTTCTCCTCTAGTGATTTCATTCTACAGATATGTTAAGGTGATGCATCCCTTCACTTTCCAGGCCATTGTTTAGCTAAGTAGATACAAGCTTTTGTAATGTTTTCTATAATATTTAAAATAATTAATTGATTCCTTAAAACTCACATTTCCCATTGCTAAACAGGTTACTTGCTTTTCAAAAACCTATCCTAGGATTCCAGATGTGCTCCCTAAGGACATACAGAGATAAGGTTTTAGTACAAAAATTAAAATGAACATCAGGACTGAGACACTACTGAATCTGCTTTTCCACAGTTACTCGATTTATGGAACTTTTAAAGCCATTTCAGTCTACCATGCTTTCACACAGAGCATTATTGTGACCCAAGTCTCCATTTTAGAATTGTGATCTAATTTCTTTTAATTTACACTTGTCCATCATAGTTCTTAAAAATATATATATTGTATTCTAATTGCAAATGTAGTATGTACTACATAGGAAAAGCCTGGAAAGTGACAAAGAAAATAAGCATTCCCATACTGATTTTGATATATGCCCTGTAATTCTATATGCATATATGTATACTCTAAAATGCATCATAATGATATTTTATACTTGGAGATTAAAGCAAAATCTTAGTACCTATCAAGAGGTAGATTTCCAGAAAAAATTGTATGGGTCTAAATCTATATAGTCAAAAGAAAATAGAGTAAAAATGAATGAGTTAACTGTCCTCAAGAAGTTAAGAAAAATAGCAGCAAGTTAAATCCCAAGAAACAGAGGGAAAGAAATGATAGAGATAAGAGCAGAAATTAATAAAGTAAAAAAAATTACAATCAAGATAGCCATCAAATAAAAAAAACTGGCTCTTGGAATTTTTTTTTAAAGGAAAGATAAAGCCCTGATGAAACTGATTGAGGGAAAAAAGAGAAAAGGCACAAATAACTAACATCAAAGAATTAAAAGTAGGACACCATTTCAGGTCTTACAGATATTAAAGTTAGTAGGAAGATATACTGAAAAACTTTATGCTGATAAATTTGAAAATCTAGACGAAATAGACAAATTCCTTAAAAACACAACTTACCAAAACTGACACTAGAAGAAATAGAAAATCTGAATAGTCTTAAATGCGTTAAGAAATTAAAATCCTTTCTATACAGATGGATTTACTCATGAATGCTACTAAACCTTTAAGAAAATATAATACTAATATTACAGAAATTCTTGCAAAGAACAGAAAAAGAATATTTTGCTACTGATTTTATGAGGTCTTGATATAAAACCTAACAAAAATATTGCAAGAGAAGAAAGTTATAAAACAAGTCTCATTTAAGAACATAGATGCAAATATTCTAAGCCAAATATTACTAGAGAAACTAAAATGATATTCAAATAATAATACACTATAAACATAACTTTGTACTTTAAAATGAAACACTGGTTTAACCACATTCATGCAATCAATGATTACATATATATCAGATAAAAAGTTGTGACAATACCAAATGCTGACAAGAATGTGGAGAAACTGGATCATTCATACACTGCAGTTGGGAATGTAAAATGGTGCTGCCGTTATGGAAAATGGTTTGATCATCTTGACAGTTTCCCATAAAGCTAAACATACATAGAACCAGCAGTTGCATTCTTGGGCCATTATCTCAGTTTTTCACTGAAAATATATTTACACAAAAATCTATATATACAAATCCTCATAGCAACTTTGTAACAGCTAAAAATTAGAATGAACCCAGCTGTCGTTCAACAGGTGAATAATTAGACAAACTGTGGTGAACCTGTACCATAAAATACTATCAAACAATAAAAAGCAGTGAAGCTTTGATACATGCAACAACCTGGGACTTATTCTTATGGAATTATGCTGAGTGAGAAAAGCCAGTCCTAAGAGGTATCAAACTGTTTATTCCATTTATATAATTTTATGCAATTTTAGAAATGGAGGATGGATTCTTGGTTGCCAAGGGTTAAAGGAAGAGGGGTAGGAGGGTAGTAGATGTGGTTAGAACTGGACAGCATGAGAAATCCTTGTGGGGTTGGAATTGTTCCTCTGTATCTTGACTGTGGTCATGGATACACAAACCTGAAAAGATGATAAAACTTAATACATACACATATACACACGCAAATGAGTACAAGCAAAACTGCCAAAGTCTGAATAAAATTTGCGTATTGTATTAGTGATATTATACCATAGTTGTGCAAAATGTTACCGTTGGGGGAGATTGGGCAAAATGCACACAGGATCTCTCTGTATTATTTAAGTATGTGAATCAATAATTATCTCATTAAAAAGTCAATTAAAAATCATTCAGTGAAATCAACTATGGTAACAAAAGGAGAAAGTCATATGATGATCTCCACGGAGGCAGAAAGAGTATGTGCTACAAGTCCGCAACCATGCGTGATAAACATTCTTAGCACAAAAAATCTGAGAAAGTATAGTTTCAAAACTGCATCAGCCTTTGTACTAAATGATAAAATGTTGAACATTTTCCTGCTGCAGTCTGAAACAAGGATGTCTTCTATGATCACATCTAGTCAACATCATAACTAAATGGCCAAGCCAGTGCAATAAAGCAAGAGAAAAAAAAGCTATGAGAATTGCAAACAAATAAATAAAACTGTCATTTTTCAAAGGAAATATGCCTATAGAAATTTAAAAAACAACATAGAATCTAAAAATAAATAATTAAAGTTAGATAATAAGTTTGATTTGTTGCTGGATATAAAACTAATTCAAAATGTCAATTATTTCTATATACCAGAAACAAACAGGTATAAAGGAAAACCTCAAAATGTAATTTATAATGCAAAATTATCAAATACCTAAAAGTAAATCTAAGGAAAAATGTATAAGATATCTATACAGAAAATTACAAAACATCATTAAGAATATTTAATGGCTAAAACAAATGCTGGGAAATATCACTTTCATGGACTGGAAAAGTCAGTAATGTAAAGATGTCTGTTCTTCTCAAATTTATCTATAGATTCGATATAATCCACATTAAAATATTAGCTTTTTTTGGTGGAAATGCATAAGTTGATTATAAATTCCTTTAGAAATGCAAAATGTCAAGCATATCTAAGACACTTTGGAGAAAAACAAGGCGGGATGACGTACTCTATGGATGCAGAACATTACTGTAAGGCTATAGTGCTCAAGTCAATGTGGTATCAGCAGAATGATACAAGCAGTAGATCGGAATAGAGGATTTGTAAGCAAATCGCTGTCTACATAAACATTTTCATTGTTTGTTGTTGTTGTTCTTTTAAATACTGGTTTTTAATGATAGAGGACCCTGCAAAGTAGTGGGAAGAGAACAGCCTTTTCAATAAATGGTGCTGGGTCATTGGGTCAATCACATATTCATGTGGCTATGAAATAAAACTTGAACTATAAACAAAAATCAATTCCAGGCAAACTGGAAGATATAAATGTGGTAAGTGGAACAATAAAGCTTCTGAAAAGTAGAGAAATAGGAATGTTTTTACACCATTGGTGGGAATGTAAATCAGTTCAACCATTGTGGAAGACACTGTGATGATTCCTTAAAGATTTACAGTCGGAAATACCATTTGACCCAGCAATCCCATTACATTATATTCCTAAAGGAATATAAATCATACTTTTATAAAGATACATGCACAAGTATGTTCATTGCAGCACTATTCACAATAGCAAAGACATGGAATCAACCCAAGTGCTCATCAATGATAGACTGGATAAAGAAAATGTGGTACATATACACCATGGAATACTATGCAGCCATAAAAAGGACGAGATCATATCCTTGGCAGGGACATGGGTGAAGCCAGAAGCTATTATCCTCAGAAAACTAACGCAGGAACAGAAAACCAAACCCTGCATGTTCTCACTTATAAGTGGGAGCTGAACCGTGAGAACACAGACACATAGGGGGATCATCACATACGGGCCTATCGGAGGAGGGTGGGTTGGGGGAGAACATTAGGGAAAACAGGGAATGCATTCTTGGCTTAATAGCTAAGTGATGGGTTGATAGGTGCAGCAAACCACCATGGCACACATCTACTTATGTAACAAACCTGCACATCCTGCCCACGTACCCGGAACTTAAAATAAAAGCTTCTGAAAGTTGTTAGAAACAATAGTGTCATAATCTTGAGGTAGGCAAAGAGCTCTTACATAGGACACAAAAAACTGTAACCACAAAGACAAAGTTGGTAAGCCAAGTTACCTTAACATTAAGAACTTCTTTTCTTTTCTCTCTTTTTTTTTTTTGAGACGGAGTTTCACTCTATCACCCGGGATGGAGTGCAATGGTGTGATCTTGGCTCACTGCAACCTCCACCTGCTGAGTTCAAGTGATTTTCCTGCCTCAGCCTCCCGAGTAGCTGGGATTACAGGCGCCCACCACCACGCCCAGCTAATTTTTGTACTTTTAGTAGAGATGGGGTTTCACCATGTTGGTCAGGCCGATGTCAAACTCCTGATCTCAGGTGATCCGCCTGCCTTGGCCTCCCAAAGTGCTGGAATTACAGGCATGAGCCACCGCAGGAACTTATTTTCATTCAAAGATACCATTATGACAGTGAGAAGGAAGCTAAAGAGTGGGAGAAAATACTCACAACCATGCCCCTGCAAACAGCTTCTAACTAGAAATATAAAATTGGAAAGAAATAGACAACCCAATGGAAAAATAGACTACCAACTCAGCAGGAGTTTTATTAAAAGATACTGTAATATCCAAATGATCACTATGCATATGAAAAGATGTGCAGCCCCAGTAGTCCTCAGAAAAGAGGAAATTAAAACCATGATGTCATACTGCGCCACACACTCGAGTGGGGACGATGAAAATGGCTGACCACACCATGGTGGGAAGATGTGGAGTAGTGGGCATTTCCATGCATTGCTGGTGGTGATGAAATTGGAGCAACTGCTGCAGTAAACTTGGTAGCACTGTGACCTCATATGATGATGCTCTGGGGCGAGCAGCTGTTCTCCTAGGCATATGCTAACAGCAATGTGTGCAGAGAGACGGACACAGATGTCCACAGCAGAATCATTCATAATAGCCCCAAACTGAAGAAAAATGCAATCATTCTCCTAGCCCCCCAGCCCCCGACAGGCCCCAGTGTGGGATGTTCCCCTCCCTGTGTCCATGTGTTCTCATTGTTCAACTGCCACTTATGAGTGAGAACATGCAGTGTTTGGTTTTCTGTTCCTGTGTTAGTTTGCTGAGAATGATCGTTTCCAGCTTCATCCATGTCCCTGCAAAGACATGAACTCATCCTTTTTATGAATGTGTAGTATTCCATGGTGTATATGTGCCACATTTTCTTTATCCAGTCTATCCTTGATGGGCAACCCATAGACAACGAACATCTTCCTTCTCATGAGAGTCAGAGGAGCTCCTTGACAGTAAAATAAGAAGCCTAAGTGTGGCATCTACAAGGAGACACCATGCAGTGATGGAAGTGGACAAACTGCGGCTGTGTGCAAGGCTGCAGGGGAGTCTCACCAGTGGAACGATGGTTAGAAGAGGCCAGATGGAAACGAAGACACACTCTTTACTTCCATGTGCATAAAGTTAAACCCAGGTAAAAGTAACCCAGGATGCTGGAAATCAAGACAATAGCGGCCTGGGCAGTGACTAGGAGAGCTTCTCAGGAGCTGGGGGCATCTTCTCTTTGCATTTTGGGTGTTGAGCCCTTTTCTGTGCTTGTGTCATAATTCAACAAAAGCGTATGTGTTTACACCCCTCGCATGGATATTTACATTTTTCTTAAGACGACTAGAAAGATTTAGTTCAAAATAAGGAGTCTGCAATGGCATTTTCAGTCACAGTGAGTGCCATGGTTTAAGTATTTGTCCCCTCCAAACTCATGGCCCCTGGCATGTGGAATGCCTCTGTCTGAAGAACAAGAGGAAATCAGAGCTAGAAGCCTCTTTAGGGGGATCACTCTAGGTCTTTTATTAATGAAGACACAAACATGGGTTTCTGGGGTCCCCTGGGAGGGTCCCAGTTCATCCCTCCTTCAGTCTACATCCTGCTCTTCCTGGGCAGACACGGTCTCACCGTGCGGTGCGGGGAAGCCGTGCTGTGTCCTGGAAAGTTCATTAGCCTGTACAGTGGCACGACGCTTCTGGCCTGTTGTTGGTCCACGCTGCTCTCCTGGGGCGCAGCAGGGGCCCCTCCCGCCCTCCTTGGGCCCATGGTGCAGCTGGGAGCCGCAGTGTCTGCGTCAGCCTTTCCTGCTGCAGCTGGGGGCTCCTCCAACTCTCACGGGGAGCAGGAAGCTGCTTTCCCGGTGCACTCGGTGTAAACAGTAAACACACCCCAGCACCTGCTGGGCCTCCCTGTTCTGCTGCTCCTGTCCCTGCTGCAGCCCCAGGAAGAGGCCTGAGGCCCAGGGGTGTGTGGACCAGCAGCATCTGCCATGAGCCCACTGAGGAAATAATGGCGGCTGTGGGACTGCATGCATGCCTACATGTGTGTGCATGTGTGTGAACATGTGCACGTGGGTGTGCTGATGTGTTTGCACACATGGGATGTATAGATGCATGTGTATCTGTGTTTGTGTGTTTCTATTCCTGTATATGTATATATGTGTATGAGTGTGTGTGTAGGGAGTGGTCCATGGGTGTTGTGTGTATATGTACACGTGTATGTATGTACAACATGTGGTGTGTGTATGTAGTTTGCATTTGTATGTGTGCATGTGCTTATGTGTGTAGTGTGTACAGATCATGTGTGTACATGTGCATAGTGTGTGTACACAGGAATGCCCTGTGTACATGCATGTGTATATGCTGTACGTGTGTGTATGTGTGTGGCCAGATTGACCTAAGGTCACTCAGCATGTTTGTGAAATTAGACTCAGCCCAGCTCAGCGAGCTTTCCGGAAAGCCACAGCCCTCTTGACAGTACCCAGCTCATCTTCCTTTCCAGACAGGTGGGAAGAGAGGCCTGAGGAGGGGTGGGGGCCAGGCTGGCCAAGGGCTCCCGAGGGGGAGCCAGGGATATGCAACAGGTGGTGGACAGACGTGCACCCCAAAGTGGCCCCAGCAGGAGAGACAGAGCAGAGAGAAATGAGAAGAAGGGTGATGGAAGGACCTGGAGAAGGGCCCCAGCTTTTTTGGGGCCCCAGGGGCTTCTCACAGTACCCTCCTGCCACACCCCTCCTCCTTCTGCACTTTCATTCCAGGAAGGTAGAGACTGTCCCCATGGCACCTATTCTGCTGGGCGGGTCTGCTTTGGGCACTCAGCAGTAATTGAACAGCAGGTGGTGTTCACTGAGAATGTGCCCTCGTGTATCATGCCAGGTACGTGACTCAGTTTACTCTTCATGATAGCCCAGGGAGGCAAAGATGAAAGTCACACCCAGGGAGAATGCTGTGTGCTGAGCTGGGACTTAGACAAGCTCTGCTCAGGGGGCAGCTGGGATGAAGCCTGACTCTGGGTCAGTCAGAACCTTGCTCTAAACCGCTAGAGGTGACTGAAGGGACTATATTTCTAGGATGCTTAATCTCTTGACCAAAAAAAGGTACTGTGTTTGTTTGCCATGTTGAGGAACTGGGTTAGTGGCCTTGAGAACTGTGACAGCCATCTGACAACAAAACCAGTATGCAGTGGAGAGGCCAGAACCTTCCTTGCACTCCTGAGTTGGTTTCCAGCCATGTCCCGAAATCTCAACGTGGGAAACTCACTGAATATCTATAAAGCAATAAACACTTACTGATTGCACCCTCTGTGCCAGGAACCTTGAATACACCATCTTGGGTGATTATGTAGGCACTAGGTGCAGCTGTTAAGAAGAGCTAAAGAGTCAGAGACCTGCCACTTCATCATAGACTCAGACTCTCCCTCAAAAACGGGTTCTTGCAGGGATGTAGCCAGGCACTGCTCAGCCCGATCCCTCAGCCTAGCAAGGGTTTCCTGCTCTTCATGCTCATCGCATGGATCTATCTGGCCTTGCACATTTATTTGTATGGCCATTTTATTAATGTGTCCTTCCCCCTTAGTCTGCAAGGCAGCTCACTCCTGCATCCTCAGCCCCTAGTGCTGTGCACAGCACACACAGGGTGCTCGGTGAAAGAATTGGAGTGTGAGCCAAAAAACTAGTGCAGTGCTGCGGCTGTGCGTTCAAATGGAGCAGACTTGTGAGGGGACCTGCATTAGCGAATGGATGGCGCTCGTGGTGGAAGTTTCAGATGCTTTCAGACACACGTTTTGGGCCAAGGTCCTTTTGGCCTCCCACATCCTGTTATTTGGGTGGCAGCCAGCTTGGTTTGCAGCCACCGTCTTTTCCTGTCTCCTTGGTTTCTGTTTGCATCATCAGTGCCTCTCTTCAGTTAAAGTCTTAAAACTTTCAAGGACAGGTGAAGCCGCTTATGTCAGTGGCTTGGGTCCCATGGTATCATTAGTGGCTAAAAGTCGTGTCAGTCCTGTGAGACAGCACCGTGACCACCTACCACAATTACGGCCTTTGTGTTAAATGTGGATATGTGTTTAAAAAGGGTCTGAAACGGATTCTTTAGCATCAGGGGGTCTTCAATTGGCCATCTCTGAACGCAGGTGTTTGGTGAAGCCCTGAGAGTCTTGGTCTCAGGAGCATCTATTCAGCCACGCCCTGACATCGGCAATGGTTTTGCACCGGGACCTACTTATTCCTAAATGTAGAGCCACCTGAGAGCTCAAATTCCACTTTAATCATACTCCATCCACAGAATGCTCCCTTAATGAGGGTTAATGGCATTAATTATTGTCCCCTCCACTTCAGAATGTGCTCAAGAGGAGCTAATTGTCACATAATGGCCCAGGACAGCTGAGGCCCTAGCAGAGCTCTGAGGAGTCTCCCGCTCCTTCTGCCAGCCCCTCCACCCATCCACCCCACTCTGCCTTCCTCCCATCTCCTCCCACAGGGCTGTCATGCTTCCTTTCTGCGTCAGTTAAAGTGGGAGTTGTAACCTTCCAGGAGGACTTTGGGTTTTCGGTGTGGATGGCAGACAGGTTCACAAATTTTGCTGACCTGCTCTGTGGATGACAAGGTACCATGCCCTCTCCTACTGAGTTGGTGTGACCAGTGCCTCTTTAGAGGACAGTCTGTCAATAGTTACCCAAGTGAAAGACTCACAGGTAACTTGGCCCAGTGATTTCCCTTCTAGGAATTAATCCTATGTAGTTTTTTTTGGTACACACCCATGAAGACTATGTAAGGGCACTTATTACAGTGAAGACGGAATAGCAAAAGGGTGAAAATAATCTAAATATCTGTCACAGTGGACTGATTAAATAAATGACGGTACGTCTATAAAGTGCCGTGGTATGGAGAGAATACAACACGAGGCCCCTCTGTATGTGCTGATATTGAACAATATTCAAGTTACAGAATTAAGCAAAAAGAGCAAGAAGGTAGAAAGGTATATATGGCATGTTACCATTTGTATAAAACACACAGAATATGTGTGTGACTGTATCTAAGCACATCTATACCCTCTCTCCACACCCACTCACACACAAAGCAGCAGGCTGTGATTAAATACCAGCATGTGCTGAGCTATGGCAGGTTGGCTCTGGGGGACTTTGCAGTGACAGACAAAGGGTCCTCTGATCCACGGGGAATGCAAACTGTGGGCATCTTTGGCTGACAGGCAGGGCTGGCTGACACCAGCCAAGATTTCAGACAAAGCTCAAAGCCCCATGTGTGACAGAGCAGGAGCACCATCATCTTGGACAAACACCGTCACTTTCAGTTCCAACTCCCTTTCTCACCTCATGCGTTCCAAGAAAATCACTTCTCTGCTAACAACAAGCAGCCACAAAGAGCAGACAGTCAAAAACAGATAAGACAGTTCAGGCCCAGAGGGTGGGGGAAAGTCTCTTGGATAACCACCAAACTTCACACTCATACAATGGGCCCCAGTAAAACAATGCGCCCTAACAAGCACATTCCTTTCCTTTTAGGTGCACTAATATAGGGAAGTTAGGCCGGGCGTGATGGCTCACACCTGTAATCCCGGCACTTTGGAAAGCCGAGGCGGGTGGATCACAAGGTCAGGAGATTGAGACCATCCTGGCCAACATGGTGAAATCCTGTGTCTACTAAAGGTCTCTATTGCAGCTACAGGAAGATATATGGAACAGACACACAACTCTGCCCCCCTACCCCAGCAAGACAAAAAGACACAGAAACATTCCAAAGCTGTGATAAGCTCTCTTTCCCTAAACCCTTAAATACTCTTAGTCTAAGAAAGAATGCCTCTGACCTAACTCAGCCAGAAGCCCCTCTCAGATTTATTCTCCAAAATAAACCTGTCTTTGACGGTTGAGCTGCTTTTTATGTTTCTTTCCTCTTTCCTTAATTCTTACAATGTGGAAGCAGAGCACAAACCCAGCATTGGGCAGGGCAGGAAGCCATCCTTTGGGAAAAGGCTGAGTGAGACCTAGGAAATCACATCTTCGTGTTAGTGTGCTGGGAAAAAGGGAGTGAGCATGTAGATAGGATATTTACCTATCTTCACCAGTTTTTAAACTTAGGTTACTCTAAAGTTGTACTGCCCAATACATTAGTCACACCAGCCACATGTGGCTATTTAAATTGAATTGAACATTGAATAAACCTAAAAATTCAGCTCTTCAGTTGCACCAGCCACATTTCGAGCGCTTAGTAGCCTAGTAGCTTGGTATGACTATGGACTACTCCTACTGGGAGATCACAGATCTAGAACTTTCTATCATTGCAGAAAGTTCTACTGGATGGTACTGTAAAGTATATATATCAAGTTTCCATCACTTAATTATGTTTATTAAATGTTACCTACACAGGTTTCTATGATTTCTAAAAAAGTGTGCTTCTTGTGACACTAAGACCAAGTTAAATGAAATTTTAAAAAAGTTTATTTTGACCCTCATACTTTTTATTTCTTTGCAGTGCAGATCTCATTACTTTGCAATGGACATCAAATCCCAAAGCTCTGACGTTCTCTTCTTGGGCCATGACATGTGAAATCTTGACAGAACCATCTTGGAGACATGAATGTCAGACTGCTCTGGGATGTTAGGGCGGGGGAGCCTGCCATTTCTCAAGGCAGCCTGGGCTTTGGCTAGACACAGTCTGAAGTGGGGAAGGGGGGGTCTGGAAGTTGGGAAGCCTCTGGTAATGAGAAGGCAAGTCTGTGGAGGGCAACCTGAAGGTGGCAGTTTGCTTGAGAGAACACTCAGAAGACGGATGACTTTGTGGCGAGTGTGGAACTGTCCAGGGCACATTGGCCTGTGACTGTCTCTGTCCTGATTTGTGTCTGTCTGCTGTGTACAGACACAGGCTGGAGGATGTGCTAGTGGCCAGAAGACATCTGGAGACTACAAACCTTCTTGGCCATCGATGATCCAAGCCACTGGGAATCCTGGTAGTACTTGGATCCCTGACCTGGTCTATGCAGGGGGAGATTTTATGAATTTCTGTGGTCTACCACCAGACTGTCAGACAGGGCATTCTTAAAATTCAAGTTAAATCCATCCCATCTCAGTTAAAGTCTACTTCCTCTGACTGTGTTCTTACCACAATTTGGAAATGGGTTACTAGCTATCTTCCACCAATAACCTTTCATATCCTTATACAATTTAAATTTCTCTTTTGAGTTTTCCCTACTCTTTAGTATTTTTCTTATTTACCCTTTTTTATTTCTTCATGTAGGCTTTCTCTTCTCTGCATTTACTCCATTTTTATGCCATGGTTTTTGTCCAGTCATTGGCCTGACAACGGTTCAGTCCTTCCAACCAGGACTGGGCTGGGGTGATGACGTCCAGGCCCAGGTAGTAGCAGTGAGACCTGGACTCTAGCTAGCTCAGCTTCAGAATTAGGATGTTGAAATAGTTCATGTGTAAGATCCTGTTTATCTCCAGCAACCAAGTTACCAAGTCAGTTCAAGGACAACAGCTTTATTTCATTATACAAAATCTATTACTAGAGCAAAGAATTAATTTATTAAAATAGATGCAAGATACTACACAGTGTACATGGGTTAATAAAAAGCTCGTGGGCAGATGATATACTCATTGCTTACTAGTTGTCAAACTAGGATATTCTTCATATTTCAGCCACATTTTAAATTTGACAACTAGTACTGATGAAATGAAGAGTCCAACTTGGAAAGATTGTGGAGGGTGTCAAGAGTGAATTTCGGTTACATACAAACTTTCTGTAGATTAAAGCTGTGGAAAGTTGTGATGGACACCCAGCTAGGTGTCCAGCCTGGGAAAGGTGTAACAGCACGCACAGTGGTTAGCGGGCTTGAGGCATCAGCGCACCGCTGCACACTTAATGGTGAATCATTTCTTTGGCCAGTTGTGGTCCTCTCTATCCCAGGGAGAGGCTCAAGCATGGTTCTTCAGAAAGGCATTACTTTTTCTTTTTTTCTTTTTTCTCTTTCTTTTCTTTCTTTTTCCCGCTGTTCTTTGCCTTTTCTGTGCTACCTCCTGTTATCGCCAAGGCTCGTTTTTTACCCAGAGGGGTTTTGGCATACCAGTTCTGAAATACAGTAGAAGTTTAAGAAAAGGTCAGAATGACATGAATTCATGGCAATACTCTTAAAAATAAAGAAAAGCCTGCTAAGCAGGAAGGGGCAAGGAGCCACTGTACTTTGGGCATTTAAGGTAAGCTTAATACAAACCCTTGCTCAGTGGGTTTTCCAGATTATTTCTGCATGATTTGAAACTTCAACCTGTATTTCTGCATGATTTGTTAACTCAGGGAGTTAAAAATTTCAGAGAATCACAGGCTAAATCTAACCAGCAATCCTTCCCAACAAAGTCACCTGTTTTTTCCGGGCATCCTACTGTGTCCTGGGGTTGGGTTTCCTTGGTAGTGTGAAGGGTGCTCATGGGTCACATGGGGCCATGTTCAATGAAGAACAGGTGGTCATTCCACTATGTTGGGGAAGGTGCTGTTGAAAACACGGTGGAAATAATGGAGCCCAAATACCAACCAAGAACTTAGTAATTGTAACTGGCCCCATGATGGGATTTTTCTCAACCTTTGCATTTTATTTGAAACCCAAGAAACATTTGGGTTTACAAACTTTATAATAGTCATATTTCATTGTAAGATTACATTACATGTTATTTATCAATTATCTTGTTAATAGATATATGACATCTGAATTTTTGGTTATTATGAAAACGCTGAAGTTCACAATTTTTACACATCTCCTTGTATCTATGTGAGAGAAATTCTTTAGGTCACATATGTAGAAACAGAACTGCTAGGGTTGTAGGGTATGAACATCTTCAATTTTACTTGATATTGCTAAATTGCTCTCTGAAGTGCTGTAAGTTGGAACTATCTCAGTCTTTGTATGCTTTTTTTTTTTTGAGACTGAGTCTTTCTCTGTCACCTAGGCTGGAGTGCAGTGGCGTGATCTCAGCTCACTGTAACCTCTGCCTCCTGGATTCAGGAAATTCCCCTGCCTCAGCCTCCTGAGTAGCTGGGAATACAGGTGCCTGCCACTACACCCGGCTATTTTTGTATTTTTAGTAGAGATAGGGTTTCACCATGTTGGCCAGGCTGGTCTTGAACTCCTGACTTCAAGTGAGCTACCCACCTCGGCCTCCCAAAGTGCAGAGATTACAGGTGTGAGCCGTGGTGCCCAGCTTCATATATCTTAAAATGTCTATTTTCTCCTGTCTCTTGTATGCTAGTTTAGCTGGATATAAATATTAGACAGACAGTTGTTTTTCCTTAGTACTTTGCAGATACTATTTTTCTGTCTTCTGGCATCTATGGTTGTTAAAGAGATATCTGATTTCCCAATTGTTTCTTTGTAGGTAATCTGGTACCTTTTAAGACTGGCTTTTAATCTTGTTCTTAAGTTTCCAACAATATATCTAGGTATAGATTTATTTTATTTGTTCTGCTGGTTACTAGGAGTTTATTAGTTAATAAATTATTTCACTTGGAGTTTATTTTTAATCTATCTTTAATTCAGGAAAATTCTCAGTAATAATGTCTTTAAATTATTGGTCTTCTGATACTTATTGTATTCTTTTCTTCTAGAACTTCGATTACTGAAGGTCAGCCTCTTCAACTCATCTTTGATGGTGCTTTATACTTTTATGAATTTTACCTTCTTGTTTTTCTGTGCCAACTATGGGGGGTACTCCCCAGAACAGTCTTCCAGTCCACAGATTGCTGTTTGACCATGTTTAGTTTAGAGTTCATAGCTTTTTCATTTTCTTTGCCATTTTATACTGATTACTATATTTTTAATTTCTAAGCTTTCTTTCTTTTTCTTTGCAATTCAGACCTCAGCTTCTGACTCTCTAATATTTCTTTTTGTAAGATCTTTTTTCATAATTATCTCTTCTTATTTCATTTCTTTTTTCTCAAAATGTTCTGTACATTTCTAATGGAAGTCATGCTCTCATTTATTATTTGAACATCTTAATTATATTAATTTACAGATTGTATTTAGCACATTTCCTAAAATGTTTTGGAATTTTGATTTTCAGATTCATTGTGTGTGTGTGTGTATGTGTTTGAGATTGAGTCTGGCTCTGTCACCCAAGCTAGAGGGCAGTGGTGTGATCTTGGCTCACTACACCTCCACCTCCTGCCTCAGCCTCCCGAGTAGCTGGGACTACAGGCATGCACACCACCACACCTGGCTAATTTTTGTATTTTTAGTAGAGACAGGGTTTTGCCATGTTGACCAGGCTGGTCTTGAACTCCTGACCTCAAGTGATCCGTGTGCCTTGGCCTCCCAAAGTGCTGGGATTACAGCTGTGAGCCACCGTGCCTGCCCCAGATTCATTTTGAGGGGGAAATTTTGCTTTGTTCTCTGTATCTCTCCTTATTCTTTCCTCCTTAGCAGTTCAGAGCCTCTGAACTTAAATACAGAACTAGGTCTTATAAGGATGTTTTGATTGATGCATCCCTTAATGCTTCCTGGTGGTATTAGGGATATCAAAGATCCAGTCATAAAAGAAGCAGGTTTTATCATTTTATCTTTCACAGCCCTTTCTTTTTGTTTTTGAGACAGAGTCTTTTTCTGTCACTGAAGCTGGAGTGCAGTGGCACAATCCTGGCTCACTGCAACTTCTGTCTCCCGGTTTCAAGGATTCTTCTGCCTCAGCCTGCCAACTAGCTGGGACTACATGTGTGCACCAACATGCCTGGCTAATTTTTGTATTTTTAGTAGAGACTGGGTTTTGCCATGTTGGCCAGGCTGGTCTTGAACTCCTGACCTCAAGAGGTCTGCCTGCCAAAAGTGCTGGGATTCCAGGCATGAGCCACTGCATTCAGTGAACTCCTAAACTCTCTGTTTTCTATCCTCTATTTTTCTCTATGCTGCATTCTAGGCAATTTTCTTTGCTCCCTTTTTCTTTTGTTTTCTCTTTAGTTTTGTTGAATCCACAGATGATTTATTCACTTAGGTTTTAATTTTAATGACGATATATTTTTTTCACTCTCAAAAGTTCTATTTGGTTCTTTTTCAAATTTGCCTGTTTTTCCTCCCTAATGTTTCTGGTCTTTAATTTAAACATACTCATTTTGTAGTCTCTTTCAGAATGTTCTTTTATCTCAAGTTCTCGGTAGTACTATTCTGTTATTTGCATTTGCTGACTCTCCTTGGGGTAGATTATTGCTCGTGGCTCATAATTTTTTTTTATTACAAACTCATCTTTAGCAAGGGCAGTATTCCCTGTAGAAGTCCTATGTACCCTGACTTGGCTAAATTTCCATACAGAGTTGTTTTTAATTTTACTTTTGATGTGACTTTAGGGGTTTTAATGATACCGTGTCATTTTTTGAAATATATTAATATTTTAACTTGAGAATCTGGGACCATGGAGGGAGTCCAAATTTGGAAACTTGACGTGCATGGTGTAGGCTTGGAGTTTGATTTTTATGGGCCACTTTTACTCCCCACCTAGATCCCTGAGAAGATCACAAGTTCCATGATGCTTCCCCATGGCAACCTACATATTGTCCCAACCTTGTGAAGTTCCAGCATCCTGTCTCTCCCGGGCCTAGCCTTGCCTGTTTGTTTGGTTCTTATACTCCCCTAGGCCACCCAGGCATTAGCTTATATGGCTGTTCCTGTCTTTGAGATGTACCTCTCTGTTCCTGGCACTGGGGGATTCCCTCTTCCTTCTTTTAGCTTTGGCTCTGTTTTTAACGTAAGGTTTGGTGGCCATGTACTTAAGGTGATGAACTCCTCATTTATTGAGACCCAGTAGAGAATGTAGTTAAGTTGGCTTTGGAGGAAGGTGTAAATTTCAGCTCTGTTATGTTATGGTTGTTGCTTGCCTCTTGTTTTGTTTATTTTACTGCTACTGTGGCAAATTCCCAGGAACATGGTGGCTTACAATCACAGATTTATGATTTCACAGGGCTGTAGGTCAGAGGCCTGAAATGGGCCTCACTGGGAGACAATCAAGGTAGGTGTCTGCAGGGCTGTGTCTCTTCCTGGAGGCTCCAGCTGAGAATCTTTCCCTTGCCTTTTGCAGCTCTCAGAGATCATCTGCTTTTCTGGCCTGTGGCCCCTGCTCCACCTTTGGGTCGCAAGGCTGCGCTACCTGGAGTGCCAACATGTCCTTCTCAGACTGCTGTCTCTGGTTCTCTCTTCCAACTCCCTCTTCTCCTTTTCATGATTACACTGGACTCACCAGGATAATCCAGGATAATCTATCTTCAGGTCCGTTGTCTAGCAAGCTTAGTCCATCGGCAGCCTTAATACCCCTCTGCCTTGTAACCTCACGTATCTTCAGGTTCCAGGGATGAGGATGCACACGTCCCTGGGGGGTCATTATCTGGCCCACCACGCTTCTCTGTATCTCAGTGTCCTCATGTGAAAAACAGGGGGTTCTGAGGTCTAAATGAGTCAGTACAGTGGCTGGCACATAATAAGCAATCAGTAAGTATTAGCTAACATTATTCGACTTATTACCATCATTATCCAACATCTTTTCTCCATATGTCTGTGGAGCAGGGGAGAATATGTACGGAGTCTGCAAGGTCTTCATCTGAGATAACGTTGTCTGAAGCACAATGAGGTAAAACTTTTCAGGGTTTGTCTCATTAGAAGGAACCATAGCAATGGTACTACATTATTCAGGAGAGTGGGAGGGTGTCATTCCATCTATCCAGGTGTTTAATGAATGTGCCCCTAAATGAATTTGTTAAACACTGACTTGGGGCCAGGCACTGGCGCTGTGATGGAATCCCAAAAGGATTGGGTGGAAAGGGTAATGTTGGGAAAATGACGCAGTTTCCTTGGAAAATGAACAGAGCAAACAAATACGCCAAGAATGGATATGTGAAGCTTATGTGTTCTCATCCCAGGTCACAAAAGGGTAGTCATTCATTTTCTTGGATAGGATGATCAGACCTCAAGTACCTATAGATAGAAAAACTTCTAGAGATCACTTTGGAAAGTTAAAGGTTCAGCTATGATAAAGGATAGGCTTCCACAACCTATTATCTAACTCCTCAAAATAAGGAGGAAAATTAATATTTTAGAAATGGGAAAAATGGGGAATTTCAGAAAAGAATATGATGCATCCTTTGAAGAGAATATCAGCAGTCATGATGAACAGGTTTAAACAGTTAACAAGAATATTATTAATAATTCGAATGCTTGGTAAACACTCAGCTAGAGTTAATTTGTTTTTTTCAGTTTTGCTAGAGCAGGGGTCAGCAAAATATGGCCAATGGGCCAAATTTGGCCTGTTGTCTGTGCTTGCAAATAAAGTTTTATTGGAACCCAGCCAAAGGCTTTCATTTCTGTATTGTGTGTGGGTGCTTTTGTACTATGATACACAGTTGAATAGTTGTGATAGAGACTGCATGGCTCTCAAAGCCTAAAATATTTACTATCTGCACCTTTATGGAGGAAGGTTGCTAACTCCTTTGCTAGACCATTATTGCTGGAATCATTATTATGACTATTTTTTACCTTTCTAACGCTTCACTGAAGAATCAGGGGCAAACCAGGAAGGAATCATAGTTTTAGATTTGATGAAAAAGTGATATGTTTCAGAGGGAAATTTTCCTGATGTTAAGCAGGCTCCCAGAGATAGGCTTGGATGAGAATTTCAATGCTCCTTCTGGTGGCTGCACAGCCATTATTGCAGTGGCCTTCTATTGCATGCACATCTTCTCTTGCCTTTGGAGTTGGCCAAGGAAACTTCCTTCAGAAAGACAACACCACTGTATTTATTTTGGCTTAAAGGAGAGCAGGTAGTTTGAGGCGTGCTTGCTGGACTGGACACTCCTCCTATAAGGGAGGGAGTTGGAAAAGATAATTCTCAAAAGTTTCCGTCAGATCCAAAAAGTTCTGTGAATAGGTCGGAACGTATTCAAACATTGGAAAACTAACTTATGATGAGTCATCTTGTGGCTTCCTATTACAAATGAACTGAAAACTGAAAAACAAAGTGCTCCATGACAATTATGGGCCCAAAACAGCATTGTCTCGAACTATACTATTTAGGGAATGATTTCTCAATGCAAAACTTATTCCATAATACCAAATATGAAGTATAAACCAAAATAGGTATATGTGTCTATGTGAATCCAGTGTTTTTGAAGCTGCTACTCAGTTCTGCAATAGATATAAGGCCACATCATAATTTTCCTAAAATTTGGAAGACACGCTTTACTGCTAAAACCCCAAAGATTTTGTTATCCAAAATTTCAGGTTTCCAAATTTCATTGTATATGGCTGAGTTCCAATTCATGAAACCCATGAAACTCCAGAGGGAGAAGGCAGTGTGAGGAGTGTTTGCTGCTAAGATTTGGCCGTCAGGTGTTCCATTTACCTTAAAGCTCTCTTCTTCCTCTTTGTACACCGGGTTCATGCTGGTTATGGCCATAATAAACTCGACTGTGGTGAGTGGTTTGTAAGTTTGCCGCCGGACTCTCTGATCTGTGAGCACGGCTTTCACTGCTTGGACTATATGTCCTTGAGTGAAGCCGTCAGTGACTTTTGCCAGGCAGCTGACATTCAAGGCACTGGTGAGGACTCCTCCATTGCATTCAATGATTTGTTTCCACAGAACTGTTGTATCCAGGATGGCAGAAAAGACACAGAGAACAAGGGTTACCACTGAGAAAGCAGTGCCAGTCTCCCCCTCAGATGAAAGTTGTATCTCATCAAGAAAGGAATACACAGACGTCTAATCTAACTTATTTGTAACTCAAATGAACCGAAGCCAAATAACTAAATGCTTTCCTCTTGAGAATTTTCAACCATAAGCCATACATATCAATGACCCTGAAGTCTACAGATCCACAAGTCCCCTGCAAATTAACAAGGAAAAAAATAAAACCACTGTCAGCATCGTCTTAATGTGGTACCTGTAAGGACGTTGACAATCTTTCAACATTGGAAATGTACATAGGGTGTATAATGGCACCTCTTCTCATCAGAATATTGTATTTCCCAAGTAATTTGGATAAGTAGTTTAACATATCTTTAGTTATAAGGTTAATTTCTTACATTGCTTTTACATCTGGAATCAGAATGCAGATTCCAGTTTTCATCAGCTACTGCCAGGGTCAGTTCTCTTTCAGTGTAAGACTCTGGATTACACATTGTATTGAATAAAGCAATTTGACCCTTTATGCTTTCCCCCTCAGTGACTGCAAACATGCACTGGCTGACTAGAGTCCTTCAGATGAGTGCCTGGCTGTTCTCTGGTTTGTGGGACATGGAGTAAATGAGAGATTTCATTCTGAACACAGGGATGTTGTGAAAATGAATTATGAAATAATTCTTGCTGCTTAGCTTTAGAGACGGAATGAACTCCTGCATAGTACTTAAAATCATTCTGCACTTGGAGAACTACCTCTGTTCTGTAAAGGGAGCACAAGGGAAGTAAATGAGACATGCTGTAACTTATTTAATTCTATCCAGACGGCGGAGAAGGTGAAGGGCGTTCACGGGAGCATCTGTCAGTCTCAGCATGGGGAAAATCTGGTCAAATGTCTCTAAATGGTTTTGACCTTACTTGAGGGGTATTTGAAACTGTGTTTAAAAAATGACCATGACTACCTGATCTGAGCATTGTCAGGCCTGGTAAGGGGTTAGTTCTGGGTCTGTTAAATGACTACATCATACAAGCATGTTGATCCAAAATGGCTGATAAAATCGAAAAAATGTACTCACTGTAAAGGAATAAAATGGCCTATAATGTAACTATGAACCATGCTGGAGAATCTGGCTTTTGGACCAGGAGCTATTCTAGCAGTTCACTTGGAAAGGGGCGGTGGAGGGGTCCTTGGCCGTGTGGGTGAGCTGAGCTGCTCAGAAAGGGCGAACTGTACCTTGGGGCCTGCCAATTTCTCTGAGCTATGGATGCTTACGCATCCAGGGTTTGGAGACCTGCAGTGAAACCAATGAGAGCCACAGGGACCCCAAATTGGCCTAAAGTGTCATCGAATCCCTAATCTACTATGCTCCTTCCTTGGTGGATTTCTTTGAGCTTGAGCCCCTGATTCGTCTTACCTGTGAAACAGGCGTAGAAGCATTGACTTCTCAGCGCTGCTGTGAGAAACAAGCCCAGCGGTGTTTATAAGCACTCGGAAGTGCGGCAGCCTGGTATTTGGTGGGGACTTTACTTTCTGTAGCTATGTCACTGTTGTTATTACGATTACAATGATTGTTTTCCATTCCATCTTGCATCGAAGTTTCCTAACCCTCATTAAAGCATCAATTACAAAAGACAACACAAAATGGGCTATGGATTGGTTCAAAGCCTGTTTGTGTAGTGACAGATGGCAGCAGGTGAAGATTATCCTTACCTAAACATAACTGCTGCAGAGTTAGAGATAGAAAACATAACCCGTGGTAAAAATGACCAACAGCAACTAGACCACATCATCACTTGAGATCCGGTGTGTCTTCTGTCTGAATTTATAACATCTAAACAAAGTACCAGCGGGTCTGAGTGGCGACTCTGGAAGCTGAGACCGGAATGTGATTTCTGGGAGGGTTACAGGTAAGGCCCCAAAAGCTGAAGTTGACATCCCAGGCTGGGCTGCAGGCGTGCAGGCTGTTCTGGGCATGCATGAGCAAAATTCCTACCCATGCAGCAAAAGGGAACCATCAGTGGGAAGAGGTGAGGGCCATGTGCTCCCTGGCAACAAATAACTAATTGTCTCCCTGGCTTCTCTGTGCAGCCACAACGGTCACAATCTTCGAAGTTTCCTGCCCAAACCATCCAGTGTTCTTGCAGGAGTAATCGCTTGATGGCTAAAGACTCATTAGTAATGGAGTACAGTTGCTGTACTGGGAACGGGTGAGCTGTCCTGTGGGGCCGGCCAGTGTCTCCGAGCTGTGGACGATCAGGCATCAAGGCTTTGGAGACCTACAGTGAGACCAACAAGGGCCAGAGGGACATGTAAACCTGCTACTGACCATTTCAAGTGTAGGATACTTGATAGTCGTGGACAGTTTCCGTCAAGATTCATCTAAATACATCAGTCATTGGTTACGCTCCATAGATCACCATTTTTATCACAGTTGCAGCAAGAGAGCTCTGTGAGGCAGTCCCAGCTGTGGTGGCACCTGCCCACCTGCCCGCTTGTCTGAAGACCCAGAGAAGGGGATGCAGAGCCAGGCTTGGCTTCATTCCTGCAGCTGGTGAACTCGAGCTGTTGGTCTTTCCAAGAATCGCTTCTATTGCTCTTATGCAACCACCCACTCCTGGGTTCTTGACCCTTAAGTAGCTGCTCTGAGGCCCACGGTGGGTGTCAGGTATGGAGGGAGGCACAGCATGGTGAGCTGGGTGGAGCGAGGAGCTGGCAGTGAGCATGGGGGCCTAGAGGCTGTGGGGCCTCTGGTCCGGGAGTGCAGTGGGGAGCACAGATGCACCACAGTCTTGGGGTGTGGGGATGCCTGTGTTGGTGAGGACCAAGGCTAGGGACCCCAGAGTGCTGGAGGCAGTAGAGGAGCTCTTCAGGCCAAGTGCTGAATCTTACTTTCTTCTCTTGGATGCAAAAAGCTCCTCACATCTTCAGACCAATCTATGTTCTCTTTCTGTTCTTCAGATGAAAGAGAATCTGGCCTTTGGCTCCCCTTCATCTGCTGTCGACATTCCCAGTGGATTGATTCTGTCTTGGCTGGTGGTCAGTCTCAGAAAATTCATTTTTATTTGGGGTTTTACAAAAGCCTGAGAGGGGAATAAAGTGATGTGGGTGAGCTTTTGACCCTTGGAAACCTGGAATTGCAGAAAAGTCAGAAGACAGACCCTGGAACCATCCGAGCAGACACTGGGTCGGGGTGGGCCTATGATGAATTGGGTTATTAGTGAAATGGAGCCCAGGGAGAGAGGCAAGAGGAGGAGGGCACTGGGACTGTGGAGGAGAGGAAGCCCAAAGGGATTTCTGGGGACCAGACAGGGCATCCATCAGCCTGGGGGGTGGATTTTCTGTGCAGAGACAGCTTTGTTTGGGGGCAAAGAAGGAGAGATTGAATGATGTTTGGTGAACCTGAGGCTGCAGACCCACAGATTCACCCCTCACTTCTCAGCACTGTCGGTCCCCACGCAGCCTGGAGGAATTTGAGGAGTGGGGCCGCCAGGGCTGCTGCACACCTTAGCGCTCCATTGCGGGTGGAGAGACGGCCAAGGCGCTGTCCACATGCTGGATTGGTGGCCCTTGCTTCATGGACTGGAAGAGAACACTTTTGATCACTGCAGAGACCAGAACAGTCTCTCTCTAAGACGGATGCCCCAGCCACTGTGGCTTTGAAAACTTCAAGGTCACTGGAGGAAATGCTGGATGGGGGTCGATGACGTCAGCCAGAATGGCAGCCTGAACACATCCCTCCCCAAGACGGAAGTATTGAGGAGCATGTGCTTCAATGGACAGAACCCGGGGCCCCAGAGAAGTGTCTGGTGTGGCTTCATCACGTGCCCGCAGGTGGAGGGACACTCCTCTCCCATCACGATTCCTCTCCTATCACGATCCTGTAAGGAGATCCAGGTAGGAATCTGCAATGTGATCTGAATCCTATGGGATGCGTGGTGTTTTATCAAAAGAACAAAATTGCCAGCCATACATCAATAGCTTCATTTTTAAAGGGCCTAGAGTTTTGTCAAACAATAGAAACGATTCAGTTCAGAATCCAGAAGAATGCTCCAGCCCCTTCGAATTAATAATACCCTACCTTATTCCAACAACATAGCTCAAAATATAGATACAATACAAAAAAGGAAGAAAAAAGAAGAGCGCCTGAGAGGAGAGGGGGTGGCCCTGCTAAGGCCAGGGGCGTGGAACCCCGGCATCGGCTGTGTGGGCTGTGGCCAGACTGCAGTGCCCGCCACTCTCATGCCATCTCCTTTCTCGGCTGGGCAGCTCTGCCTTTCATTCATGTTTCCCATTCTGGCCAACGTGCCCTGGCTGGAGGAAACGCTGGCCACTCCTGGGTCTAGTCCGTAAGATCTCCTGTGACTGCTCCATCCTGTCTTCCCTTGCTTCTTTTGATGCTGGCTGGGTGCAAAGGACTCATGGGGGGCATTTTGAGGCCCTAAAAGATGAAGAAGGAAGGAGATGGATGCAGAAATAGCTGGGCCTGAAGTCTTCCTGTATTTTATGTATAACATTGATTTATAAAGCCAGGATCGCCAATTATTGAGACAGAAATAGGCACATGATGCAAGCAGAGTGGCCAGTAAGCTAGCCGTTTACAGCATGTGGGGAGGACAGGGTTGTTCTTTTAGAAAAAGAAATTGAGCAGCAACTTACGAACAGTCAGAGAGGACCATACACGCCCTCTGCTTTGTCACTGCCCATGTGATTGGAGAAGGAAGAACAGAAACCAGGTCTGATGTAACCACTGTATCACTACCATCCATGCTGACCACCACCACCACTGCCACCACGGCCACCCCCGCTGCCACCACGGCCACCCCCGCTGCCACCACGGCCACCACCACTGCCACCACCACTGCCACCATGGCCACCACCGCTGCCACCAGCACCTCTGCTATTCCTGCCACTGACTGTCATCTCCAATGTCACGTGACCAGTGCCACCATTCCCACCACCCTCCCCAGAGCCACCCACACCACCACCAACACAGCCCACCTCCTCAGCGTCACCCCACACTGCCCCCGCCCCTACTGCCAGCAAGCACCTCCATCTCCATTAGCACATGCCGTCACCCCTCACCCCGCCAACCTCCTCCGCCATCTCTAACACTGGCAGCGCCATCGCCATCTCACCTCCAAGCCCTCACCATTCCCGCCAGTGCCGGGTTACGGCAGCCCCGCCACGAGCCACCCCCTGCATTCACACTGGTGTGTCTTTGGCCACCCTCGAATCTGGGCTGGCCCTGTACCTTCCTCTTAACCAGCAGAGGGTTGGTGATAGTCACTCTGTGTGGCTTGTGAGGCTGTGTCACACCGTCCAGTCTGACTCACACATCATGAGGTGCATTAAGGGGAATGCCCCAGCTCTGCCCAGGCAGCCCTTAGAAGCACACGGTGGAATGATGTGCTGTTTGAGCCTTCGGGGAGGTTTTCACACAGCAGCAGATAACAGAATGGCCACCAGCCCTCTCCTCAGCTTCCCTTGCCATTCGCCGCCTGTCCTTCCCTCCTCCCGCCCAGCCCAGACGAACCTCTTCTCTTCCTCCACCTCCACCACCACTGCCACCAACCCCTTTCTCTCTGGGGGCTACATAGGGCCAGTGCTCTGCTAACACCTCATGAGTGTCACAGCAGCCTGGTGGCGTGAACCGTCCTCCTACTTCACAGATGAGAACATGGAGGCTCAGAAGGTGACCGACTTGTCAGGGTCACCCAGCCATGCAGTGGCAGAGCTGGGATTCTGAGCCAGGTGGCCTGAGAGCCCCAACCCCAGGCTCTTCCCACTGCTTTGCCTCCCAGGGACGCTTTTTTGTGTCACTCCCATTAAAAAACATGTTTCAAAAGAAGTAGACTTTGAATCTGTCTATTTAAGAAGAAAGAATTGAAAAGTAAGCTCTTGTATTTTAATGTTCATTTTAAGTAAGTCATCATGGGACTGGACTTTGAGATTGGAAGAAAGAAAAAAAAAACCTAAGCTGGTGAAAATAAACTACGCTCTATGAGGAAGACACCATCACCATGGGTGCAAGGTGAATGATCCTCATCTACCTGTCCCAAGAAAAATCAGCACCCACAGGGCTTTTGTCACTGTCAGGGCCAGAAATCATAATCCTCGTCCAGTTTCCTTTTGTCTTGGGTAGAGAGAAATATGCTAAGAACAGAACGTGACCCCGCGGTTTACATCTGCAGCACGTGCTCCGTGTTGGATGCAGGTGTGCAGGCCCCACCGGGTGCCGGCTCCGCTCTACTCATCTGGCACACACTGGGTCCAAGAGCCGCCCCCCTGGCAGGCACATGGCAGCCAGCTCAGCCTCAGCTGCCATGCACACGGGAAGGGGCTGGGGTACTTGCCGTATCTGGAAGCATAGTCTGGTCTGGGCACCAAAATAATTTTCTGGTAAACTTTGCAGAAAGATTGGAGTTCGGCATCAAAGGGACGCTGTGTGGTCCCCACAATCAGAATCCGGTCTTCTGGTTTCAGGAGTTTCAGGATTTTGGGAAGGTGTTTTTTCAGGCGTTTAGGTTCATTCTGGGAGAGAGAGAAAAGAAATTTGGCCCACATATAGAAAAAAAAAATGAAAAAAATGAAAGCACATTTACTTAGAACACGTTGCAGTATTGTTTATTAAAGTGATTGCAAAGCTCTGACGAACACGATTTCTGAAGGTTTGTCCTGGGATGGGTCTTGGAATGTGCTTCTCAGTATGACCCACTGGATTTGAATTGTCAGTGTTTCCTTTCTTCAGCTTCTGGTGTCCGGATTTAGAGGGTGGGAAGGAAGGAAGCACCTTGACCCTAGGAATGGGAAGTGGTGGCTGATTTCCAAATGGAAGGAAGCTCACGGGGGCCTATAATGAGCTGTGGTGCTCCCATTTTCCTGAGCTGTTTGGAAGCTGGACACAAGACTTCCTTTGCCGACTGCTGGAACAATGAAGAGCCCAGCTCCTGCATCTCATGTCTGAAAAATACCTGGTTACATAAGGGTGTGAAACTTATCTCTCTGAAACAGTTGGGAAATAGTTTGAAGCTGACTTATTTTAGTATAATCTCAGCACTAATGAGGGAGAGGAATGAGCGAGGACGGGATGGCCGTTCGGCACCCCAGGGAGGATGACTTCCAGCCTGTGGGAGTCAGATCTGGCCATGTTGCCATGGGCAACAGCCTGGCTGCAAACGAAGCTCACCCCCAGTGTAGACAGCAGAGAAAGAGCCTGGGAACGAGGAGCACACCAGGGGCGATGGTGAGAGCCTCTGCAGAGACTTCCCAAGCACAGTCGAGGCCATTTTTGCTCCCATTTGGCTGCTGGCTAATGATGTTCCTGCATTTTTTCATGTGCTTGTTGGTCATTTGTGTGCCTTCTTTGGAAAAAATGTGTATTCAGATCTTTGGCCCTCTTTAAAAGTTGGGTTATTTGCTTTTTATTATTGAGTTGTAAGGGTTCTTTGTAGGTTCTATTAATAGATGTAAGTTTTTCAATAGTACATGGCTTGCAAACATTTTCTCCCATTCTGTGGGTTGTCTTTTCACTTTCTTGATGGTGTCATTTGCAGCAGAAAAGTTCTTGATTTTGATGAAGTGCAATTTTGCTTTTCTGGCTTGTGCTTTTGATGTCATATCTAAGGAACTGCTGCCTAATCTAAGATCACAAAATTTATGCCTATATCTTCTTTTAAGAGTGTTTTGGTTTTAGCCCTTGTTTTTAGGTCTATGATATATTATGGGTTGATTTTTGTATATGGCATGAGATAGGGGGTCCAACTCTTTCTTTTGCAGGTAGCAAGCCAGTAGTCCAAGCATCATTTGTTGAAAATATTATTCTTTCTGCATTGAATTGTCTTGGCACCTTTGTCAAAACGAACTGTCATGTGAGGCTCTATTACTGGAATCTTGATTCTGATCCACTGATCTGTCTCCTCTTAGGCCAGTACCACACTGTCTTGATTGCTGTAGCTTCGAGGTAAGTTGGGAAATAAAATTGGGAGATGTGAGTCCCCAACTTTTTCTTTTGAAGAATGTTTTGGCTGGATCTCTTGAATTTCTGGATGAATTTTAGTATCAGTTACCAATTTCTGCAAATAAGCCAGCTGAGATTTCATGGGAATTGCATTGAACATGCAGGCCAACTTGGGAATTATTACCATATTAACAAGATTAGGTCTTTCAACCAATGAATACAAAATGTCTTTCCATTTATTTAGGTTTCATTTAAGTTTTTCAACAATGTTTTTGTAGTTTTCAGAAAAGTCTTGCACTTCTCATGTCAAAGAACTTTGTGAGAACAATTTCTTTTATTTTTGAGACAGTCTCACTGTGTCATCCAGGCTGCAGTGCAGTGGCACAGTCTCAGCTCATTGCAGTCACCACCTCCCAGGTTCAAGTGATTTGTGCCTCCTGAGTAGTGGGGATTACAGGCATGCATCACCACGCCTGGCTAATTTTTGCATTTTTAGTAGAGACAAGGTTTCGCCATGTTGGCTAGGCTAGTCTCAAACTTCTGACCTCAAGTGATCTGCCCGCCTCAGCCTGCCAAAGTGCTGGGATTACAAGTGTGAGCCACTGTGCCTGGCCCTAATAACTTTGTGCGAACAATTTCTACCCAGTGGTGAGGGCAGCAGGCTGATGGTGGTGGGTTGATGGGTGAGGAGGGTCGTGAGAAGAGACTGGCCTTTAAAGAACAAAGCAGGTGGTAGGGCATGCGGGCTGCACATGTGAGCTGCCCAAAGAACAGCGGAAGTAAGACTGATCTGAGGGTCCTGGCGAGGCTGGAGACTGAGACTCCATGGGGGTAGAGACATACCTGCTGCATGGTCTGAGCCCATCCTCAGCAACCCAGTTGCCATGGTGACGGCAGTGTGATTCCTGCCCTTTCTGAGGCAGGAGATGATACACCTACCTTTGTGTCCTGAAATGGCAGGGACATGTGCAATGAATCAGCCTATTTGAATAACAAACGTTGATTCTGGGCAATGTCCAGAGTGACATCCTTGCTGACAGTGAGGTGCAGTCCCATGACCAGGGGACAGAAATAAGGGGTGTGCTCATTCAATTGGTAGCTCCCCTGCTCTCTGTTCCAGTTCTGAGCTGTCCATTACGTACGAGACCTGTGCACTCATCCAACACGCCAGCAAACCACCCACCATCACCTGGCAGCCTCCAAAACTGCCGCCCGACCTCAGGGCCTGCCAGCCCCTCACAACTGTATTACTTTGGGCAATTTCAAATTAGTGGCTAGCATCCACGCAGCCATTTCAATTTGCTCTTCTGCAGGCAGCTCCACGAAACAACAGTCGCAGCCAGCCCCAAGGAAGTGAGCAATTCCTTGGTGGAGGCCCTTCTGTGATGTCAGGGAGGCGCTCGCTAGATGAAGTAACAAAGGGGAATGGGGCAGAAAATGCAGGAGCAGACTGCGCCTCATTCTTTACCGCCTCCGCCTCAGACAGACAACTGACTGAGGGCACTCTGGGCGCAGACTCTAGAGCAGACACTGCTCTCCCTCCAGGAGGAGGAGAAGGGGGAGCAGCCTGGTCCAGGTGTCTGCCGGGGGCAGGGGTGTGTTTGCAAATGTGACGGGTTGGTGGGGGTACCTGGAGTTTGAACTTTCCAGAAATTCTAGAGGGCTTCTCTCAAAGGTGGCTGAGAACAGCGTGAGGGGAACAGGAGGACAGAGAATTCCGGAGTTGGGCCCGTTCGGTTCTAACATAAGAGGGCCCTGAAGGCAGCTTTCCGGATGATGTTGAGTGGCCCCGAGCTGGGAGGGCTGCAGGGAGGTGGTGTGGCTTAGGTACCCCAGGACGGCTGACCCCACGGGCAGAAGGCAAAGCTGGCGGTTTGCCCTCGACGTCTTCCAGCCTGTGCTGTGCGGGGCGGGGAGAAGGCCCTGGCCTCTGCACTCCGACAACCTTGTTGCCAAATCCCAGCATGACCCCGAGCAGCTGTGCGCGTTCTGGGAGGCTTTGTCCTCTTTTGTGTCACGGAGCAAACAATGCCTTCCTCTCAGGGTTGCTGGGAGTTTCCCTGACATGTGTATTGTGCTTGGGAGAGAGGAGGTGTTCAATCAATGTCCCTCACCGCCACCGGGGTCCTCCTTTTCCTGCCCGAAGTGGTCCTAGGTGTCGAGGTCTTGTGTCCCTGCACCTGGGAGGTTTGGTTTCCATGCTCGGGAGGCCTCTGTGACCTTCGCGGTGTTCTATCCCCCGTGAGCTTCCTGCATCTTACCGCGGGAGGAGGTCTCACCTCATGGGCAGAGGTGCTGGGGTGTGTTCAGTCACTGTGGATTTTCAGGGGTTTTCCTGGAGTCCCTCAATCCAGCAGGCACTGCCCAGGGCGGGGCTGGCCCTGATGCCTGTATGGCGGCTGTCACTGGTGGAGCATCAGCCTCCTGGACGTTCTTTGTGCCCTTGGGATCAGGGCAGCCTTTGGGACAGAGGCTGGAGCCGGTCGGAGGAAGGACCCTGGGCTCCCTAGGTGGCCGAGTGATGCAATAAGGAGCCGGTGACGATGCCTCTCGGGCTCTTCTCACCTGTGGGTGCCCCTGCTGCCCTTGGCTTTTGGTCACCTTCAGAATGTGGGTGTCCAGTGCTTATGGCTACCTGGGGCCCTGGTGGCTGAGGATCTTGAGTGAGACACAGAGGCTGGGAGGCTGGGAAGAACAGCAGGACTGGCCTAGTCATGGCCCTGAGACACAGGAAGGCAGCAGGAACTCTGCAGCCCTGCTCCCTGAGGGGCAGGCCCTGCAACGCCATCACTGCGTGGCTCGGGCCGGGTGGAGCTGAAGTTCTGCGCAGAGCTGGGCATGCTCACACGACGGTTTCCTCTCCCGCCCCTCTCCTCCTGCTGTGGCATTGGGGCTGGGGTGGAAATACTGGGGCTGGGGTGCAGTGGTATTTGTGCCTCTTGCAGCTCAGTGTCTGGGATGGCTAGGCCCCCTGGCTGGCCTTTTGGATGCTCAGGGAGCCAGGGGTGCACTGTGGCTTGCAGTCCCTGGGACTTATCCCAGTGTGACTCCTGGTCCTCAGGGCAGCTGACCTCCCCAGCAGATGACTGACTCCTCTAATGGGAAGCAAACAGAGAAAACATCCAGTTTGTCCATAACGAAAACCATGTCTCCGATGGCCCTTGTTTACTGCAGGGAAAAAGCCAGCCACGGGCAGGGTTTGCAGGAATCAGGGACAGTGCTGAGAGGTTCTGTGTCAGCAGCAGAAGGGCTGGTGCTTTTTCACAGCTTCCAGCTCCCTCCTCGGTGGGCCCACTGTCCCTCATGTCCACTCCCTTTATGCGAGGGTGTCTACGGGGCCCACATTTCATTCCCTGCCTCCAGCTCTCTCTCGAAGGGCCCCTCTCAGTGCTCCTTCCCTAGTGCTCCCCTGCCTCTCCACGACTAGGCATTGATGGCAAGCCCAGGGCCCTGTGGAGAATGCAGGGGCTTCAGGAACCTGGAGGCCATCCGGGCTGAAATGCTTTCATTTAATAGTAAAGGAAGTGGAGGCCCAGAGAGGTTAAGTTCCTTGTTCAAGGACACACAGCCAGCTGTGTGAATGCTGTGAGTGGTCTGAGTTCCAGGCCAGTGTCTTCCACTTCCCATGTGGGAGTCTGGTGGGAGAGAGTATAGTCCCTGCACACGAATGAGCCAAATTTCTGACAACTCCAGGTGTGTGACACCCGGGATGAAACACTGCCCTGCATTGCTCTTAGACGTGGGACCTGGTGGAGAGCCCGGTCATTCCTGCCACCCATTTTCCACACCTGCTTGCGGACCTTCTCAAGTTTTTCTTCAATGTAGCAACGTCGCCAGCAGAGGGAGCTAACTACTCTACTCCCGGATTAAATGATAAACGAGTTCACTAAAGACTTTCCGAAATGACAGGGCAATCAAGGCTCATTTGGGGAAGAAAAGATTGAGCTTCCATTCTTTATCCAAATCATCTCTACCTGCGAAGAGTGATGTATAATACATAAGGATCAAAAGTGATTAAAATCCTTATGAATTTAATCAGAAATTCATAGTTAACCACTATTTGCTTTGGTGCAAATTGATGTGGAATAACAATCACATGTATCTACACATTTTTTTTTTAACTTGTGGGAAATTTGCTGTTGATCTGTGGGGGGAAGTGGTGGGGCGGGGAGACCATTGAAAGGAGAGAAAAGAAGGAAGGAAGCAATTGAAACAGGACTCCCTGGAGACCCCGAACGCAGTGCTCTTAAAAGTTCTGTTGAGGGTCTTTGTTCATAAATTTTGGGCCTTTTGCTATTTATTATGAGGAACAATAGGGAATCCTAATAATAACTCCTGTGTGTGCCCTTTGCTTTAACTGAGCAGACTTCTCTAAGCTGTTTCTCACCTCTGAATTATATATTTGGATGAAAAATCCCCCTCCCCTTTCTTCCACACTTTCTTCCCTTTCCTTCTAAACTATGTTTCATAAAGTCAGACGACAGAACCTTTTCAAATGCAGACAGGGCAGACAGAGACCACTACAGAGAGCCCCAGTTTTCCTTCCTCCCTGGAAAATGCAAGACCTTCTTGAAAAGTAGAGGAAGGCCCTGAAAAGGGCCTCCTTGGGAGGAAAGAAAAGGCCAAAATAAGGCATGAGGAAGTCCTCACCATCTTTTCTTCACTGGGAACTCTTTTGTAGAAGGTTTTTTCAGTATCTTCAATCCACACCACGGAGGGCTGGAGCTGACGAGCCACCTGCAGAGAAAAAGACAGGACTCTGCTGGTAAATGCATTTCCCTCTGGGTGTGCAGAGCCCTGGTGTAAATGCAGTTCCCTCTGG
>NW_022436950.1:3919251-3971665 GCF_009761245.1 Sapajus apella | reverse complement strand
CCTCTGGGTGTGCAGAGCCCTGGTGTAAATGCAGTTGCCTCTGGGTGTGCAGAGCCCTGGTTATCAAGTGCTTCCCTATGGGGTGTGCATCTGCTCTCCCAGGAGCAGGACTAGACGCTCGCTGTGGGGTTCCACAGCTCTGTGGCACAGGTGCAGGATTATGCTCTGCAGCTCTCAGCCTGCCCCACCACGTCCCCTTCCTCACAGCAGGACAAGTCCCCCTCCCTTCCCTGCCCCCTCCTCTCTCAGGCCTGTTCTGACAGGCAGGACAAACTTGAGGACAAACATTCTGCTCTTGGGCCCCAACATCCTCTCGGTTTTGCTTGAAAGAAACCCACAGTTTTCTGCTGAAAATGAATGGAGAACTGGGCCACGAGTTTTAATTACAGCCTTCTGGCCGTTCCCGGGTTTATTCAAGTTTGCTTACCACGAGGAAAACTGTTTCAGCACTCGGGCCCCCACGATGCTATTTGTTCGTCTCTGTTTGGCTGTGCCTTTGTGGCCCAGGCTCCCCCTGAAAGGCGGCTCTGAGCCCCTCTGGGCAAGCAGGGCCCCGTCACAGAGCTGGGATGGGACTTACCCTGGGCCCATGAATAACTGCTGTACACCTAACAATCTCTTCAAAGCACCCCCATGATAGTGAAGTTCAGGTATTTTTGCAACAATTTGTGCTTTGTGTGAAATTGTGACAGATAAAAGCCGTGGTGAATACAGCGTTATGTACTCCTATTTTTATATTTCTTAAAACATCATTAAGGCAGCAGGCATGATTTTAAACCAAGACAGTCATTCAATGAGTGGTGGAAAAATCACTAGGGACACTGTACTGTGTCTGCTTCCCTGTCATTATGTGTGAAGTGGCAAGTCGGGGCTGTGAAGCAGGTTATGCGCCTTCAAAGGCAGACACGGACACTGATTGAACGGGATCCTTGCGTTGGCCCAACACACACGGACGCTCCGGGAGAAATGAGTGCCCGCCGAGCACCTTTCGGTCGGTGATATTTTGTAGACCCAGAGTCACAGAGTTTAGGAACTCAGAATCCCAAATTTCGATCCTGGCCCCTGAGCCAGTGTGGTGTGATAACTACAGTGAGTGAGCTGGCAGATGTGTGCCAGGCGTCAGCCACCCATGCTGTGCCCAGGCTCACACATGACCAGAGTCAGCGCACACCTGGCACTGCCTCCTCCTGGAGGCCCGCACACGTGTACAATAAACTGCTCATCTCATCTGAACCCTATGAGGTGGGAACCATTGTTATCATCTGTGGGAAGTGGAAAAGTTCCGCTTCAAAGTTTCCCTTCTTGTTAAAGAATAATAATAGTAATAAATGCTAGAAGTAATAGTCTCTTTCAAAGACTTTCTTCAAAGCCTTCTTGCTTTTTACCAGTGACCCTTTGTTAAGCCTTATCCTATGTAGCTGTTAGACATAAAAGAATAAGTACATTCTATATCCTTGTGCTTTAACTAAGATATTTATGCTAGACATGCTCACAGGCATGTAGTACATTCTATGTCCTTGTACTTTGCCCAAGATATTTATGTATTACTTTTCTAAGTCCTTTCAAAAGCAACTTCCTGTTCCTTCCTTATTTAGACTTCCTCTTTTCCTTTTGTTCTCCATGGCTTTTACCTGTTTAGAAACGTTAGTTGTTAGCCAACCAAGTTTAAGGTTAGATTGTGAAGTCTAGCTCCAACCAGCAGAAATCAGACGCAGCAGTAAAGATGACCCCAAATGCATAAAACACAAATATGTCTGCTTTTCCTTTGTTCGCTGCACTCTTGTAGCAAGAGAGCTAACGGAGCAACCTTTTGGCAGAAAGCAAAATTGCCTTGGTGAGAGATCCTTTGTCTCAGTGCTGACTTTTCTTTGCAGGAGCATCTGTTTCCAACATCATCCCTGTTTGCAGATGAGGAAACTGGGGCTTGCAGACATTAAGTGGCAGCCTGGTTCACGTAGGTCCAGTGTGGCAGAAGCAGGACTGAGGCCAGGCTGAGGGCTACCGAGTCTGTCGTGGCAGTTGAGGCAGCCTCCATGGGTTCCCTCATCTATTCTCACCACGAGTGTGAGGGGCCAGCCCCAGGGCCTCTGCTTCAGAGCTGAGAACCAAGGCCCCAGCGACGAGTACAGCTAGTGCTCGACTTACGACCACGATTGGTTCCGACAGACCAGTCGTAACACGATTTGGTCGTAAGTTGAGTAGGCTATATGCACGCGGAGATGGTAGTGCTGCCGGAAGCTGGTCCGCACTGTCGTACACCCAGCTGGGCAACGTTTGTGCTGCCAGACGCGGAGCAGTCGTGGCTAGCGATTGTGGTCGTAAAGTCGAATGGTTGTAAGTTGCATAGGTTGTAAATCGATCAATACCTGTATGTGGTTATGTTACAGTGGGGAGCGAGTCAGGCCTGAGCAGGGAGGAGAGGGCTCCTTCCAATAAACATACACACACACACACCAGGAGTGTCAGGTGACCATCCCGTGATGGACAGGTGGTAGCTTACTGTCTCTCTATAATGGTAATTGGTCACAGCCAGCACCAGGGAAAGACAGTCTCCCAATAAACAGAAACACCGGAAGCTGGTGATCAGCAGCTTCCCAATAATATCTCAGGAGTTGGGGGAGTGGGCTCAACCATGTGTATTAAGAGGCAAAATGGTGGAGTTTAACTGGTCTATGACCTTCCAGGGACATTTGATTGGTAAGGAAGAATGTCTCAAGCGAGCATGAGCACGACTCCCCAAAACACACTGCATGCTCCCTCCCAAGTGCCAGCAGGCCACTGTGCATGTGAACAGCCCACTGCAAGGGAAGAATCAGGGGAGAAGGGATGCAGGACCCTGGAAGAATGCCATCGTATAAAACCCAAGCTGGAGTACAGTGGCACAATCTTGGCTGACTGACTGCAACCTCTGCCTCCCAGGCTCAAGCAATTCTCCTGCCTCACCTTCCAAGTAGCTGGGCTTATAGGTGTGAGCCACCACATCTGGCTAATTTTCGTATTTTTAGTAGAGATGGGGTTTCACCATGTTGGCTAGGCTGGTCTTGAACTCCTAATCTCAAGTGATCCGCCCGCCTCGGCCTCCCAAAGTGCTGGGATTACAAGTGTAAGCCACCGTGCCTGGCCAGTGTACTTGTCTTTCAAGTTGCCCACCCAGCTCTCCTCCGAGTATCCTTTCCTTCCTTTCATTCCTGCTCTAAAACTTTCTAATAAACATTCACTCCTGCTCTAAAACTTGCCGAGCTTGGCCTCTCCTTCTGCCATCTGTCTCCTTGGTCGAATTCTTTCTTCTGAAGAGGCAAGAACTGAGGTTGCTGCCAACCTATGTGTATTTGCTGCCACAAACATACTTCGGTGCTGCATGACTTGGATATGTGCTGCTAACAGTTAGGACCGATCTTTGAATCCCCGAGGCTTCACTTGTGTCCTTCACGGGCTATCACTTCTATGTCAGACAAAGCACCAGACCTCCCGCCCTTCGTCCTGCTGAATGTGGGGGTGACTCGCATTTGTGGGCACTTTGTTTTGGTGTTGCCACTAGGATTTTACTTTTTGGAGTGATCAGGGACCATCTGTACACTGCTGTGGGAATGTAAACTAGTACAACCACGATGGAAACAGTGTGAGATCCCTTAAAGAACTAAAAGTAGAACTACCATTTGGTCCAGCAATGCCACTACTGTATCTACCCAGAATAAAAGAAGTCATTATTCAAAAAAGATGCTTGCACACACATGTTTATAGCAGCACAATTCACAATTGCAAGATTGTGGAACCAACCCAAATGCCCATCTATCAATGAGTAGATAAAGAAACTGTGGTGTATATACACATACATAGATACATATATATATGTGTGTATATATACCATATATATATATATGATGGAATACTACTCAGCCATAAAAAGGAATGAATTAACAGCATTTGCAGTGACCTGGATGAGATTGGAGACTATTACTCTAAGTGAAGTAACTCAGGAATGGAAAACCAGACGTTGTGTGTTCTCACTGATATGTGGGAGCTAAGCTAGGAGGACGCGAAGGCATAAGAATGATACAGTGGACTTTGGGGATTTGGGGGAAGAGTGGGAGGGGGCAAGGAATAAACATGACAAGTAGGGTGCAGTGCATACTGCTGGGGTGATGGGCGCACCAAAATCTCACGAATCACCACTAACAAACTTGCTCATGTAACCAAATGCCACCTGTACCCCAATAACTGATGGCAAAACAAAATTCAAATGAATCAAAATCTCAAGTCTCAAGTCAATTCACAGGTTAAGTATAGCACCTGCTAGTGGACTCGAGAAGCTAGTCTATTTCACAGCCGAGCCGAGAAGACCAGCTGCTGAGGAGAAACGCCAAGCCGGGAATTTGCCCGAGCTTTCATCAGTGAGGCAGACAAAATGTGACAGCATCAAGGAACTCTCTCCTCTTCTCATTTCATCTTTGATTTTAAAAAAACGTTGAATAAAATCAGCTCTCTGGTAGATCACAGCCAAGTATTAAGTGATTCTCCAGCTTAAACATTCTGTGCTTCTACAAAAAAGCTTGTGCATAAAATGCACATTCAAAGGGCCTCTGAGCCGGGAACCCTGGGTTCTAGTCGGTGTGCGGGAGAAAATCACGGCAGGAGGGAAATTCAGCAGAAAACACAAGGCGTGCTTAAGGGCCGCTGGAAATGGAGCTCCGCCCTGTGCAGTGAGCAGATCTATACTGATGCCGGCTGGGCACCATACCCTCTGCCAGAGCAGCAAGGGCACGAAGAGGAACAGGGAGGGGTCCTCCCGAGCAGGGTCACTCCAACCGGGAAATGCACCCAGTCAGGGCGGTAGCACCAGGTGGTGTTGACAACAGCACGTGCTTGGAAGTTGGGGGGAAAAATCCCTGCCTGCGTGTATGGGGGGTGGGGGTCTCACAGCAGCAGGTAAGTGAGGAGGGGCGGAGCACGAGCCGCAGAGGGAAGCCTCTTTCTTCCCCTGACAATTCAGTGCTTCTCACTGGGGTCACCCGGGAAGTACTGGAAAATATGACCTCTCGGTCCCAGCCTTGGAGATTCTGGTGTGACTGGGGTGTTGTCCGCTGCCAGCAGTTTTTAAAGCTCCCCAGGTGATGCTGAAGAGCGGCCGTGGTCAGGAAGCTGCACCCAGAAGCAGAGGTGTTTACTGTGCACTGGCTTATGCGCAGGGGCACACAGCTTGGCCTTGGTGGCTGGCTCCCAGGGACCCTGCCCTGGTTTCTCTGCACCCGCTCAATACCACCCGGAAGGCTGATCTCATCCACTCTGGTAGCTTCAGTTGGCTTCTATGCGCTGACCACACCCAAATGCACATCCAGAGCTCCAGTCCGGAGTTTCCCATCCCCACACGGTGCCTGCCTCCCGATGCCTCCGAAGGTCCCCTCACCTCCCTCCATCCTGCTGTCCTGCCTCCTGTGGGTTCCCTGTGTGACTCTGCTCCTACCCGAGCCAGAGGCCTGGGCATCCACCCTGGTCTCATTCCCCAAACCTAACAGCCCCACAGTCTATTCATGGCACCTCCTAATCCCTTTCAACTCCACGTCTTCCATTCTCTCTGCTCCTTGGTACAAGCCCCTGATCTTCCCACATGCCTGAACACTGCTGCCAAGGGATGGGGCTGAAGAGCGGCGAGGGGGCAGGCTCCAAGGGGCCACTGTTCCCTTACAGCTATTTTAAGTCAAAAGCTTCCCTACTTCCAGCCCCAAAACTAAGAAAATGAGACGTTGTATGTAGAAGGGTTTACACCTCTTAGAGAAAAGATAATTTGTGATAACAAAGGCAAGATCTTATTTTTTTTTTCCGTCCCTCTTAAAAATCTTAGTTTTGGAATTGAAATCAATGGAGAAACCATCTTCACATCAACAACTGTCTCTTCAGATTGGATAAAGAAAATGTGGTACATATACACCACGGAATACTATGCAGCCATAAAAAAGAGCAAGACCATGTATTTTGCGAGAACATGGATGGGACTGGAAGTTACTATCCTTAGGGAGCTAATGCAGAATAGAAAACCAAATACCACTTATTCACACTTAAAAGTGGGAGATAAGCAATGAGAACATGTGGATACAAAGAAGGGAACAACAGACACTGGGGCCTCCTTGAGGGTGAAGGTTTGCAGGAGGAAAAGGAACGGAAAAGATGATCATTGGATACTGGGCTTAATACCTGGGTGAAGAAATAATCTATACAACAAACCCCTGTGACACGAGTTTACCTATTTAACAAACCTGCACATGTACCCCTGAACCTCAACTAAACGTTAAAAATAAAAACAAAGCAGCTTCTCTCTCGTCTTAGCCAGACCGCACTCATGGCTGCTGTGGGTCACTTCTCGCAGATGTCCACCTGGCAAGCAACGAGTTTTCCATCGTTTCTATTGGGGTGCCCCTATTTTCTCAGCCCAGATGGGAATTGCAGATGTGAGTACCAAGTACTTCAGCGCTCACTTTTCTCTTTCTGTTCTTAATGAACTAAGCTGCGCAGCCTTGAAACAGGAGTCGTACTAACTTGGAATGATTTTGAGACCCACATTTTGTTTCCAGCATCTGATTTGGAATCTGTTGTTTTGAAAACGCTGGCACCGTTCTGTTGACTGTGAAGTTAGCGATTGTTCTCTTAATTGTAGGCTCCTTCAGAACGAATGGGGGAATTCCGTGCTTCCTGTATTTTTCACACACGCACCTGTGAAGGAGTTCCTTTCCCTCGTTCACCTGCTGTGGGGGCACACGGGGTTGTACGGGGCACCCTGGAGTGAGGTGGTTTGGAAGGGCTCAATTATTACCGAACAGAACAGAAAAAGCTTCCCGAGAGTGTTCTTAGATGATGTTAACAATACAGCTAACGTTTGTTTGCAACGTGCTTTGGCATCCGGGACGCCATTTCCATCCTCGCTGGACACATGCTCCATGCCGTGCCAAGCACACCCTGTGGCTTCTCCCCTTTCACAGATGAGGCTGCTGAGGCAGAGCAAGGTGAGGGTGAATCGTGTGTTGGCTCAGCAACTGGTAAGTGCTGGACGTCCGGGCAGGACCTGGATCTGCCCAACACCCACAAGGCCTCGCATGGACCAGGCGGCCACCACATTGCCAGGGGAGACAGGATGCCTATTCCCAAGCGTCTCTCTACCCTTGACCTGTATCACCCGCTACCCTCTTTCGCCCCAGCAGGAAGAATGCTAAAGCCGTCACTGTCTTGCCCTCCAAGGCTCGGATCCCTGGCTTTCCTGACCTTCCCCTAGGGAAGCTGAGTGGCCCGCTGGTCACGGAACTCCTGGGGACCATGTTCAGGTCTGGACAGAGAGAAGACAGGCATGGACACTGGGGCAGTGTCAGGCGGAAGCCACTTCATCCAGGAAGGATGGAAGGGACAGAGGCTGCTTCTCTTGGAGAAGACTTGAGGTGGGTGAGTTCATTGCTTTCAAATGCATGAAAGACTGTCGTGGGGAAGAAAGACAGGTTCCTTCATAAGACGTTTATAGAAGAGCTTTGATATGCCAGGCACTGTGTGAGGTTCCAGGGTCACAAAGAGTTGATAACACAGGGTCCCTGACCTCCAGGAGCCCGCCTGTGGCCGGGGAGAGCAGACCTGAGGTTGAGCGTGCTCCCAGGAAATCGGGGTGTCAGTGAGGGCCAGCAGTGACAGAAAGGGGGAGAAGTGGGCAGATGGGGGGAACCAGGAATGAAGACGGCAGACAGTGGTTAAAGCAGGGAGGCCTTCTGAGGTCTCCAGAAGGTGAGATGGTTTGGAGAGGGGGAAGCTCCTTGCTCGGGCCAGGAGCCAGGGTGCAGGGTGAGGCGTCCTCACCTGCGGCACATGGGGAGCGCCTGGCACTTCTGGAAGGGGTCAGAAAAGCACATGGCCATGCTACAGAGGTTGCATGTATCCTAGAGGCTGTGGAAGGCTGGGGAAGGACTTTAATCCAGAACTTTGATCCTTTTTATGTTACAGAAAAATCCCTCTGGGGAGTGTGTAGAGGAGGATGTGGTGGCAGCTGTGCTGGCCATGGGGAGCAGGCAGGTGTGGGCAGTGGGCGCAGGAAGGGGCAAGGTCCAGGCAGGGAGGGGCCACAGGGCAGCTGTGGGGATATGAGAGCCTGCGTCGGGGGATAGGCAGGCCAGGGTGGGGAGGGCAGGACTGGCCAGACTGGGTGACAGTGGGATGTGGACTGCTGGAGGGGGCTCGATGCTAGATGCCCAGAGGATGGTAATGAAGAGGCCAGTATCTGCTGCCATGAGCCCCTGGGCAGCGGGGAGGGCTGCTAGGGCCAGGGAGTAGGGGAGACGCAAGGGCACCATGAACTAATGGTGCCTCAAGAATGGATGGAAGAAATTCCTGGGTAAAGGGGGACAGCGGATGAGGCCGGGTGAGGGAGGCAGAGAGCCAGGAACCACATAGGGAATACGATGATGCAGGAGGAGGTGTGGGCTGCCAGGGGGCAGCAGCCGTGGAGAGAAGGGATGGGTCTGGAGGAACAGCCATCCTCAAATCCAGGGGTCAAGGAGCAGGAGGGTGACGGCCAGCGGTGGCCTGTGCCGACCAGAGAGTTTGGTAATGAGGAGGTCGCTGGTGGCCTTGGCAGGGAGTGGAGGGAACAGAGCCAGGTGACAGGGAGAGCTCCTTCAGAAAGACGGGCAGACAGTGACAGGCAGACAGTGAATGACAGGGAGAGCCAGGTGACAGGGAGAGCTCCTTCAGAAAGACGGGCAGACAGGAAGCCTGGGGGGGACGTGGTGCATGAGGTAGTCAGAACACAGGAAAGTTTGGGGATGGCATGGGCTAGGGATGGAAGGCGGGAGGATGGGCGGGGAGAAGGGCTCATTTTCCTTGCACCACAGACACGGGAGGGCAGGGTGGCTGCCGCTGCAGAAAGTATGCCAGCCAGATAAGAAGTGTTTGCAGGAGCATCTGTTGGGAATAAGATCTGCTCGTACAGTTTGCGGAAAAGCAGTATTCTTTAGTAAACATCTCAGAATATACAGAATGGCATAAACAACACCTTTTCTCCCTGCACCTAGAATCAATCACCAGACATTTCCTATACTTACAGATCCTTTACAAAAATGGGATCTTGTTCAACACACACCTCTTTCTGGGCTGCTTCATTCATGTAACAGGAAAGTTATTTCTCTATTATCGTTTTGACAGGAAGCGCCAGGATGAATGGTTCTAATGAATCCCCTGTTTTTGAATGTATAGATGGTTTCCGTCTTGTTCTACCCCAAACAGTACTTATTTGGGGCACCTGGCTGAGAATTTCCTTAGAATGATTGACAGAAGAGAGGCTTCCAGGTGGAGGGGCCTGGATGTTCTGTGCGTGTCGTTTTCATGCGCGCTGTCACACTGCCCTGCTGGGGGTTCCATCTGTTTCCACTCTCCCCAGGAATAAAGTAGGGGTCTGGCTGTCCACACTCTTCTCGATGAGGATTAAGAATAATACAAAACTCGTTGCCAATTTGCTAATGAAAAATGGTATCCTTTGCTTTTCTAATTTTCATTTAGCTATGAAAAGGCTTCATTTAAATTACCCACAGATAGTCTGAGGTCATGGACAATGGCATTAATTAATTCATAATTGAATTTTGCAGAGTTCTGTCCGATAGTTCACTCCACCCGCCAGTAGAGGGCTCTTTGCGCCTATCAAATATCACTAGAGGTTTTTTGTTTTGTGTCAATTATGAAATAAAAACAAATTTCCGCCATGTGCTTTTCCGAATTCTAGGAAGTTCTAGCAGACAACTAAAGACGTCTCCATCCACATGTATTTTATGGGATTGATCTTTTGTATTTTCCAAAGAAACAATGTCAAACATTCATCATCAGAATTAGATTCTCGGGGCATAATGGCTCAACAACGAAGACCTGTCTGTGTTTCGGCATGCCAGGGTTATGAATATGCTCTGCCCAAATGACCCCTGGACGTTTTGGAAATTCTCTCTGAAAGGATCCTATTTTGCTTGCCAAGGAGAACTGCAGGAAAAAAACAGCTACTGCTTTTTTCAGCTGCTGTGTCTCAGCTGAAACACATTCATTCATTCATTCACTCATTCATTCATGCATCCATCCATCCATCCATCCATCCATCCATCCATCCCACACATATTTACAGAGCATCTGAGAGCTCTGTGGTAGGAGGCAGGAGTGTCTGGAGTTGGGAGACATGGTCCCTGCCTGTGGAGGGTGCAGCTGCCTGTGTCTGAATGCATGTCGCTAAGTGAGGTGTTGTGGGGTTAGGGAGGGTGCAGGGGGGCGTGGCTTATTTGTGGGGGGAAGGAGCTCACTTTCCCATACTGTGGTCACTTGGATTCTGTTGAAATGCTTCATATGACATTTTGCTCTGCATTTCCACTATTTAAAAATTATATTTTAAGTTTCTATTTCCTTGTGATACCTTTTATGTACCTGCAGAAGTTACTTCAATTCCTCACTGTAAGTTAGCTGGGTATAAACCATAAATGATCATCAAAAGAAGGGCAGAGGTATACTAGAATGAGAAGCCTGGCTGGGCTGACCCTGGGTGGAATGGGAGGTAAACTGAGGCAGAGGAAAACACCAGAGGGGAGCTGGGATGCAGGAGCTCACAGGAAAGATTGGGCACAGTAACTAGGACAGGACACATGTGTGTATGTGGTCAGTGTGTGTCAGTGTATGTGAGAGTGTGTGTATGTTAGTGTGTGTGTGCATGTATGAGTTTGTTAGTGTGCATGTGTGTCTGTATGTTAGTGTGCATGTGTCTGTATGTATGTTAGTGTGCACATATGTGCATATGTGTCAGTGTGTTAGTGTGTGCACATGTGTGTCAGGGGCAGGTTGGTGCTAGTAAGAGGAACATGTTGATGTAATTAGTGCCTATCCTGACTGTGGTGAAGGGGAAGGTGTTGGATGGTGGCGAGCGTCAGGCTTACAAACCACCTGACCTTAACTCCTGAAGTCCCGCCTCCTCCCCAGCCCACTGCCCACCACACTAGGGCCAATGAATTCTCGCCAGATGGCATGGACTCTGGCCAGCTGGGAGAAGCGTGTGTGCAAAGCCATTATTAACTTCCTAAGGCACTCCCATCACCCCCCATCCCGAGTGTCTCCAGTTACCTAAACATTTTGAATGCCTGTGGCATCAAACCCTGGTCCCATGTCGTCCCCACTGCCCCGATACAGAACACCTGCGAATGCCACTGTGTTTATGGTGACTGACAGCCTGAAGGGTGTGTTCCCACATCTGACTGACACACAGTGCCTGGGGCCTCCAAGCCTGACGCCATCCCTGTGTGGGGTGCTCCCTGTTGTCACTGGGCAGGTGGAGTGGGTGTGTGACACGGATCCTGGAGAAGCCTGGCTTCCTTGCCTCCTTCCTCCTGGGAGTCCCCATTTCCATGACAGCCTCTGACACAGCTGGACCCGGCTAAACGGCCCACCCTGGTCTAGGGGCCTTTCTTTCGTATTCTTTCTCTCCAGGTTCACGTGTCTGAATCTGAGGCGTTTCCTATGTGTCAAGGTCTAGGTTCCCTCCCCTCTCTGGGCCCCTCCAGGGTGTCTGGTGTGACGTGGCCTCCCACGACTGACGCCGCGTTCCAGGCCATGGAAACAAAGGTAGAGGCCTCGCTGGCCGTACAGAGGCCGCACCCTCACTGACAGCGGGTGTTGATAGACTTTGGGTGTTGATAAAGTGTCTGTTTGGGTTCCTTACTGCAGCACACCGTGGGCGTGGCCCACTGTGTGATGTGGAGAGTGGGGGAGGCCCTGCCTATGTGGGAACAGGTTATGTGGGAGCTCTCTGCGCTTTCTCTTCCCTTTTGCCAGGAACCGAAAGCTGCTCTGAAAAATAAAGCCTGTGTAAGAAAGAAAAGGTTCGAAAGCCTGTGTGCACGTCTTTCCTTAGCTGAGGTGCCTTCCACATGCAGCGGGTGAGCCTGGCCTCTTCATGGAGGACCCGCTCAAGACTCAGGGCAGTGGCCTCCCACCGTGTTCACACCTGAGGCTGCCCTGGAGCCCCTAAATCCTGCATCCCTCTCCCCCTTGTCCATGCTCCTCTCTTTCCTCACCCCCTCCTTTTTGATCAGACCTGTTTTGGGGGCCAGGTGTAGGCCTCTGCATTATCCTTACTATGCTGCCATAAGACTGCTGGCTGTGAGCCCACAGAGGGGCTGGGGGGCTAGTGCTGGGGCACAAGAGCCAGATGCTGCAGACCCCTGTGGGCCACGTGTCCTACAGCAGACACTGCCTCCACCCCGTTCTCCCAGGTCCTTGCTCTAACTCACCCTCAGGGCCAGGTTACCAAGCAGAGGGGAGGAAAGGAGAACCTGAGGATCTCTGGGGGCAGAGAGGACGCTCGCCCCAGACCCAGGGGGCCGCTGAAGCAGCCTCTGCTTCAGCCTCCTCCCCTAAGCCCTGCCCTGACCTCCCTTTGGCTCTCTAACAAGAGGTCTGGAGTAGGAGGCTGGTAGGCAACAGCCCTGCCTTCTGACTTCTTTTACCCATGAAACGGTTATTGCATGTTCATCATTTGTCAAATATTTGTTAATTGGTTAGACAAATATAGTCCTTATATTTCCAAGATGTGCATATTCTTTTCTATGTATAGCTTTAGCAGTATAGGGAATCTGAAATGATAGTCATTTACTTGTAAACATATTTCTTAAAAAGAAAACGCTTCCCCTCACCCCTCCGTCGTTATTCTATCAGAGTTACTATGTGTAAAATAAAGAAATTCTCCAAACTCAATAACTGCAAAACGGATTTGAATTTACATTTGTGAAACAAATCAGAGACTCATTTTCTCTGCGTGTTTCCAGGGAGCTGTGGGCGACGCGAACTCCACCTGCCCGAAGTGAGAAATGATGAGCATTTCCCAGTAGTTGCATTATTTACCCTCCAGAGATTAACTCGGTAACAGGACTTCTCTCTAGGAAGACTTGAAGAGGAATCAGGCCCTTCTTTTTTTTTTCCCATTTATTTATTTTATTGCATTTTAGGTTTTGGGGTACATGTGAAGAACGTGCAAAATTGTTGCATAGGTACACACGTGGCAGTGTGATTTGCTGCCTTCCTCCCCATCACCTACATCTGGCATTTCTCCCCTTACTGTCCCTCCCCAGCTCCCCACCCCTCACCGTCCCTCCCCTATTTCCCCCCAACTGACCCCAGTGTGTAGTGCTCCCCTCCCTGTGTCCATGTGTTCTCATTGTTCAACACCCGCCTATGAGTGAGAGCATGCGATGTTTGATCTTCTGCTCTTCTGTCAGTTTGCTGAGAATGATGGTTTCCAGGTTCATCCATGTCCCTACAAAGGACACAAACTTATCGTTTTTGATGGCTGCATAATATTCCATAGTGTATATGTGCCACATTTTCCCTATCCAGTCTATCGTCGATGGGCATTTGGGTTGGTTCCAGGTCTTTGCTATTGTAAACAGTGCTGCAATGAACATTCGTGTGCACGTATCCTTATAGTAGAACGATTTGTAATCCTTTGGATATATACCCAGTTATGGGATTGCTGGGTCAAATGGAATTTCTATTTCTAGGTCCTTGAGGAATCGCCACACTGTCTTCCACAATGGTTGGACTAATTTACACTCCCACCAACAGTGTAAAAGTGTTCCTATTTCTCCACATCCTCTCCAGCATCTGTTGCAGGCAAGGACTTCATGACCAAAACACCAAAAGCATTGACAACAAAGGGCCCTTCTGTTATTTTGCCTTCTTCCGCAAACACCGTGAGCCACCTTTTGCTGCCCTTGAGCCCCGGCCCGTGCTCTGCGGCTCACACGGCACAGTCATGCACTCCAGCTTCCTGCCGTTGACTTCCAGCACAAGCATCATGTCCCGCTTGCCTTTGGTTAATTAAAAGCAAATACCTCTTTGCAATGCAGATAGCTGCTCTGTCAGTCACACTGGAACACGGTGGCCTCACCGCGCACAATTTTTAATTGAATGACTCCCACTCCTGAGACCTCTGGGTCTTTCATTAATCAGTTATATACACAAGAAAGGTGAAGCCTAATGAGGTGTGTGTCAGGCACTCTGACATGAAGTGGCCCAGGTGGGTAAATGTGCTGTTTCACATTTTAATAATTTGACACCCAGCATTCTGTGGTCCACACAATGCCAGTTTGTGACAATTCTAATAAATGCAAAGATCGCTTATCTGGTATCAAGACAAAATCTCTGAGCAGCAGGAACAAATACTTTCCTGGAGTGAGAACAGAAAGATCACGTCCTTGCTCTGTCCTAGATTCACACCAGGAGCTACCAAGCTGTTTGGTGAGACAGAAAATGGGTACTTAATTCAGCCCTATGTCAGTGAGCAGCTGTATAATTGCAGTTTTGAAACTTGGAGGATCTGGAGCCAGACTGTGTGATATCCTGTCATTGCACTGCAACCAGGAAAATTACTAAAATGATTTGTGTCTCAATTTTCCTATCAGTAAAATGGGTATAATGATAGGGCCTACCTCACAGAGTTGTCATAAGGACCGAAGGAGTCAATACATAGTGATGTATGGAACAGTCTGGATATACAGATGCTTTCTAAACACCAATAATTTTATATTCATGTGTTTCTGTCTGTTACTTGACAATGCCAAATGTCAACAAAATTTGATGTTTAGAATGAACAGATGTAGGTGTTTGGGCAAGATAATGGGTTCATTTTACTTTTCCTCTGAAGAACTTAGTGCTTACAGCTTGGTAGTTAAGCACATGGAGGACACAAGTCAGGCTGCCTGGTTTCAAATTCCAGCTCACCTTCAGATCACTGGCTAATGTTAGACGTGTGCTTGCATGGGGGGCAATTCCAAGAAGCCCCGTGAAAAGCAATAGATGAAAAACTGAAAGAAAGGAGCACATCCCTCAGCCACTGCCAAGTCAGAGGAGCCTGGCAAACAGGCTTTCCATGTATGCACAGATTTTCTTCCACTTCTGCCACCCTTAAGACAGCAAGGCCAACTCCTCCAGTTCCTTCCTCCTTCTCCCCAGCCTCCTCAATGTGAAGAAGACAAAGATGAAGACCTTTATAATGATCCACTTCTGCTTAATAAACGGTAAATATATTTTTTCTTCTTTATGGTTTTCTTAATAATATTTTCTTTGCTCCAGTTGATTATAAGAATACAGTGTATAATACATACACCATACAAAGTATGTGCTAACTATTTCTGTTATTGGAAAGGCTTCCAGTCAATTTAGGGAGTCAAAAGCTATATGTGGATTTTCAACTGCACAGGGGATTAGCGCCCCAACCCCTGTGTCATTCAAGCATCCACTGTAGGTAAATGACTTGAGTCAAAATTTCAAAAAAAAGTTGTACAATGATCATAAAGTGCATGAAAATGGTGGTTATACATTGTATACTCCACAGATTCCTCTCTGAACGCCTTCCTTAAAAGCATGAGAGAAATGGAGAGTGGGGTGTCCTGAATGGCTGCACTGGGAGGGACCATGTGGCTAAGGGAAGAGATCCTATTGCTGTTGCTCCCTTGTTTTTTGGTGTATTAGCATGACACTAAAAAGGACCCACTCCTGTCTGTTTATCATTCCTACAAACTTCTTTGATGATGAGCATCTCTTATCCTTTAGAGACCCTCAGAAAACAGACGCAGAGCCAACACCTACCCTCAAACATGAGACAGTGTTTGCCACCATGTAGCTTTTGATATAGTAAAAGCTGGCGTTGAAGTAACTGAAATGAATAGCATAACTAACCTCAAAGTTCTCAACCAAGTAAAAATTAAATTTTGTAAAGCCTTGAAACTAAATATAAAATATTCGGTATCAAAGTTCTTTCAAACGCATTCATTTTGTGATGATAAAATGGAGACCCAGGAAAGCGAGGAGCTTAGCTAAGATCACAGAGCTGCTCTGATCCTGTGATATCACCGTGTCTGTCTTTACATTACTCTGTTCGGCTTAGGTGCCTGCAGGCTTCTCCATCACACCTGTGTGAGGAGTGCACAGAAGCATAGAAGGTGCCATATCTTGGCAACGCATGTCATGCGAAGAAGAATCCAAATAATGCAAATACCTGTACCTGATACCAATTATGAAAGTGAGGTGGGCTGAACAAAGGAATTGTGGATTTCATTTTCAATGAGACGTGAAAGCATTTCCTGAAGGGTTCCTGTGGTGGAGGGAGGGTGATCTGGATGCCATAGTAGGGTGTTTACGAAAAGAAAGAAGCTGCTTCTAATTGTGTGTGTTTGGCCATATGCAATAATGAAGTAATTTACAGGAGTAGACAATGGGGAAATTTAAGAGTCATGCTTGTCTGCCAGTGGAAATTATCTACAGGATTTGAAAATGTAATTTGAAAGAGGGAAGAGAGTTGGAAACCAAACATATAATCAATACCTTGAAGACTGCATGCAGCATCATCTGGAGGCCATTTTTGCCAGGGTATTTCCCAGCGATGTTAGAGGATGACAAGTTGAAGAGGTTGGCTCCCGTTTCAGTGCAGATGGCGTGGACCAGCATTTTCTTCCCCACCCCAGACGGCCCGACTAACAGCAGCGATTTCACCAAAGGAGCTTTCTCATGCACTGCTGCAGAACCTAAAAAAGGCAGAGGCAAAGGTGCTCATGTTCTGCCAAGACAATCGGTGGTTCTTTGACTAGGATAACTCAAGGCCAGAACTGCACTGTGTGACCCCCGTTTCTGCAACAGTGATAAAGGCGTCGTGGAAAGCATTTCAAAGCAGAGACACGCCTCCACCCCAGCTGGCTCCCTGACACCTTTAATTTGTATGTCAGGGCTTGCGGTGGAGCCATGGGGTCTCTGTGGGTCCTTGGTTCCCTTCTTCTCCCCCTCTCCACATCAGTATTTCCCTAAACTCAAAATTTTAAAGAGCATTCTTATAATAGCTTACCTCCGGCTGTTTTTTTGTTTTGTTTTGTTTTGAGTGCTTTCCCTGCTTGTCAGCAGCATTAGATTCTTGGAAAGCTTGGGAAGAGGAATGTGGAGACACAGACTATAAGGCTGACTAAGAGTTCATTTCCCTACAACCCTCCTGCCTACCATTCAGTGATTCCTGTGAGATGAAGGGAAGATGGAGATCCAGGCAGCAGTAGCCTGAACTTCTTTCTCCTGCCCTGGTTTCTAGCCTGTCAGTAGCGGCAGAGTTGATCTGACGCTTGATAATCAAGCGACTTGAATTATTAGAGTCATTCAGAGGCTCATGCCTTGTGTTCTCCACTACACTGTCAATCTCCTCAGCGCCCAGAAGGGGCCTGAGGCGTGGGTATTCTCCACTGCAGAAAACACAAGCAGAGCAGGTATTGGGCACAACGCACCCAAAAGCTGAATGGGATTACATTCAGGAAAGTGTTGTGATCAAATCATTTACTCTCATGTGAGTTTGTGTTAAGCCACTTAATGGGCTCTTTTTGATCCTCTGTAAATGTCAATATAATGATTATGTTTTTCTTTTTTTCTTGTGTAATTGAAAAGATGATAGAAAGTTTAAGTGATGATTAGACACACCATTTTTATAGTTACCTGCCATTCTCCACATAAACTTGGAAAACAGTTTTGAGCAAATTCTCTTTAAAATGTAATTCAATGAGCATGCTTTTTTGGGAGCTAGTAGGGGCTGCAGCAATGTAATGGGATAAAGGAGAGACTGTTTTCCACAACGGGAGAGAGAAGCCATTCATTTGCCCAGCATTCGACAACCCCTGGGCATTGAAGGCTGCTCTGTGCTGGCCCTGGCTGGGAGCCAGGGTGGGGGTCCGTGGGAGTGGGGGCTGTGGTGGGGAGTGACACAAAAGTGGAAAAGACTCAGGATTTGCTGTGTAGAATTCATGGCCAGGGTGGAGCCGAACCTGTGTTGACATAAGGAGAATTGGAGGCAAGTGAGGCTGAGGTCCAGGAGAGCCATAGGGAGTTCAGACAAGAAACTGCTCCCCACGGGGGGCTCAGGCTGGACTTCCAGGAGGAGGTGTCACCTGGACTGGCCTCTGAGGAATGGGCAGAACAGGAGCATGCAGCAAGGGGGTGTGTGGGCAGGCTTCATGTGGGGCCGGGAAGCCAGGCTAGCACAGGGAGGGGCGAAGAGCCAGCGGTCAGAGGCCCTGAAAGGTGGTCGGACTGTAGGTGCCAGGGGTGCTGGCTGATGCCTGGGGCTGGGAGGGGTTTCCAGAAGTGGGTGAGGGGGGAGAGAACAGTGTTGAGGACCCTCTTGGGTTGGGAGGGGGCGGCAGGAGGGAGAGGGGCAAGGGCGGCTGGGTGGACCCGGGAGAGTGTGTGGCAGGGATACGGTCAGTGGCCTTCCAGACAAAGGGGGTGGTCACCAAGGTCACCCAGAGAGGTGAAAAGGGTGGTCCCAGGGAGCCTTCTCCAACTGGGGCCTGGCTAACCTCAGGAAGGGCAAAGGTGGGCAGAGGGCCAGGAGCTGGTGGGACACACATGTGCCAGTGTCCACGGCTCTTCCTTGGTAGAGCTACCAAGAGACACAGTATGGGTCCAGCTTTCGCACCTGAGCCCTGTTCAACTTTCTGAGGATTAAGAGGTAACAAGGAGGCCAGTGTTCTGTGTCCTAAACCAGGTTAGCCTCTTCCTAGCCCTGTGCCTCCAAGGAAGCCCCTTTGCATCTTGGAAGTGCTTACGAATTAGTAGAAGCTGGACCACATCCACCGGAAGGGTGGGGGATGAAACAGTGGTCGCTGTGTCTGCTCTGTGGGCATGCCCCCACTCTTCACTCCTCCCTGATCTTGATGTGGCAGTCATATCTCCAGGAGGGTGGGTGAATGCTGACCAGATGCCTCCTGGACTTCCTCTTCTCTACCAAGAGGGTTTTGGAGTCTAAGCCCTAGCCCCAGACTGCAGCCAGTGTCTCCTGGCCAGGTATGTAAGTGGCCACAAGATGTTCCCAAGGTCCTCTGCTGAGTGGCCAGGGTTTTAGTCTGGGCAGTGGCCACCATCAAGGTGATCTGAACATTCCTTTTTATAACAGGATGTTATTTTAATGTATGAACTGTAAATCAGACTCCCAAAAGCTTCACTGTGCACACAGTTCATCTGCCTGACGTTTCTACACATTCCAAACACTTGGCATACACGCTGTCATTAGAACAAACGCCCCAGCCAGCTCTGCTCTCCGAGGACTCGGCAGCCCTTCTGGACAGTAGGTACCTCAGTGAGAAAGGGAGGGTGCAGCTGAGGTACTTCCTGGGGGCCCTTCTGTGACGTGTTCAAAGCCAGCTTGGAAACCACAGATACCAGCTTGTATCCTTTGCAGCTGTGAAATACACCAGCCTCATTAGGGAGGCATTCCCGTCCCAAATTAATGGCTCTTGGTCAGTCTGTCCTTCCTTCCTTCACTCCCTTCCCTCCCTCCCACCTCCCTCTCTTTCTTTTTTGAGATTGAGTTTCACTTCTGTCACCCAGGCTGGAGTACAATGGCACAATCCCGGGTTTCAGCGATTTTCCTGCCTCAGCCTCCCAAGTAGCTGGGATCACAGGTGCCCACCACCATGCCTGGCTATTTTTTTTTTTTTCATATTTTTAGTAGAGACAGGGTTTCACCATGTTGGCCAGGCTGCTGTCGAACTCCTGACCTCAGGTGATCCCCCACCTTGGCCTCCCAAAGTGCTGGGATTACAGGCCTGAGCCACTGTGCCCGGCCTCATGGTGCTTTCTGCCTTACTGCCTTCCATGACACTTTGAGGAAGTGTGAGGCCTCCTCTATTTCACTTCCATTGACTGCCATACATATCATATGTTTATTCTGTTGACCACAAATTATGTCGACCCCCAAATTTGATATACTTGTTATATATAAATAATATAAATTATATGCTATTATATATTAGTACATAGAATATATGTATTTTTTCCACAACAGGAGAGAGAAACCATTCATTTGCCCTGCATTTGACACCTGGATATCAAAGGCTACTCTCTGCTGGCCTTGGCTGGGAGCCAGGATGGGGGTCCGTGGGAGTGGGGGGACCTTTTCCTGCTTACGAATCAGTAAAACCTGGACCCTGTCCACTGGGAAGGGTCTGGTGGGAGATGAAACCAGGGCCAGCACCGAGTAGCCTTCGATACCCAGGTGTTGAATGCAGGGCAAACTAATATAAATATATCATACTAATATAAAACGTATGTTGGCCCCAAATTCCATTTACTACTTCTGACATTAAGTTAGAAGAGGAATTAACTATTTCTTGCCAATAGGCTTAAGTTCTGAAGTCAAAGTGGAACAATCAGTGTTTGAACTACTCTCATCCCATTTTAAAGCAAATTAAACACACAGAAGGTGATTTCTATTTGAGACTTGTTGTCAGAACTGAAACTCCTGGCTGGAGTTGCCGTCTCTGCCCCAGGTGATTCAGGTCATACACATATCAAAGCCATTTAAAAAAAAAGAAAAAAGTGAACGTGAGTAGCAGCTATCTGTGTGACGGAGAGCCCATCTTTCCTGCATCACTTGCACACCACAGAGCTCTAGTGTGTCTGTCTGAAAAAAATCACAATTGAACCTCATTTAGCAGTGAGAGTAGACTTCGGTGAAAACCGGCAGGGCCTTAAAGGTGATCCTTTAGATCCGTGAATACGCTTGCACTGACTCCTGAAAGGCCGCCTCTGTTTAGGACCTCATAATAGAAGCCTGCGGGTGGAAGGCAGTGTAGCCCTTGCCGTTCTCTAATTTGATTAATTGTGATTGCAGATACTTGCTTTGCCTATTATCGCCCCAGCTCATCGCCCGTACGTCCTTCAGCCCAGCACAGCTAAACAGGCACACAGACAGGGCGGAGACGTGCTCTCCCTGTAGTACTTCGTGTGCTGTGGGCACACCATCAGAATGAAACTGTGCCCACACAGAAGTCTCAGCAGGAAACGTTAGGCTGCAGTGCACTTTAGATGACAAACAGAAGCACACTGTCCAAGCCAGCAAGTGGTGCAAGCCTGCTTTGGAAAAGGCACATCGGCGCACGCCGAGTCTTTACCTAATGGCCAGATTCCGTACAACGTGATGAGCTGTCTGACATCCAGGAGGGAGGGCATGGGTTCTATGGACACCTGGCGAAGAGTGGTCCCCAGGTAGCTGTACTCACCTGGAGAGAAAAGAAACATAGGAAAAATGAATGGAAAACAGTGCTGGTCTGAGCTGCCTAATTTTGGCACCTGCAAAATGAAAGCAGAATACAAGTTTAACATTTCAGAGCAGACAGAATCCTATCAGGAGAGTCATTATGAAGAACATGTCTTTTCTCAGAGAAAGGTTTGAAGAAAAACTATCCGGGCAAGAAAGCCCTGCTCTACTAGCTAGGGGAAGCAGGAAATTATGCTATTCGCCTCCTAATATTTTCTAAAACAACATTTGAATATTGAGTTATGCAAAATGGGGTAAAGTGCTAAAAAGGACACACAAAAAGGCTGAAATATAGTGGGTTCTGCTTTATTCATATTCCAAGAGATTATATATAATGTTTGAGCAAGCTTTACAAATAAGTTATTTAAGATCACTGTAGAATTTGTATTGGAGCAGTATACATCTGAGTACAAAATGCAGTCATTTGAAAGGAAGGGTATGAGTCTCATTTAGGATAAATAGAAACATCTCCTTTTGAGTGTAATATTCATTTACATTTTTATCATTTTTAAGAGATTAGCAAAGGGATAATACAGAAATAAATCTTACAGGTTTAATCAGAACACATCAAAGGGCTTAACTGTAACTAGTCATAAATCTGAAGTGTTATTTTCTAACTAATTTAGATAAGGTCACCAAGAAAATTAGTTTGGCTGTCTCCATTTGTCACGAGGACGGACCTTTATAGGTTCATATGATTCTCTCTTGATTTGTATCTGCATCTGGAGTAAAAATATTCAATGAATGAACCATGGTGTCTGCATTTTTTTCCCCTGATGCTTTCTTCCTATAGCAAGGCCTGGTCCTGCAGAGCTTCGGATGCTACATGTGTACAACATGCACGTTTATTTGTGTTTGAGACACTGACAATATCCAAAGCTTTTAAGCATTTTCAAATGCTAAGAAAATCGGAGTTAAAATTCAGACAGTGATCTCTGTTTTCTCGTGGGGGAGGCAGCCTTTCAGAGCCTCCACATGAAAAAAGAAAACGTCCTTGGCAAGGACGATGGGTATTGGTTGGGAGAATGAGTGATAATGGAAGCATCTATTACAGCTTCAGATACCACACTTTTTAACGAGCAGGTAATAAACAGAAGAGTGGTTAATTTGGCCTCCGCTAGAATAGAAGGAGATCCTGTGGCAACCGTTCAATCCAGGGCTCATTGCCAGTAAACATCAGAGGTAAGGGGAAAGTGACCCCAATTTTCCTGCTTATCTAAACCCACACTAATCTCCAGATGCACCATATTTTCTAGAACCTAACAGATTTTATTTAATCAAATGATATTCCGTTGGATTACTGGCTGTTGGTTCTGACAGAGGCAAGGACACAAGCAGCCTGGGCTGCCTGCCAAGTTTGGACACTCACACTGAAAGCACATGACTGTGTTTGCTGTGGCCCCACACAGAAGCCATGCCCCTTCCCATCCATGCATTCAGAGCTTGGGAAGTTCAGGACTCCCTGCACAGACATCGGATCTTCCGCAGGGGAGGGGAGAAGAAAATGGCAGATGAAAAGGCATTTGGGATGGAAGGCATGAAAATGCCAGGAAACCTAGAAGGGGCAGAAAACCAAACAGGGACTATGTGACAGGTGGGATGGAATGTTCTTGGAACTCTGTGTGGAGTCCTAATCCCCAACATCTCAGAGCATGAACTTATTTGGAAATAGGGTTGCTACAGAGAGATTTCATTAAGATGAGGTCATTAGACCCTAAATCCAACAGGACTGGTGTCCTTATAAAAGAGGAGAAATTTGAACACAGAGGCAGACCTGCACAGAGGCAGAGCACCACGTGAAGATGAAGGCAGAGAGGGAGGTGATGATTTTACACCAGGAAACACCAAAGATCGCCAGCCACATGCTAGGAGCAGCTGAAGGCTGCGCAGGTGCAGCCTGGGCCACTCCGTCTTGCAATTTGCTTAACGTTCCCAGTGATTTGGTGAGGCATTTGCTATAATTACCCCATCCCATAGGAGTGGAAACTGAGGCACAGAAAGAGTAAAGGCCTGGCATCCTGGAGGGAGGCAGCTTCAGAAGGAAGAGAGGGAGGAGAGATTCCCTGAGCCTAGGAGGGGAGACTGGTCAGTGGTCCCTGAGCAGTGGGCATCCAGCCCAGGCCCTGGAGGTCTGGAGGCCTTCCAGGGCACCAGCCCCCGGAATATCTCTGCAGCACCCTGGTGCTACCTGGGAACTGGAGGCCTTGATGATTCCTAGGGGCAGGGGTGGGGACTGGTAAGAAGGACTGAGTTTAAATCACCTTGGTAGAATAGAGGTTGTGAAGCCAAATTAAGGTGATTTAAAGAAAATAAGGCAATTGCTCTTTCACGCACACCTGAGATTGTGTCAGGTGCTGCTGGGCACAGGGCCAGTTCTGGAGCAGGGTGGCCATGCAGGGGCACAGCAAGCAGTGCGGTGGGTGGTGGGGGTGGGCTGGTGAGAGCCGAGGGCTGCGCCTGGAGGAGGGGTCGCCCCAAGCTCTGCAGTGCAGGCTTCACGTTCTCTGGCCCTGTTCCTCCTCTTCATCCTCTTCAGTCTCCTGTAGCTCTAACCTGCGGTGATTCTAATGACTGCTGGGAGTTGAATGGTGTTGAGGAGAGAGTGGGATTACAAATCTCAAGACGAAAAAAAGCAACTTGGTGCCCAGTGGCTGAGCATACCAGATCTGTGTAGAGCATTCCTGTCCTGGTGGAAGACATCAATCCGTGGAGCCACGTTTGTGTTGGGGATCCCTGCTCCTGCCCTGCCTGGATGAGGGGCTGGGGAGGCACATCCCACATCCACCCTCTCTCCTCTTCTAGAGGCAGGAAGAAATAAAAGGCTCTGAGCACTCACTCAGGCTTTGCAGTGCTGGCCCCTGGAGCAACAGAAAGGGAAACAGAGGAACCCTCTGGGCCATGCCTCCATTGTCAAGGTGTTAAAAAGAAACCACACAATAAATTCAAAACCAGGGAACCCAAGGGTGAGTAAGGGTGCCTGGGTCCTCGTCTTGTTAATTCTCATCTTAGACCAGATGACGAGGCATGACTTATCTGGGTGCTGAGAGCAGTGGGCTTTCCAGAGGTGGGGGCATTTCTAAGCCCCCTGAGTTGACCTCATCAGGAGGAGGTTCCAAGCTGTGCAGGATCCCAGCCCCCTAAGGTGGGAATTCTGCAGTGCTGTGTTGTCGGGGCACAGAGCCGTATGTGCTGCACTCTCTCCTGACGTCCTCACCTACTCTTGGTTTTATGGGTATGTAGAATGCTCACTACCAAACCTTGTGCCAAGGATTGTATTGTCAGTAGGTCATTTTTGATTGTCAGTAGGTCATTCTCAGCATTCTTCAGGAAGGGCTCAGGGGGAAAATTGCTGAATTCGTGCATGTCTGTAAGTTTGTGTCCTGTGTACTTGAAAATAAATTTGGCTGGGTACAAAGTCCTAAGATCCTGCTTCCTTTCCCTAAGCATCTTGAATATGTTACTCCATTTACTTCTGGTGTAAAGCATTGCTGTGGAAAAAGTCTGATGATAATCTAATTTTCTTCCCTTTCCAAGTCATGTGAGCTCTTTTACCTAGATACCCAAAGGCACTTTTCTTAGAATATGTCTTCTTGATCAATCTCAGTCAATACTCTTAGACAGACAGTGTGATCTTTCATTATGTGGTTTTAATATTTTTTAGACATTTAAAGCCTCTCCCCATTGTCCCGGAGAATACCTGCTAGAGGTGCGTCCGGCTGCAGCATTTCCTCTGAGATAACTTTGCCATGAAATATCTTGCTTTTATTATTATTTTCACATAGCTCTTGAATGTTGATTTTGGAAACAAAAGACATCATTCTATTTATAGCATTCTGTTTCCAGTATTTCCATGTACAAAGTATAGTAATTCTTGATTGCCGAAAATATCAAATCCTAGAAAACGTAGCATTCCTACACATGATGTTAACATTGCTTACAATGGTTGGTGGCTGAAGATTCATTTGATGGATATTTTTCCGAAATAGACAATTCTGATGATTCGGATAATTCTGATATTAGTTCTGTTTAGAAATAACTTCAAGAACAGTTTTTATATTTTATTTTCACATGGAAAATCAGTCAGATTTGTTTTAGCCTCAAAGATTGTGTTTATGTAAAGTTAAATGAGCATTGGCAGCTGCATTTTTTTTTTCTAAACAGGAAAAGGGCTAAAATAAATTTTCATGAATTAAAATTGTGTGTGTGTGTGTGTGTGTGTGTGTGTAGATGGAGAGAGAGAGAGAGAGAGAGAGAGACAAGGTCCTGCTTTTTCACTTGCGCTGGAATGCAGTAGTATGATCCGGACTCACTGCAACCTCGAATTCCTAGGCTCAAGCGCCCCTCCTGCCTCAGCCTCCTAAATAGCTGGGACTACAGGTGTGTCCCACAATGCCCAGCTAGTTTTTATTTTTTGTAGAAACAGGGTCTTGCTATGTTGCTAGGCTGATCTCAAACACCTGGTCTCAAGAGATCCTCCTGCCTTGGCCTCCCAGAGTGCTGAGATGACAGTTGCAAGCCACTGTGCCCGGCTAAAATCCTTTGCATTTGTTCTGTTCCTTTGCTTTGGTTTTCTTCTGTAGGGACTCATATTATCTGTATGTTGGATTTTCTTTGTCTGTCATCAATATTCGATATGTTCTTTTGAATTCTTTTAATATCCTTCATGTTTAGTTTTACTTTTTTTTTTTTTTTACTTGAGACAGAGTTTCACTCTTGCTGCCCAGACTGGAGTGCAATGGTATGATCTCAGCTCACCACAATCTCTGCCTGCTGAGTTCAAGATATTCTCTTGCCTCAGCCTCCTGAGTAGCTGGGATTACAGGTATGTGTCACCACACCTGGCTAATTTTGTATTTTTAGTAAAGACAGGGTTTCACCATATTGGCCAGGCTGGTCTCAAACTCCTGACCTCCTGATCCACCTGCCTCAGCCTCTGAAAGTGCTGGGATTACATAGTTTTACTTTTAAAAATTTGTCTTTTCACCTTTTATTTCTCTTAGTTATTTATTATCTTCATTTGCTCTTGCATTCATTATAATTTTTTTTCCCTAAAAAATTTTCTCCTTTATTTGTATTTATTGAGTTTTGTCACCTCATTTCTGGGTTTTACTCATTTTATTTTGTGCTGTTCTCATACGTCTTCTATAATTTTTTAAAATGTATATCAACTTTCTTTTTTGAGATGGAGTCCTGCTCTGTCCCCCAGGCTGGAGTGCATTGGCACAATCTTGGCTCACTGCAGCCTCCCTGGGTTCAAGCGATTCTCCTGCCTCAACCTCCCAAGTAGCTGAAATTACAGGTGTGTGCCACCATACCTGGCTAATTTTTGTACGGATGGTGTTTCTCCATGTTGACCAGGCTGGTCTGGAACTCCTGACCTCAAATGATCTGCCCGTCTCGGTCTCCCAAAGTGTTGGGATTACAGGCATGAACCACTGCACCTGGCTCTTAAGGTATATTAACTTGTTTTGAAATGGTTTCAGTAGAGGCCTGCTTTGTGGAGATGTCTTTTTGGGATGTTAATGGTTTCTTATTCTTTTTTCCTTATGATCATTTTGTTGGGCTTTGACCTTGAACTTTTCCATTGCTCAAATTTATATGAGTGAATAGTCCAATATCTTTAGAAGGAAGTGTGGTGTAGGACAGCTTTTCCAGTTTCACAGGAGGCTCCGCTGCCTTTATAGATGTTAAAAATGTACTGGCTTGTTTTCTGAGATATTGTGGCTCTGGTCCCCTCCCCTAATTTCTTCTGGGCCTTTTCTGTGTTTCATCTTTATTTTTCCCATCCTGTTCAATTTTGATTTCACTCCCAAGAGTGTCTTCATGGTATGGGCCCTGTGGAGGAAGGGACTGGGGTGGGTCACCACTCCAGCCCCTTCACACTTTCTTATTCGGGTCTTTTGCGCTCATCTGCTTTTGAGGTGGGCAAAACCCCTCCTAGTTTCAGCTTTGATTCTTACCTGGCCTACTGCACATTACCTGGCCCATTGCTCTCTGGTTATATTGGGGTCTCCTCTTCTCAGGTCCTTTAGTATCCCTAAAGCTTGTACTTTGGGGCTCAAGGGGGAAAACTTGTCATTTAGTTCTGGTGCAAGTGTTGCCTGGGGAGTTTTGGTTTTGTTTTCTAGTTGCTCTATTTTATGATGTGGGGATTTAGGAAGATACACTGCCATCTTTCAAGCTAAGGACCTTAACTGGGAAAAAATGAAAATATGGACAAGGTCAAAGTGTGCCAGATTTTGGGGGATATCTGACTACGTTGGTTAGATTGAGTCATTGTCACAAAATCTGTATTAGTTCATTCTTGCATTGCTATAAAGAAATAGCCAAGACTGGTTAATTTATAAATAAAAGAGGTTTCACTCACTCATGGTTCTGCAGGGTATACAGGAAGCATGATGCTGGCATCTGCTCAGCTTCTGGGGAGGCCTCAGGAAACTTACAATCATGACACAAGGCAAAGGGGGAGTAGACGTCTTATATGGCAGGAACAGGAGCAAGAGAGAGAGAAGTGGGAGGTGCTACGCACTTTCTCATGAGAACTCACTACTGTGAGAAAAGCACCAAGCAGCATGGTGCTAAACCATTCATGAGAAACTGCCTCCATGATCCAGTCACCTCCCGCAAAGCCTCATCTCCAACACTGGGGGTTATACTTCTGCATGAGATTTGGTGGGCACACAGATCCAAACCATATCAGAGATATTCTTAAATGGCCGACTCCATCCACTTTGACCTTGGGCATCTTAAAGATGCTTCTTGAAAATTGACATTGAAAAATTTCAGAAGGGATAAGAAATTAATAATTAGTTGAGAAGTCAGTCCACACATAGGTAATGAGAATCTACCATGTGCCAGGCACTGTACTAGGCACTGGGATCTTTTGTTCAGGAATCCAAACCATAAATAAGAGACAGTTCTGTTAAAAATGGCCGTTTAAAAATGTTAACAGAATTAACAAAACAGAATCAAGGTACAGGAGAAAATTCTCCAGCACTTGAAGAAGAAACGCAGATAGTAAAATAAATAGAAACCCCAAACATATCTCAACATATATTCTGGCAAAGTTCTTATGCTATTAGGAAATGTGAGGGCTCCTTCAAGCCCTCAAGAAGAAAACAAGGCTGTCTTGCAAAGGGATTAAAATAACCATCCTTTGATCAAAGGAGAATGCCAGCCTTCTTGCCCTTAGAGACGAAAATTGGGTCAATGCAGAAATCAGCATGGATAATGATAGGGACAGACAATAATACACTGAATAAAAAGAGAATCCAGGTATCCACACTGATAACACAATTTAAAAAGATTCCACACTTCCCTACACAAGAATGATATCTATTAAATGTAGAAGGAATGATATCTATTAAATGTAGAAGGAATGATGGAAAGAGAAAAATCCCCACTTTACAACTGCTACAGCAATAACTGACGCATATAAAAATCATCAGTGGGTGCTAAAACACTTTCCTGAAAGACTGCTGGGAACAGAATCTCCACAGTCTCAAAATATCACCCCTTGGATTGATTGTTCATTAATTATAAAGGGAAAGATGATGCTTTACAGTGGAGAAATCCAGGGAATAGCACCTAAGCCACAGGATTAAACTTAACATCACCACTGATGGGACAAAGTGGCAGGAAGTGCTCCCAGTGGGAAACACGGACGGGGACATACCATCACCTATGTCATTTTCTTGTCAAAAATGTTTAACCTGAATCAAATAATGAGGAAACCGTGACAAAAATTCAATTGAGGGACAGTCTGTGAACAGCTTAGACTCTTCAAAAATGTCAGTGTTGTGAAAGATGGCAGAAGGCTGGGAAACTGTTCCAGGCGGAAGGAATTAAGGGAGGCTGAAGAGATACAACAGTCACTCACACCTTCCTTGGCTGGATTTTGGATGGAGGAAGACAAATATTTATGAAGGACATTATCAGGATGATCGGGAAAGCTGAAGGTTCACTGTATATTTTTGCATTATTGTTCGATTTTCTGAGTGATTTTCCTTCTGTGGTTATGTAGGAGAATGTTGTCATTCATTAGGGATAATTTCTTCATAAAAGTAAAAATAATAATTGCCTTAGGATGGTAGAGTTATGAGGAATTTTAAGCTTTAAGTATGTTTTCAGGTCATCGACTTGTTTTTTAAAAATTTAGAGAAAACCATTAGGTGAGGCTGTGATAACAGATGTCCTCACCTCGGTCCTCCCTAATATTCGTGTCTCTATTGGAAGCTCTATTTTGGAAAGAATTCCTCCAGTAAGGATTCTGTTGCGGAAGCCCCAGGTGCCGTCCCCTAGGTGTATTTTTTTTATGATTCCCCATTTCCTTAAATCAGATTATGCCAGAAAGAAGGCATCAAGGAACCTTGCTAGTAGGTTAAAAGCCTGCTTCTACCACGTGAGGGGAGAGAGCTGCACCCATTTTATGAAGAGAATCTGTTAGTTCACATCAGCCTCTTAGGTCGTTTTAATCAATTCAATCCAACATTTACCACAAGCCGCCATGAGCCAGGTTTTGGCTTGAACAGAAATGTAAATAAAACATATTTCTGGCTGCTGGGATTTCAAAACATGAGAGGTGACATGTGACACACACATGCATTATTCTTTTTGTACTCACCAATGTAATCAGAGAGGTTGACTTTCAGAGCCTGGATCAGTAACCCTTCTTCCACCAGTTCCTTATACAGAGACTCGATGGTCCTGGGGAGAAAGCAGGGCGTCTGTTCCAGAGGCACGCGCACAGAAACCAGTGGTATTTCTGTTAGAGATCAACTTAAACCAGATCTATTTCAAAGTACGTTTGTTCATATTCAAATAAAAGGATTTTTGAAGTGTTTCTAAAAACAATACTTTTTTAAAACAGTACGTTCACTCATCCATGTGTATATGTGATGTTTCCCGTTAATGAGAGTGATCTCTTTGGGTGTCTGGGACCAGCCATAACTCCTGCAGTCTGCCCTTCCATCAGTCTTCATGATGGCACAAATATGAATTAGAAATTACCCAATACTAGTAATGCAATAGACCTGTAATTATCTATTCAGTTAGCATCTGCAAGCTGTAATAGATCATGAATCCTTTGTGAAATTTATGTTTCCTTTTAACCCAATTGCACAACTGTTTGAACAAGAACAAAGGCTTATGCTGAAGGTAATTCTAAAGCTATGAGGCTGATGATTTTTTAGGAGGGTGTTATACTTCATGGAGTGTTCACAGATGTCAAAACCACTTCTCTAAAAGGACCTTGGGCATATATCCAGCATATTGGTAATGTATACTAATTGAGAAAAAAATGGACATAGCATTCCACGTAATGAATGAAACTCCCAATGATACGTGCTGGGTTTTGGCTTGCAGGAATTAGATAGGTTAAACTCAAATATTATTCAGTATCATCCTTTGAGATGTTTTGTTTTATTCTTCCAACCTTCTCTGGTCTTTCTCTAAGTTGAGATTTGTAAATACAACTTTATTTAGACACTTCTTCTAAGTCTTCTGACTGTTCTGTGATACAAGTTAGTGTGATTAAAAGATATCCAAGAACACCAGTTAGACCCAAGCCAAATACTGTTAGGGGATGACTGGAGTTGTAATCCATCAGACATATTTAAAGGAGTATGCCCTCTGCTGAAAGTTAAGAAAGGTTTAATTTAGTGGAATTTGGGATAGCAATATCTGATCTATATCAAGGAAGTATCAGTATTCAAGTTAAAACTGTAGTGTTTTAACTTGAATACTTATTTAATATAAACATGTAACATAGGATAAAATATTAACATAAATTTGAAGAAGATTCTCTAACATAATCAGAGCAAACTATATTAAGAAGATCTGAGGCTGGGTGTGGTAGCTCACACCTGTAATCCCAGCACTTTGGGAGGCCAAGGTGGGTGGATCATCTGAGGTCAGGAGTTAGAGACCAGCCAGCCAACATGGTGAAACCCTGTTTCTACTAAAAATACAAAAAAATTAGCTGGGTCTGGTGGGGGGCACTTGTAATCCCAGCTACTCAGGAAGCTGAGACAGGAGAATTGCTTGAACCCCGGGGGTGGAGGTTGCAGTGAGCTGAGATGGCGCAACTGCAGTCCAGCCTGGGCAATAGAGCAGGACTCCATCTCAAAAAGCAAAAAGCTACTAGAAGGCACCATGGCACTGTGTGTGAGCATGGGCTGCACTCACCTTAAGAGATGGGACTCTGAGGCCCCTCTGACCCCAAAAGCTTCCCCAGGAGGTGCCAGTGTTTGTGCATGGACACATGTGTGCCTCCCCAGGAACTGGGGCTCCCGAGTCTCAAAATGCTGACCAGTTGCCTGTTAGGCGGCAGTCAGCCACAGCATCTCCACCCTGAACTGCTTCTCAGACAATGGAGCCTCAAGTGGAGAAAGCTACAGCCCCCTCCCTCTATGAAGGTCCCGGAGAACCATTTCTCTAGAGAGCAGAAATCCACACTGCCTCTGACTCTGTTTCCAGGGGCTGCTTGCCAGGGCTGCGGCAGTGTTCTGGCCTCCCTGGAGGTGTCCACAGATGCCTACTGCCGCTCTGGGTGCTCTGGCCTCCTTTTCCCCTCCAGAGAGCTATAGGCAGGGTTTCTCCCTCAAGCAGCTTCTCTTGAACAGAGTTTGGGAAGCATAATGCTGGGGCAGGAACCCCCAAATAGAAAAGCACAGGACCAAGGGAGGGGGGAAAGAACTCCCAAACGGAAAAGGGATAGAACCAAGAGAGAGGAGGGAACCCCCAAACAAGGGAGTGACAGGACCAAGGGAGACAGGAGGGAACCCCCAAACAGGGGAGTGACAGGACCAAGGAAGACAGGAGGGAACCCCAAAACAGGGAAGTGACAGGAGCCACGGGAGACTGGAGGGAACCCCCAGACAGAAGAGTGATAGAACCAAGAGAGGGGAGGGAACCCCCAAACACAGGAGCCACGGGTGCAGACCCACTAATAAGACCCATAGGAAGAAAAATACACATTCAAAATTATTTCCCACATCATTTATTAGGGATTTAATTAAATTCCTTGATAACATTTGAAAACCTAGTACTATTTATTTTAAATGTTAAAGCACTTTCAGGCCCCTCCAAATTAAAAATGAACACTGAATTCGTTTGTCCTGCACTGAAGCTGGGCCCATGAAGCTCCAGGAGATGACACAGCCCTTCCTGAGACTGGGCCTCACCGCTCTTATTCCTTCCAGCGGGAGCAAGGGCCTCAGCAGAGGCGCCTGGGCAGACTGCTATCCTGTGGGAGCTCTACTATAGGGAAATAGTCTATTTCCTCAAAAGTGTCACCAGGGTGTTATTTCTTAAAAAAATTTAAAGAACACCCCTTCCATGCATTTTAAAACTTAAAAAAGTGATATGAACTCAGAAGCGATGGGGGTCCAGGCTTGCCTTCTGGTCACCCAGGCATCTTTCCAGTCTGGGATTTGTACGGAATTAGAGGTGGCTCTCACCACTCTGGGACTGTGGAGTATGAAGAGGGCGTGGCATCACAGAAGGGGGTGCGCTTGGGGATTCCTATCTTCTTCTCGGGGGCACCCACTTCTCACGTGCATCACAAAACCACAAGTCAGCTCCTCACCTGTCGGCTGTTAGATCTTTATCCTTCTTGGCCTTTTTCTCTTTCTTTTTGCCTTTCTTTCCTTTCTTCTTTGGAAAAAAAGGAAATAACCAACAATTTAGTCAAAACAAGCAAGCAAATAAATCCTGGAAATCAGCTAAGTGTGCTGTTTTCTGGGGGTGGTGGGAGGTGGAGAGTTAATTGTGGTGGCGTGAACCTGGAGCTGCAGCGTTTTCATGAACGTAGGAACGGGCCTGGAAAACCCCAAGTTGCTTATGTGGGTGTGTCCTCGTGTGGATGGATGTGAGGTTCCCACTGTGGAACTTGCACAGGGCCAAATTCCAAATAGGCAAAAGCATTCTGGCTCTTTTTCTGCGTTCTGGCTTGGTGTCCTACAAAGGATGAGAGCGCCATGTGCACACACAGAGTCAAGTTGTGCTCCCCTTTGGTGCCTGATACATAGATGCTGAATGCTTGTGTTCCCCTAAAATCCATGAATTGAAACCTAACCCCAAGGTGCTGGTATTAAGAGATGGGGCCTTTGGGAGGCAATTAGGTCATAAGGGTTCCACAGTCATGGAGAGGTCTGAGGGGGCTTGTTCACTTCCACCATGTGAAGACACAGCTAGAAGGCACCATCTTTGAAGTGGATAATGAGGCCTCACCAGACACAAAACCACTAGACACCGAATCTGCTGGTGTCTAGATCTTGGACTTCCCAGCTCCCCAAACTATGAGCTATTAGTGTCTGTCATTTATTAACTACTCAGCCTGACAACGTTGTTATGGAAGTCTGAATGGCCTAAGGCAGTACCCAGTCACCTTTCTCTCTCAGGATCTGGCCCTAAATCTGGAGCCCTCAGGGCCAGACCACAGTCTATCTCTAGTTCCCAAGGGGCTTTGCATTCAGGTGCTTGTGACAGCCTAGAGGGACGTGCTCCAAAGGTGCTTATTTCACGCGATTATTTACCGTCTGTACATCCTCTTCAGTGTAACTATGTCTTTCACTCGTTTTCTAATTGGGTTGCTTATTTTTTAACTTTTGAGTTTTGAGGGTTCTTTATATGTTTATATGTTTGAGAGTTCAACATATGTCTAGTATACGAATACTAGATCTTTGTCAGATTTGTGGTTTGCAATATTTCCTCCCACTCTGTAGCTTGCCCTTTTTATCCTCTTAACAGAGTCTTTCACAGATAAGTCATTTTTAATTTTTATGAAGTCCAATATTTCCTTTTAGAAATTGTGTTTTGGATGCCAATTCTGAGAATGCTTTGTATAGCCTTAGGCCTCCAAAGTCTTCTCTTTCTGTTTTTCTAAAAGTTAAGTCTGTGACCCAGTTTGAATTAATTTTTGTATAAAGTGTGAGATTTAGTTTGAGATTCGTTTCTTTTTGCTTATGGATGTCCAGTTACTCCAGCACTACTTATTCAAAAGCATATCTTTCTGCCTTAAAATTACTTTTGTACCTTCATCAAAAGCCAGTTGGGCACGTTTGTGTGGGCCTATTTCTAGGATCTCTGTCCTATTCCATTGATCTATATGTTTAGCTCCTTACCAATAGCATACAGTCTTGATTACTGTAGCTATATAACAAGCCTTAACATTGAGCAAATAGATCCTTCTCACCTTAGTCTTCTTTTTCAAAATTGCTTTAGTTATTCTAGCTCCATTATCTTTCCATATAAATTTTAGAATAAACTTGTCTAGGTCTACAAGTTACATTTCTGGGATTTTGATAGAGTTGCATTAATCCTATCCTATGAAAAGACCCTAATGGACATCTTTACTATGTTGAATCTTCCAATTCATGAGTATGGTATGTCTATTCAGATCTGCTTTGATTTCTTTCACTGACATTGTGCATACAAGTCCTATACCTGTTTTGTTAGATTTACACATATGTATTTCATTTTTTTAGTGATTTAATTCACATTCCGCTGTAACTTTCATGTCTATGTCTATGTATTCATTGATGATATGTAGAAATACAATTGATTTTTTCGTGTTTATCTTATATCCTGAACCCTTGCTGATATAAGTTGATTTGGAGTTTGTAGGTTCCTTCAGATTTTCCACAACAAAATAATACCTTTTAATTTTATAATAGTAAAATAAAACTTTTTAATTTTATAATACTTTTAGATTTACAGAAAAATTTCAAAAATAGTACAGAAAGGTCCTGTATATCTCTCACATAATTTTCAATATTAACATCTTACATCACTATGAGACATTTGTCACAGCTAAGAAACCAACACTGGCACAATATTATCAATTAAAAACTCAAAGTGTATTAGGTTTCCACTAATTTTTCCCTAATGTCCTTTTGTGTTCCAGGATCCCAGGAAGGTTTTGGAATACTGATTTAATCTCTTTATTTGTTACTGGTTTGTTGAGGCTTTCTATTTCTTCTATATTGTAGGTAGGTTGTACATTTCTAAGAATTTATCCATTTTGGATAAATTCCTGGACACTTAACCAGGAAGACTAAACCAGGAACAAGCTGAATCGTTGAATAGACCAATAACAAGGTCTGAAGTAGGCAGCAATTAACAGCCTACCACCCAAAAAAAGTCTAGGACCAAATGGGTTCACAGCTGAATTCTACCAGACATACAAAGAGGAGCTGGTACCATTCTTCTGAAACTATTCCAAACAATACAAAAGAGGGAATCTTTCGTAACTCATTTTATGAGACCAATATCATCCTGATACCAAAATCTGGCAGAGACACAACTAAAAAGGAAAATTTCAGGCCAATATCCATGATGAACATCGATGTAAAAATCTTCAATAAAATACTGGCAAACCACATGCAATAGCATATCAAAAAGCTTATCCAACACAATCAAGTCAGCTTCATCCCAAGGATGCAAGGCTGGTTCAACATATGCAAATCTATAAATGTAATTCATTACATAAACAGAACCAAAGATAAAAACCACATGATTATCTCAATAGACACAGAGAAGGCCTTTGACAAAATTCAACAGTACTTTACACTAAAAACTCTCAATAAACGAGGAATTGATGTAACATATCTCAAAAATAATAAAAGCTATTTACGACAAACCCACAGCCAATATCATAGTGAATGGGCAAAAACCGGAAGCATTCCCTTTGAAATCTGGCACTAGACAAGTGTGCCCTCTCTCACCATTCCTATTCAACATATTATTGGAAGTTCTAGTTAGAGCAATCAGGCAAGAAAAAGAAATAAAGGTATTCACTTAGGAAGAGAGGATGTCAAATTGTCTGTATTTGCAGATGACATGATTGTATATTTAGAAGGCTCCATCTTCTCAGCCCAAAATCTCCTTAAATTGATAAGCAACTTCAGCAGTCTCAGGACACAAAATAAATGTGCAAAAATTGCGAGCATTCCTGTACACCAATAACAGACAAACAGAGAGCCAAATCATGAGTGAACTCTCATTCACAATTGCTACAAAGAGAATACAATACCTAGGAATACAGCTAACAAAGGACATGAAGGACCTCTTCAAGGACAACTACAAACCACTGCTCAAGGAAATAAGAGAGGACACAAACAGATGGAAAAACATTCCATGCTCATGGTTAGGAAGAATCAATATTGTGAAAATGGCCGTACTGCCCAAAGTAATTTACAGATTCAATGCTATCCCCATCAGGCTACCATTGACTTTCTTCACAGAACTGGAAAAAAACACCTTAAACTTGATATAAACCAAAAAAGAGCCTGCATAGCCAAGTCAATCCTAAGCAAAAAGAACAAAACTGGAGGTATCATACTGCCTGACCGGAAACTATACTACAAAGCTACAGTAATCAAAACAGAATGGTACTGGTACCAAAACAGATATAGACCAATGGAATGGAACAGAGGCCTCAGAAGTCATGCCACATGTCTACAACCATCTGATCTTTGACAAACCTGAGAAAAACAAGCAACGGGGAAAGGATTTCCTGTTTAATAAATGGTGTTGGGAAAACTGGCTAGCCATGTGCAGAAAGCTGAAACTGGAGTCCTTCCTTACACCTTATACAAAAATTAACTTCAGATGGATTAAAGATTTAAACATAAGACCTAATACCATAAAAACCCTAGAAGAAAACCTAGGGAAAACCATTCAGGACATAGGCATAGCCAAGAACTTCACAACTAAAACACCAAAAGCAATGGCCACAAAAGCCAAAATTGACAAATGGGACCTAATTAAACTTAAGAGCTTTTGCATAGCAAAAGAAACTATCAATAGAGTGAACCAGCAACCAACAGAATGGGAAAAAATTTTTGCAAGCTAACCATCTGACAAAGGGCTAATATCCAGGATCTATGGAGAGCTTAAACAAATTTACAAGAAAAAAATAACCTCATCAAAAAGTGAGCAAAGAATATGAAAAGAAACTTTTCAAAAGAAGACATTTTTGCAGCCAACAAACATATGAAAAAAAGCTTATCATCACTAGTCATTAGAGAAATGCGAAAACCACATTGAGATACCATCTCACACCAGTTAGAATGGCAAGCATTAAAAAATCAGGAGACAATAGATGCTGGAGAGGATGTGGAGAAATAGGAACACTCTCACACTGTTGGGGGGAGTGTAAATTAGTTCAACCATTGTGGAAGACAGTGTGGCGATTCCTCAAGGATCTAGAAATGGAATACCATTTGACCCAACAATCCCATTACGGGGTATATACCCAAAGGATTATAAATCGTTCTATTATAAAGACACATGCGCATGTATGTTCACTGTGGCACTGTTTATGATAGAAAAGACTTGGAACCAACCCAAATGTCCATAAAAGATAGACTGGATAAAGAAAATGTGGCATAAATTACCATGGAATACTATGCAGCCATAAGAAAGGATGAGTTCATGTCTTTTGCAGGGACATGTATGAATCTGGAAACCATCATTCTCAGCAAACTGACACAAGAACAGAAAACCAAACACCACATGTTCTCACTCATAAGTGGGTGTTGAACAATGAGAACACATGGACACAGGGAGGGGAACATCACACACTGGGGTCTGATGGGGAGTAGGGGGCTGGGGGAGGGATAGCAGGGATAGCTGACAGGGAGAAGAACTCTCAGCTGTCTACTTTGGGTATTCTGGCCCCAACGGCAAGGCTGTCTCTGGAATGAAGGTAGAAGTAGGGGCCAAACTAAATGAACTTCAGATACTCTGATTCAGGTACCTACTATAAACCACTATGAGATGGATCCGTGGCAACTTACACTTCAATTCATACAGTTCCTTGCCCTGTGATTCCCCTACTTATAAAAACCCGCTCATTACCATTGGCCTCCCTTATAGATCTATGTATAGGAACAGATGGGGGACCATTTGGGGAATGTGCTTCAATAGCTGTCATTCAGTGGGGCTTGGCTAATATGAATCTGCAACTGACCAGGGTTGGGGAGATGTTACTCTCAGATGGTTGGGTTTATTCTATTTATGAACCCACAGCCCCAAAGGTTAAATGGTGGACCAATTCGATTTACCAAAGGCAGGCATGTTTCCCCGTGAGGTGTCCTGGCAACGGCAGCCCTCCTGGACATGCCACAGCATGGCAGGGCTGCTTTTCATGGCTGAATTGGCCCCACTCACCCCTCTGCAGGCTCCTACCCCGCTCACCTCCTTCTTCTTTCTTGCTTTCTCTGGGTGCTCCCTTTCTCTGTCCACAGCTAGCTTTAAGTTTTTTAGCTCCTGTCTCATCAACTCATCAACCTAGCAGAATACAAAACATAACACTTTTAAATCACTTTGCGTGTCTTGTGTTTCATTTGCGAAGTTTAAAAATCCTTCACATTATGGGGTAGGTCATCAACAGGAAATTGTAAAGAAGCACAATGGTTGCAGCACATGGCGTGCTATCACCACACCGTAAACGTAGCTGTACCTGGACCCTGATCTCTGACTCCAATTCTTTCCGTTTCTCCTCTTTGATCAGTTCTGGATCATAGTCCTGAGAGAAATTCCAAGATTCATCTTTGTTCATCCAGATGTCTACACTCCAGAAGGGTAAAGAAAGAGAAAAAAATTAAAAAAGATGTAGGTTAATAAAAGCAGTCACTGCAATATAAACATAAGCCTAACTTTATATGCTATCGCATAGGATGCAAGTCTGAGTAGTATAAGCTGGACAGATGAGATTCATATATGTGCTTGTTAATACCTTAGAAAAAGAAAAAAACTGCTGATGCAAAAACATTGATATAACAGTATTTTACTGTATTATTACAATCAAGTAAAAACAATACGTTAATGGTGGGATTATACAATCACAGGTGTACCTTTTTGTAATGTTTTATCTTACTTTTTTTGTTTTCAAATGATTCACTAAAATATGAAAGATTTTTTTGCCTGTTGAACTCTCCAGGAATTATCTCTTGTCTCCTTTTGTAAAACAGACAACACTAAACACACGAGTACCCAATATTTCTTCCTAATTCAACATCTATATTTCTGAATTACTTTTTGGATGTTTTTGAAATCACACATATTTAAAATTTCCCTTTTGCCTCCTCCTCGTGGTTAGGAGGGTGGCCCTAGAGAAACATGACCCTAGAGAAAATAAGAATAACTTCCTATCACTAAAATAAATGGAAATAGAGCTCCTTACTCAGAAGGGAGGTTATGCTGAGGTGCGGAACAGCTGGATCCTTGATGTGGGACTTGGAAGAGGTCTCATGTGGGAAGCCAAGACTTGCCAGTTTGGGGAAGGAGACACCTTCCTGGAATCTATGTCGAGAATCTAAAGGAAATTTGCTGGAACTTGTCCAGTGACAACTGGCCACCCAGTCGGCCACTTCACTGGAAACTGACTTTAGGGCTGTGATGACCTTTAACCTGGGAAGGCAGCTGAGAACCCAGGGCGTGGACAGAGGCTCCCAACCTCTGCGGGACAAAGGCTACCGCTTGTGAAGACAGCAGAGGCTGCAGGCCTCCAAGACAGGTGGGGTGGTGAATGAATGAAGGAGATTTCTCAGCACAGACCTCCCACCCCCCAACAAGCATGGCATAACTCTCTGACAGAGAAAGGAAAGGGTGGCACTCCAACTCTCTGTTGGGAGGAAAGTCACGGTCACAGACAGAAGCACATGTCTGGCTGCTAGAGACCTACAGCCATCAAATGTGAAGACCCAGCATAGAGAAGTTTCCCCAGAGAATCACGGGACAAACCAATAGGAAGGAGGGGTTGAGTCTCTGAACAAACCACAGAGGCCAGGAATTGGCAAAAGGGACGAACAAAGAGTGGGGTGGGTATGAGATGCTGTGAGACCCTGGAAAAGCTGGACTCCCAGGAGAGGCCGAGGAAGACTGGGGAGATTTAGACGCACAGCTTAGAACTGGCGAATGGGCCGGACGATTATCCCGGGGGCTTTGGCCACCTGCCACCTGCCCGGGGCAGCACAGCCTGGCGCAAGTGCCACTGTTTGCGACCAGGCAGAACCCCTGCCCTACCACCTACCAGCTGGTGACATTGGCAGGGGACGGCCTTGCAGAGCCTATTCCCCTTTCTGAGAAATGAAAATACCCCTTCCTCACACCGATACGGTGATGGTAAATGGAATAAAATATATAAAGTTACACGAATAAATTAATAATTTGTTTTAAATAAATATTTATATAATTAAAGATATACAGTTCCAGTTTAGCCCCAATTAGTTGCTGCCATCCCCCAGGAAGCAGAGCATCTCACAGGGTCTTAGCCTACCTCACTGATACTATCTACATCCTGGGGGGAGAGGATCACGCAGGACAGCAGCCACACCAGAAACAGCTATGTCCCAAAGCTTCCTGCCAACAAAGAGAAATCGGATCCCTGAGGCCAGTGCCTGTGCCTTTAGTGGTCAGAGGCAGGGCCCTCAGGACAGGACATCTGCAGGAAGACAGGACATAGAAACACAGCTCCAGTTTTCAAACAGTGTGTTGGGTTCACAAGCTGCAGATGCTGATGCCGGTAGTGAGCATGGCACTTTCTGGGAAGAAGGGGTTGCTTGCCACACATGGCAGAGGCGGGTCCACCTGACTTCCTGGACAGACTACAGTGTGGATGGCTCAGCAGGTGTCTGGGCGGAGTGGATGGCGGGGGTGCCAGCAGGACCCAGCGAGGGCTCTCGGCTAGCCTATCCCCTGCCAGCAAACCGAAGGGCAGGGCTGTGTGGATCGCTGGCTGAACCGTCTCTGCCACAGAGAGATGGAGGCCCAGCCTGTGGTGATGCAAGGCCGGTTAGGCAGTTGGAAAATGATGCAGAAAATGAAACTGACAGAAGAGCAGAAAATCAAACACCGCATGTTCTCACTCATAGGCGGGTGTTGAACAATGAGAACACATGGACACAGGGAGGGGAGCACTACACACGGGGGTCCGTTGGGGGGAAACAGGGGAGGGACGGCGGGGGGTGGGCAGCTGGGGAGAGATAGCAAGGGGAGAAATGCCAGATGTAGGTGATGGGGAGGAAGGCAGCAAATCACACTGCCACGTGTGTACCTATGCAACAATCTTGCATGTTCTTCACATGTACCCCAAAACCTAAAATGCAATAAAATAAATAAATGGGGAAAAAAAAAAGAAAATCATGCAGAAAATGATGGAAACGTCTTTTAGAATGGTTGACGTGGGCTTATAAAGAGACAAAAAATAAATCACCCAGGTGGTAAATTTTTCATAGGACCGATGCACTTAGGTGTCCTTCTCCAGACAGGGCAGTCTCAGAAGAGGAGACCCAGAGCTGGGGGTGGGAAGAGGGCTAGTTGGGACTCTGAAGGTAACTGTGGAGGTGAGGCCGAAGATCAAGGGGTGTCATCATCCACAGGTGGCAGGTGATCAGCCAAAAACAGGTGTGATGACAGGAGGGGAGAAGAGATGAAAAAGGCTGATGGGCTGCAGTGGGCCTACGGGAGGCAGCTGAGAAGCTCGGGCTAAATTTATCTCCTTACACATAATCCTTCCCAGTGAGAGCCAATCCGAGAGCCAGGGCGCAGAAAAGAAGCATTGCATACATTGTCTAAGGCATCCCATTGGTGGAAGAAATACTTGATGTCACTACTATGTGGAAGTTCATTCTTTGCCTTGCATACTCTTAGATTTTGTGGTTAGCTTGCAGGATGCGTGTACACCAAAGGCCCATAGAGTTTACGACTCCTGCATTTGAAGTGGATTGCTCTTTTTCTTTTTCTTTTTTAAACAATTTATTTATTATACTTTAAGTTCTCCGGTACATGTGCAGACCGTGCAGGTTTGTTACATAGGTATACACCTGCCATGGTGGTGGTTTGCTGCATCCATCGCCCTGTCATCTACATTAGGTAATTCTCCTAATGCTGTTCCTCCCCAATCCCCTACCCACTGTTATTACTCCTATAACCATTCCAACCCCCAGGCTCCAGTGTGTGATGGTCCCCTCCCTGTGTCCACGTGCTCTCATTATTCAACACACACTTAATGAGTGAGAACATGCAGTGTTTAATTTTCTGTTCTTGTGTCAGTTTGCAGAGAATGATGGTTTCCAGTTTCATCCATGTCCCTGCAAAGGACATAAACTCATCCTTTTATATGGCTGCATAGTATTCCATGGTGTGTATGTGCCATATTTTTTTTATCCAGTCTATCACTGATGGGCATTTGGGTTGGTTCCAAGTCTTTGCTATTGTGCTATTGTTCACAGTGTTGAAATGAACGTATGTGTGCATGTGTCTTTATAATAGAATGATTTATAATCCTTTGGGTATATACCCAGTAATGTGATTGCTGGGTCAAATGGTATTTCTATTTCTAGATCCTTGAGGAATCGCCACACTGTCTTCCACAATGGTTGAATTAATTTACACTCCCACCAACAGTGTAAAAGCATTCCTATTTCTCCACATCCTCTCCAGCATCTGTCGTCTCTTGATTTTTTAAAGATCACTATTCTAACTGGCGTGAGGTGGTATCTCAATGTTGTTTTGATTTGCATTTCTCTAATGACCAATGATGATGAGCTTTTTTTTCATATGTTTGTTGGTTGTATAAATGTCTTCTTTTGAAAAGTATCTGTTCATATCCTTTCCCACTTTTGGATGGAGTTTATTTTTTTTATTTGTTTAAGTTCTCTATAGATTCTGGATATTAGCCCTTTGTCAGGTGGGTATATTGCAAAAGTATTTTCCCATTCTATTGGTTGCTGGTTCACTCTATTGATAGTTTCTTTTGCTGTGCAGAAGCTCTTAAGTTTAATTAGATCCCATTTGTCAATTTTGGCTTTTGTTGCCATTGCTTTTGGTGTTTTAGTCTTGAAGTCCTTGCCCATGCCTATGTCCTGAATGGTATTCCCTAGGTTTTCTTCTAGAGTTTTTATGATATTAGGCCTCATGTTTAAATCTTTAATCCATTTGGAGTTAATTTTTGTGTAAGGTGTAAGGAAGGACTCCAGTTTCAGCTTTCTGCATATGGCTAGCCAGTTTTCCCAACACCATTTATTAAATAGGGAATCCTTTCCCCATTGCTTATTTTTGTCTGGCTTGTCAAAGATCAGATCATTGTAGACATGTGGCGTGACTTCTGAGGTCTCTGTTCTGTTCCATTGGTCTATATATTTGTTTTGGTACCAGCACCATGCTGTTTTGGTTACTGTAGCTTTGTAGTATAGTTTGAAGTCAGGTAGCATGATGTCTCCAGCTTTTTGCTTATGATTGTCTTGGCTATGTGGGCTCTCTTTTGGTTCCATATGAAGTTTAAGGTGTTTTTTTCCAGTTCTGTGAAGAAAGTCAATGGTAGCTTGATGGGGATAGCACTGAATCTACAAATTACTTTGGGCAGTATGGCCATTTTCACAATATTGATTCTTCCTAACCATGAGCATGAAATGTTTTTCCATCTGTTTGTGTCCTCTCTTATTTCCTTGAGCAGTGGTTTGTAGTTCTCTTTGAAGAGGTCCTTCACATTGCTTGTTAGTTGTATTCCTAGGTATTTTATTCTTTTTGTAGCAATTGTGAATAAGAGTTCACTCATGATTTGGCTCTCTGTCTGTTATTGGTGTACAGGAATGCTTATGATTTCTGCACATTGATTTTGTATCCTGAGACTTTGCTGAAGTTGCTTATCATCTTAAGGAGATTTTGGACTGAGGCCATGGGGTTTTCTAAATACACAATCATGTCATATGCAAACAGGGACAATTGATGTCCTCTCTTCCCATTTGAATACCCTGTATTTCTTTCTCTTGCCTGATGACCCTAGCCAGAACTTCTAATACTATGTTGAATAGGAGCAGTGAGAGAGGGCATCCTTGTCTTGTGCCAGTTTTTAAAGGGAATGCTTCCAGTTTTTGCCCATTCGGTATAATATTGGCTGTGGATTTGTCATAAATAGCCCTTATTATTTTGAGTTATGATCCATCGACACCTAGTTTATTGAGGGTTTTTGGCAATAAAGTGCTGTTGAATTTTTTCAAAGGCCTTCTCTGCATCTATTGAGATAATCATGTGGTTTTTGTCTTTGGTTCTGTTTATGTGATGAATTACATTTATAGATTTGCACATGTTGAACCAGCCTTGCATCCCTGGGACGAAGCCTACTTGATCGTGATGGATAAGCTTTTTGATGTGCTGTTGCATTCAGTTTGCCAGTATTTTATTGAAGATTTTTGCATCAACGTTCATCATAGATATTGGCCTGAAATTTTCTTTTTTAATTGTGTCTCTGCCAGATTTTGTTATCAGAATGATGTTGGTCTCTTAAAATGAGTTACGGAGGATTCCCTCTTTTTGTATTGTTTGGAATAGTTTCAGAAGGAATGGTATCAGCTCCTCTTTGTTCCTTTGGTAGAATTTGGCTGTGAACCCACCTGGTTCTGGACTTTTTTTGGTTGGTAGGCTATTAATTACTACCACAACTTCAGATCTTGTTATTGGTGTATTCAGGAATTCAACTTCTTCCTGGTTTAGTCTTGGGAGGGTGTAAGTGTCCAGGAATTTACCAATTTCTTCTAGATTTACTGGTGTATTTTCATAGAGGTATTTGTAGTAATCTCTGATGGTGGTTTGTATTTCTGTGGGATCGGTGGTGATACCCCTTTATCATTTTTTATTGCATCCATTTGAATCTTTTCTCTTTTCTTTTTTATTAGTCTGGCTAGTAGTCTATCTATTCTGTTGATCTTTTCAAAAAACCAGCTCCCGGATTTATTGATTTTTTTGAAGTTTTTTTTTATTTTATTTAAATTTCTATCTCCTTCAGTTCTGCTTTGATCTTAGTTATTTTTTGCCGTCTGCTAGCTTTTGAATTTGTTTGATCTTGCTCCTCTAGTTTTTTAATCGTGACATTAGGGTGTCGATTTTATACCTTCCTTGCTTCTCTGGTGTGCATTTAGTGCTATAAATTTCCCTCTAGATGCTGCTTTAAATGTGTCCCAGAGATTCTAGTATGTTGTGTCTTCATGCTCTTTTCTAGTAAATTTTCTGAAATGTACATAAATTTAAATTGTGAAAAACTTCAAAATATAGGAATAACACGCAGCAATAAAATGTAGGAAAAGGAATCAATTCTTCCTTTTATGTGTTTAAAATTGTAAGCATTCTCCCTTGAAAATTCTAGAAAAGGTTTAAATGTGTTATAACATGCTGTTTACTAATAAGACCCCCTCTTCTAGGCTTTCTAAATCTTATACAATAGCAGCACCTACCTGTTACATCAGGGTGTTTTAAACAAAACAGCTTTTTTAGTTACAGAAGCTACTTTTTCACTAGATTCACTAAAATCAGGAAACAATTATGTATTTAATCATAAAAGGAAGGCAGAATCTTTAACAGAAGGGAAATCATGACACGATTACTTATGTAGAAACAGTTGTAAGGTGCAACACATTCTCATTCTGGAGTTGTAACTATATTGAAAATAAAGCACTGCAGAGCCATTTTGCCCATTTCCCTGTAGATCTTTTAAATGGATCGAGCTTTCCACTGCAACTTTGTTTTTCTCATGACACTTCTGCGCAGGGCACTTTCCAATCCCTTCAAGAATTTCATGGACATTTATAAATGCAGAAAGCTATTCACGGCCCTCAAAGGGCAACAACTGCCCCACTCTCTCCTAGAGCAGAGAAAAAGCTTTTATCCTAAGAATGTGAAAAGCGAGGCCAAGGCAGTTTCACACGTCCGGGGGCAATGAAAGAGGGGCAAGGGGCAGGCGGGGACGGGGGTTAATCTTAGTGATTAAAATGCTAATGTTTTATTTGAAAAGGAAAACCTTTGATTTTTAAGAAAATAAATCTAAGAGGAAGACATTTAATTCCTTTAAGATACTCAAGGCCTGGTGGATAATAAGTCCAATGCCACAACATCCAACCAGGAAAACGACACTCCAGGTTTGCTTCTAGGAGGGACGCTGCCTGCTTCTTCAGTAGTAATGGAAACACATTACAGAAAAGGCATGGGCCATTTGCAGAGATTTTGGGCCAGTCAGCAGGTTGCAAGAGTTGGCTTTTTGTGGGGAACATTAGATTTATTCCAAATTAATTTGTGCTTGTATCAAAATAACACATGGTTTTAAACAGTCAGAGTATTAAGAAGATTATAATAAAAGACGTTTCCCACTGTCTACCTGCCAATGACATTATCCAACGCATTCTTTCCTATATTCATTTATTCATTAGAAAATACACAGGACAAATTCAGTTATTACACTTTGACTTTACTGAGCCTGATTATGGGCCAGGCACTGCTCTCAGAGCAGGTGGATAATGGAAAGCCCTGCCCTCAAGGACTTGGCATCGCACTGTGAGAAGCAGCCGTGAACACACACTCGCAGTACCAAGCAGTAGGTACAGCGGGCAAGGGGTGGGCGTGGGCACAGGGGGACTGTGACTTTACATGGGCCCTCAAGGAAGGCCTCACTGGCACCGAGACCCCCAAGGACAAGCATTCTGAACCAGAGGATCAGAAAGCATGAGGGCTGGAGGTGGAGCGTGCCCAGCCTGCTGAGGAAGCGCAGCAGCCACAGCGGCGTGCGCAGCGGTCTGGCTCTGTGGCAGCTCTTTCAGATGGTTTCTGTATTCTTTTCCTCGTGTCTATATAGTATGCTTGTATGCTACTTCTTGATTAGCTGTCTCAGACACGAGGCCCCAGCTTCCTGCTGTGGTAGAGCAGGGTTTTGCTCTCTGGCTTCTTTCTTCCTGTGGCCTCATGGTCTCTACATAGACATGTTAGAAAAGAAGGGAGCCCTGCCTTCCACATCCCAGGGCACCTGCTGTCTGAGTGTGAGTGCAGGACAGCATTCAGATGCCCATGGCAGCGAAAACGCCTCTGTGTGCGTCCCTTCTTGGGACATCCTAGATAATGGGTCCCACCAAAATGAGGGAGAGGCAAGAAGTCAGTGAATGCCGAGGAAGGCTCAGGGACTGCAGCTGAGAGGGAGGGCTCCACAGAGGTGCTCTTCAGAAGAAAACAAATTAGTAAGTTACCTGGCGTGTTTGAAGGCGTGGGAGTTATCTCATAGATACATACAGTACCAAGCCAGTGAGCGTGGCCGTAAAGACCAAATGATGGTGTGCAAAGCAGAGTCTTAGATGGCATTGCTGTCGCAGACACACGCCTGATGCCAGTGGCACCCTGGCCAGGCCCATGGCCCCACCGTGTGGATGACAGTAACTCCCAGCAGGATCCACTGGATGTGGTTACTGACGTCCTAACTTACAGAAGCTACCCAGTTTATGCCCGGTCCCCACCCCATGCCACCCCGTAACCCCCATCACAGAAGCTCATTGCTGGCAGGTATTACCTTTATATCTCTGCGCTAGCACTGGACCTGACACCCTGGAGATGCCGATTGTTTGTTGAAGGAACATGCAAGTGAAAAAATGTTTTTGATGGTGACTGCTCTGCACCGTGAAGGAGTTGATGGGTTCTTCAACTTGGATGACAGCAGGGCTTTTACCAGTATCTGACCACATGAGGGGGCAGCATCTACTTCTCTCAGTTGTGAAAATTAAATGAGACGGGCATGGGAAACTCCACGCCTTGCATGTCTTAAGTGCTTAATAAATATCAGTTTTCCCTTTTGACCTACTTTCTTCCCAATGAAAACAGTTGCTAAATCCTGCCACTGTCATCGTGTCCCCTGGGCTTCCACTTTAGTTCAGCATCTTGTGCAGGGGCTGCCCTTGGCACTAGTGGCACGTAAGAGAATTTTCAGTGGCACACAGACATTTTTATCTTATATCACTAGCGTATCAAACCTATGGCCACATTCATTTTGTTGCTTAGGATGAGGTGCAGTTATTGAGGTGAAAGCCTGAGTCAATTTAAAAATACATCTACCAAGTTAATAATATCCAGAGAAGAGCAAGGTTGGGAAGGAGGCCCTGAATGACTCACGTTCAGAAAGATTCCACTTCACATCTGGATTGCATCTTTCAGAAACTTCCACACTAGCACTAATGGCCGGGGTCTTCCTGGAGGTCACTGTGTGTGGATTTATCCCCAGGGCACAGTGGAACCACAGGAGTTGGCCAATACTTCTAGGAAATTAAAATGGAGCTATCCGGAAGGCCAGTGCCCACACCTGTGGATCCAGCCAGATGACAGCCATGCTCACCAGGCTGAACAACTGACCTGACAATCGTATGTTAGAATTCAGGCACACGTCTTAGTCTAATAGGATTAAGACATTTTACTGTTCATACAGTATCAATTGTCTTAAGCTATCTAAAAGTATCTTTCTTCTGAAGTCTTAGGGGTTCAAAGACAGGATGGAGGTTTTGACTGTCTTCTCAGACTATATGTATCTTGCCTTTGAACCAATTGTATGTCTTCAGGCCTCCAAAAGAAATTTTTTTTTTAGATGGAGTCTCGCTCTGTTGCCCAGGCTGGAGTGCAATGGCGTGATCTCGGATCACTGCAACCTCCACCTCCATGGTTCAAGCGATTCTCCTGCCTTAGCCTCCCGAGTAGCTGGGATTATAGGCACCTGCCATCACACCCAGCTAATTTTTGTATTTTTGTAGAGACGGGGTTTCACCATGTTGGCCAGGCTGGTCTTGAACTTCTGACCTCAAGTGACCCACCCACCTCAGGCTCCCACAGTGCTGGAATTACAGGTGTGAGCCACCACGTCCGGCCAGGAAATTTAGAGACAGGCAGAATGTCTCGGCTGGGGGTGGCATGCAGCAGCCTCCCGTGACAGTGTTCCCAGCATGTGCTGCTGTCTCAGTGACCATGCAAGTTCTCCCAAACTGACCTTTGTATGTATTATTTCCTTCCTTCATTGCAGAAAGAAAAACACTTGGTGACATTTTCCACTCTTTATCTTCTTCCTGTTCAAAGCAGAATATTTTCGTTAATCACAGGCAGGACCAGGCAGTAAAAGGCGCAGATGCTGTGACAACCATGACTAGGGTTCACGCTGTGCAGGCCCAGTCCTGGTCCCCCCAGCTGTTCCCCTCTGGCCCATCTGAGCAGGGAGTGCTATGTCCACTGAGCACGTGTGGATGGTCCAGGCTCACGGAAGCGTCCCCTGCTGTTAATGACTTTCCCTTCTCAGTGGCCTCCCCTGGGGTAACTTGTACCCCAACGTTGGTCCTGTCTTCTTTTTTGAGTAAAAAACTTTTTTTTGGAGACAGGGCTCAAGCGATCCTCCTGCCTCAGCCTCCCCAGTAGCTGGGACTACAGGCGTGCACCACCACACCTGGCTAATTTTTTAAATTTTTTGCAGGGGCGGGGTTTTGCCATCTTGCCCAGGCTGGTCTCGAACCCCTAAGCTCAAGCAGTCTGCTCACCTCAGCCTCCCACAGTGGTGGGATTATGGGCCTGAGCCACTGTACCCAGGCTGGTCTTCCTGGTTCTGGAGGCTGAGTTCCCAGCCTGAGTCCATCTGCCTCCCTCCTCCACATTCCTGTAACCAGCCCTTGGAGCCACTTCCTGTCCTTTGCTGAGCTGTGCTGCCTGCCAATTCTAGCACCAGGGCTGTTCCTTCCTCTTGCTACCTGCCCTATCCTTGAGCCTGGAAGCCATCCATAGTCGCAGCCTTGCTCTGGGCCCTGCTTCCTTCCTGGAACCAGGGTCTAGCTACCTACCTACCCCACAGCAGAGAGAGCCTGGCCACCATCCTTGGCTCCTGCTGCTGACTCTGTGCACCAAGATGAGAGATTGTGGTGCTACCCACTGCCAGCCTGGGCTGTAGCTCTGCCCTGAGCCCTGGCACAGCATCCTCTCTGCTCCTCTGCCACCAGGATTCACCTGTGCCCAAGAGTGAGGGCCAAGCCCTGCAAACCCTCATGTGATGTTTCTGCGATAATGTTGACACAGCCTCGGGTTTCTGATGACTACCACCATGGCTATTGCCACCCTTAGAGAGGGCGAGAGGAATGATGCTGGTCTCTGTTCTGTCCTTGGGTTTCTGAAGCAGGCTCAGAACTCTCTACGCAGTGGGAGGACGGGCAGCAGTTGGGTGACGCAGGCGTGCCTCCCCTGGGTTGCTTCCCAAGCATGCCCTGACTCTGGCACCCGATGGGTCCTTCTGTTTCTGGGCTCCAGGGTTGGGCTGCGGGCTGCGGTGGCCTAAGCATGGTGCCCCCACAGCTCCTTGTGTTTCTGTGGTATCCAGGCATCAAATCCAGAGGTATTTCTCCTCTCTCTCTCCCCCCACTGCCAAGCCATCACCAAACTCCACCTGTTCTGCTGCACAGGCTTTCCTGGGGTCTCCTTGCTTCTGCCTCCAGTCCCACTGCCCCGGCCCCTTGCTCCCAGGGTGGCCAATGCAAGGTCACTGTCCTCTCTCCTGCTGGACGAGGCTTGCAGCAGAAATGGCCTCAGGACTACCTTCCTTGGAAACCCCACAAAAGCATCTGTCTTGGAGCTCCTTGGAGGTGCCATCCCCCACAGGACACAGTCTAAGCCCCTCAGCAGACCACACACAACCCTGCCAGGTGTGGTCCCCCAGGAGTGCCCCCACCCATCTCTGCGGCCTTTGCCCTTGCCACCTCCTGCCTCCGCCAACCCCACAGAGATGCCGACAAAGCCACCTTCCCTGCGCCCGCCATGCTCTTTCCCCTGCTGTCCCGTCCGCCTGGAAGGCTACCCTTCTTCTACACTGTCTGATGAATTCAGACTCTGACCAGACCTCCTGTCCTCCTGGAGGCCTCTCTGATGGCCTTCCTGCCTTTGTTGCAGGATTGTCACTGCCTAAGAATTGCCCCCTTTCCCACCAGACACAGCAGGGAGGAATCACCTGTCAGCCCTGGGGCCTGGCCACGTGGCCTGTGTGTGACATTTGCTGGATGAAACAAGAATAGAAAAAGTATAGGCTCAATCCACGGATGAATAGGTAAACATAATGTGGTATTTCTATACAGTGAAATGTTGAACTCACCCTCGGAAACGAGTGAACATGGACGCGGGCTACGGAGCAGAGGAACCATGGAGCCCTACGCTGAGAGCATGAAGCCAGACCCGAAAGGCCTCACAGTGTATGATCCCATTTGTATGAAAACAGACAGACTCATAGAGGCAGAAGGTAGATTAGCGGTGGCCACGGCTAGGTGTGGGGCAGAGACGGGAACGGGAGAGGGACTGTTTAACGGGTACAGGGTCTCCTTGGGGTTGATGAAAACATCTCCACTGACCTGCTACTTCACTGCATCCCTCGTGATTTTTGCCAGATCTGAGAATCCCTGAACAACCATTGTTTCTTTAAATAGACTCACTTTCGAACTTACGTTCTTTAAAGAGGCACTCTATTGCTAAGGCGAAACCATAGTGGATACATTGGTTTCCTCATACACATGAGAATAAACACAACCATGGGAATAAAGGTGTGGAGTCCTCGGATTCTCCCCAGCGCGTGTCCCATGTGGCTGGGAAAGCCAGGGCTTCCTCCAATCCGCCCCAGCCCAGGGCTGGCAGCGGCTCTCCCTCCCAAGACAGTGCTGGGTTACTGCCTTAGCAAAGGCACACTGGCTGCCTCTGTTGCTTTCTGAGGCAACTGCAGCTCTGATTAAGTCACCTGCTGGTTCAAGTGTCCCCAGGGGCTTTCCACGGTCCCCTGAGACCACAGTTTACCAGGTTGCCAAAAGGCCACACCTCCTGCCCCTCCTGACTCTCCTCTGTGAATCTGCGGTGTCTTTTTTCAGCTGCACATTTCAGCTTTGCATGTTTCAGCTGCACATTTTGCTTTGAGTCCTCTGCGTCTTTCAGCTTTGTATTTGTTCAGGTGGTTTAGTCCTTAAGCAGGTACTTGCCAGGCACCAGGAAGCACGGGAGACGCGTGAAATGGGATCACAAGAGCTATGGGGAGGCCTGGGGTGCTGGGGAGGGGACTCTCACTTCACGGGGAGGTGTGGGGAATGGCAGGCTTGCCTGGAACCCAGCCCATAAGCCATGCAGGAGGAGCTGCGGCCAGCGGGGAACCAGGGAGAGAACCTGGACCCAGATCAGGGAGATCAAAGCCCACGACAAAACTCACTCACCTTCCAGGGCTCACACTAAATCAAAGCTCTCTGGTAAGAAAGTCCCACCTAGGACACAGGCTTGGGTTGGCTATGCCCCATTCCTGGCTCCCAAGAGACCTGGGCGTTAGAAAAAAGCCAGCAAGAGCAGCAAGAAAAAGACCAGTAGTGGATAAAGCAAGGCCTGCCTGGAGGAGAGGGGAAATTCATGAACAAAAGGGAAATTTAAAATCACTCTAATTAGTACATTTTTCCTTGGCGATTATTTATCATCTGTCTGCCTCTCTCCTCTCTCTCTCTCTCTCTCCCCCCC
>NW_022436950.1:3918838-3919151 GCF_009761245.1 Sapajus apella | reverse complement strand
CTCTCTCTCTTTCCTCTCCCCTTACTCTCTCTTTCCCCTCCTCCCACTCTCTCTTCTCTCCCCCTCCTCTCTCTCTCTCCCCTCCCCCTACTCTCTCTCTCCCCCCCTCCACTCTCTCTCTCTCCCCCTCCCCCCACTCTCTGTCTCTCTCGCCTTTCTCTCTCTCCCCACTCTCTGTCTCTCTCTCTCCTCTCCCCTCCCCTCACTCTGTCTCTCTCTCTCTCTCCCCTCCCCCCCACTCTCTCCCTGTCTTTCCCCCCTCTCTCTCTCTCTCCCCACTGTCTGTCTCTCTCTCTCTTTCTCCTCTCTCCTC
>NW_022436950.1:3840993-3918738 GCF_009761245.1 Sapajus apella | reverse complement strand
TTTTTTTGTCAATGTTATTGTGTATTTTTGCCATTTTTGTTTTGGATACCCAGATTGTTCTATGTTTGGTCTCTGGGAGCCCCTACACTGGTGAGGTTGTGCTCGTAGGGATGGATTAGGAGGAGGGTGAGGGGGATGGGGGAAGGGATCCAGGAAGGGAGACTGAGGTGCGGAACAGTGTTCCAGCAGGAGGAACAGCATGCGTGGAGTCCAGATGGGGTGGGGCTGTGACTCACAGAGACAACCGAAGGAGGCTCAGCAGCCGTGGGGACCATGTGGGGCTGGGAAGACAGAAATGAGGCTGGAGTGTGGGGAGAGACAGAGGGAAAGAAGAGAAGTGCGGTGGCGGGGAGAGAGACAGGGAGACAGAGACAGAGAGACAGAGAAAGAGGACAGCCCTTGAAAGGACCCTAAGCTGTGCTGACTTTCAGGGAGCTTGGAGTTGGTTTGTGAGCAGAGCAGCTCCCCAGAAGCCTGGCGTGAAGGGATTGGCCCCATGTCACATCACTCTGGCTGGAATAGGGGGGTCTGGGGGTGGCGAGGAGATGCATATGTGATGTCCATCTGTTATAGCAGAATCAGAATTTATGACTTAAAAGTTTTGCTGGGTGAATAGGTATAACATGGTATTTTAAAAAATGTGTATTTCTTTAGTTGGTGGGGCTGAACTTTATTTTGTTTGCTTTTCTGTTCGTTTCCTAACTTTGTGGCCTTATCTCGATTTTTACAAATGAAGGTGCGTGAGCCCACCTGTTGACTGTGAACCTTTTCGTAGCAGCTACTAAGGGTGGGGCTTGCTAGGTGCTAGAGCTGCACGGGTCCTGCCTCTGAGATCCTTGAGTCTTCCTGTCCCCCAGTCCTCCTTCACCGCGCCTTGGGGCCCCGACTACACCATGCCATGGCCCCTCTTCCTTTGATGCCTTTTACTAGGTGGTTCCTGGGTCCAGGGCTTCCCTGTAACTGTCACACACGTTTCCCTGAACAGACACCAGGAGTTGCCTTCCCAGACACCATCCCGCCACTGTGGCGGGCCCTTCACACTCCGGCCCACTTCCCGAGGTGCGGCGGGCCAGCCATGACCCGTGTTCTGACGCTGTCTTCCTCTACAGCGGGGGTGGCCCACTCCACTGTCAGACAACTCTTTCGACATCACCCAATGGAGAGGGAGAGAACAAAATCCAATGCCCCAGCTCTGTCCTAGACCAATCACGTTCAGCTAAGTGAGAATCTCTTCCAAGGTATGTAGACATTGGGAGTCGTTTTTTCTGAAAACAACCCCAGGCAGCTAGACTGAAGGCCACAGATTCAATGAAGTTGTCCTTCCAATTCCTGGAGGTCAGGGAGTCTGCACCCTCTTCATGCCCCGAGTCTGCTCCAGATGAAGCCTTCCTGACTCCTATCACCATCGCTCAAACGAGATTTCCAGATTGTTCCCCCTCCTGGCCATCCTGTGGACTGTTCTAGCTGCCCAGGCTCCCGGTTAAGCAATGGTGCTGGTTTAATGTCGTGGGTGGAGCCATGGCCGGTGACCTCCTTGGCCTTTGCAGTGTGTGAATGTGGCCTGCGGTTATGCTGCTGTCTGGATATTCCCGTCACACCATGAGTCCAGAGTGGACAAAGCCCTCCTATCTGTATACCAGGTAGACAGGTTTCTCCTGCCTTGAAATTATACTCATGGGTTTTAGGCATTCATTCCTAATGGCTTGATCAGCTCAGGCTGCTATAAGAAAATATTATAAACTAAGTGGCTCATAAACAAAAGAAATGTATTTCTCAGGTTCTGGAGACTGGCAAGTCCTAGATCAATGTCCCCACAGATTTTGTGTCTGGTGGGGCTGCTCTCTGCCTCAGAGACTGCATGTTCCAGCCATGTCTTCACTTGGTGGAAGGGGTGATGTGGCTCTCTGGGGTCTCTTTCACAAAGGCACTAATCTCAATCACAAGGGCTCGGCCCTCATGACCGAATCACCCTCTGGGGCCCCACCTCCTAACACGGTCACACTGGTGATTAGCTTTCAACGTATGAATTTTGAAGCTAGGGGGACACAAAAATTCAGACCATGGCACCTAACAAACGCCAGTTTCTTACATTTGGCTGCCTGCGTGACTTCATGCTGCTGGAGGGGAGCGTTCATTCATTTCCATCTCCCTTGCTTCCGAGGCTGCTGGCTGACCAAAACATGAAAAGATTTGATCTATTAACTTAACCCAATGGAAAGCTAAAAAAAAAAAAAAAAAAAAAAAAAGAAAGAAAAAAGAAAAAAAAATCCAATGCCCCAGCTACCCTAGACCAATTGTGTTCAATTAAATGAGAATGCCAGAATCTCTTCTTTTCCAAGGTGTGTGGACATTGGGAGTCTCCTTCTAACAGGGAGCAGAAGTGTGTTCTCATGTGCAGACCGACCTCAGAGCTGAGTCACTGTGGTATCTGCCTTCTCTGCTTGGCCACACCAGCAGCATGCCATGATCCATGGTTGGTAGCATCCAACTTTCTTTTTTGCAAACTGAGCCATTTCTATGACTCCAGTCTTCTGGGGCTCCTCAAACATTACAATCAGCAGCAGCGACAGTTCACGTGCCCAGTCTCTGGGTACTGCTAAGATGCTCAACCACACACAAAGCTTCCTTTAGAGCAGCTCGTTGCTTTCTCATCGGCTTCCTGTTTTCTCTTCATGGCCCAATCAGTTATAAATCATTCAGGACAAACCAGTTGTTAAGTAAAAATAAACTTATGGAGGCCTCATGATTTGATTTAGGTGATAATAGTCCCCCTTTCTCCAAGGAGGATACATTCCAAGACCCCCAGTGCACACCGGAAGCCTTGGATAGTACCAAACGATACATACACTATACTTTTTCCTGCGTGGAAACAGGCAGGTAGCGTATACAGCATGAACGTGCTGGACAAAGGGATGATTCATGTCCATGGTGGGATGGGACAGTGTGGTGCAAGACTTCATTAACACTGTGGAGAATGGTGCGCAGTTCAAAACCGAGGAATTTTCCATGTGCTATTGATGGTTCACACTTGACTGTGGGTAACTGGAACTGCGAAAAGTGAAATTGAGAATAAGGGGGACTGGTGCATATTTAAAAAGCTGGTTTGTGGAAACGGACCGTTTTTAGTAAGTTTCCAGCTGCTATGTGAACACTGTCCCGTACACAGCACAGATAAACGCTGCATGCAGGTCTCTGGAGTTTCCTACTGACAGTCAATGAGACGTACTGAGAGATGCGGAGATGCAAATGCAAATGTTTCCAGAAGAGGCTTTGTGGTCAAATATTTTATCCTCTGTATTTGTCTTTGTGAAATGAGGAGGGAAGTCCGAGATAAACCGCGCGTCCTCCTCCTGCCCTCCCCAGATGTTCACTATTGCTATAATTTCCTGCCTGGCTTAAAGGGCGACTAAATGCATGGAGGTTCTGTTGAAAATTTTCTATTGGCAAGTATGTGCATCTGAAGTAGGCTGTTGAGGGACAGCTGACATCTCACGCTGATAGGACCGTGGAAAAATTCAAATAGGGCTGCAGCTGTTAGATTTTTTGAAATGAGGGTATACATTTTGGCATACATCTGTTAACGTACAAGTTCAAATGTCAAAGGGATCACTCAGCAGCTTTTAGATTACCTGCTTCTTCCCTCCGGGTCTGTATCCTGGAGTGGGGGAGAGCGATTTTGAAGAGGCTGATGATTTCCCACTGATCTGAGAGTGAAATAATAATCCCTTTTCTCTAGATTCAGAAGTAAAAATCAACCCAGACACTATAATGGCTGACCACTATATTTAAAAATTAATAGGCACCAAATAATGTGAGACCTTATGCAATTAAACTTGAACAACAGATCAAGCGTCTCCCGTGTTTCTGAGCTTGCATTTAGGCCGTGGTTTTACTTTTCTGCTCATGCCTTCCCATCGGCACTAGGGAATCAACATTCTTCACAGCTTTTAGGGCTTCAGAGTGCTACTCTTTCCCCCACAAAAAGAAATACAACAGATAGGAGAGAATCTACAATGGAAAGTCTAAAAATGTACAGCTGTGTCCTAAATGCGTCTGTTCCAAGTTTCTTTGATGATGGTATCTGTGTTAATTTTTGTTGGAAAGAGCTTCTTGGTCATGAGTATGGTAGTAAGAAATAAACCATATTTTTCACACGGGCCATGCAGGCTGCCAGCTGGTTACTGGCTCTCCAGCTCTCCAGTCCTCAGGGTTGGAATCTAAACCATGGGCCCTCAGCTCTCTGGCCTGTGAACTCTACCACCAGCTCTCCTGGGACCCCCTCTTGCAGATGGCAGACGGTGGGACTTCTCAGGCTGCATAACTGAAGGAACCAATACCTTATAATGAATGAATCTTTCTCCATATAAATATAGAGACACGGAGGGTATACACGCGCACGTACAGGCCGTATGCGTTTTTTATATGTCTGTCTCGTACTGGTTTTGTTTCTCTGGCCCACCCTGACCACACGTTCTTCTCAAGCCTTCTCTTCAGCACTGCTCTGTCATTTCCCCCCTGTGGCTCTCTCTCTCTTTAAAGAACCTCCTGAGTGCCTCTATCATATCCTTAGTTTAAACTCCTCAATTTTTTCCAGGGGAAAATAACTTTTATTGAGACCCCACCAGCTGCAAAATCTCTTCCTGGTATTCAGCTCCATCTTCTTTTGCAATGTGGTCTTTCTTGAGTGGTTCCATGAATACCTTCTTCTCTTCCATGGTCTGGAAGCAGCCAGCGCCAAACTTGGAGGTGGTGTCGGTGAACTTGAGGTCAGTCTTCTTCAGAGCCCGCCGATTGGTCTTGCCTGCAAAGGCTGGTGGAGGGTGAGCACAGGTCTTCGCTTCTTGGTTCCTGACACACAGCCCTTCAGCATGACAAAGTCACTGGTCACTTCACCACAGGGGACAAAGCCACCCAGAGAGTTGATGCTCCTGTCAGGCAGGTTACAGTCAGTGGAGGCATTGTTCTGAGTCAGTTTGTCTCCTTGATGAGGTGTCCCTGGCTGATCTTACAGTTGGATCTTCTTGTTGGTCTCAGTGCAGTGATGGTAGCCTTTCTGCCCAGCACGTGCCACAGAGAAGGCCACACAGGTAGGATGCCATGCCCCAATCCAGGCCACCTTGGGCAAGCCTCAGTGGGTCTTACAGGGCAGCTTCTTGGTGTGCCAACAGCTTGTGGCCCCTTTGTAGTCTTTGCCCTTGGTCACCCCAAAGATGCCAATCATCTCACTCTGCCCAAACACTTGGTTCCCAGGTGCCTGCTGCTGTAGCGTCTCCCAGGCGCAGTCCAGCCTCTTGGCCACAGTGCCTTTGCTCACCTGGATCTCCATCAGCAGGGCCTTCCTCTGGTGTGGAGGGAGCAGGTGCATGTGGGTGTGGGCAGTGACGCGGATGACTTGGCAGTGCTTCCTCATGCTGCTGAAGTCCTGCTCCAGGTTCTTCTTGTCATCTTTCTGCCATTTCTTGCAGCACTTGGTAAAGGCCTTCTTCTTAGATTTATGCCAGTTCTTAGAAAAGGCAGGAGAATTGCCTGAACCCAGGAGGCGGAGGTTGCGGTGAGCCGAGATCACGCCATTGCACTCCAGCCTGTGTAACAAGAGCGAAACTCCATCTCAAAAAAAAAAAAAAAAAAAAAAATGAAAAGGTGCTTTTTGTGCTCATCACTGATGTGCTTATCGAAGATGTTCTTGAAGGTCCAGAGGCCTCCAGGGTTTCCACTTAGCCCACAATGCCCACAGCCACAATGGTGGCATCTCCACAACGGTCACAGCCTCCACCACCTCCTTCTTGTTCACCTCGAATCCTGGCCTGTTGACTTCTTGCACGATGTGGGTCATGCCAGCCTTGTACCCCAGGAAGACTGCGAGGTGGACTGGCTTGGAAGGGTCATCCTTAGGGAAGCTCTTTGCCTTCTCATGATGCCTGCTGTGCACTTCTGAGGCAGGAAGCTCAGGGACCCATGTTTGGAAGGGGAGAACTTCCTGTGAGACATCACGACATCAAATTCTGCTGGTAGAGACTAATTTTTTTTTCCTTTTTTTGAGACATGTCTCCCTCTGTTGCCCAGGCTAGAGTGCAGTGGTACAATCATGGCTCACTGTAGCCTTGACTTCCCTTGCTCAGGATATCCTCCTGCTTTAGCCGCCTGAGTAGCTGGGACCACAGGCACATGCCATCATGCCTGGATAATTTTATAAAAATTGTTTGTAGAGATGGAGTCTCCCTATGTTCCCCAGGCTGGTTTCAAACTTCTGGATTCAGGTAATCCTTCTGTCATGGCTTCCCAAAGGGCTGAATTACAGTCCTGAGCCACTGCGCCCCGCCAGTTTTCACTTCTTATGGCAGAGGGACTGAGGGGGAAAAAGGAAAACCTTCCATTTATCCTTCCAGAAATTCCCAGATGGAGGGCTGTACAGAACTTCATGGTGTTGGACTTCTTCCTGCCTTCCATGCTGTTCCCATCCCCCAGCTGGTTTCACCTCTTTCTCCTGCCCCAATATGAAGCTGTAATCCAGATTCTCCAACTTCCATTCACACTGATTTTCCTACACCTTATCCATGCTCCACCTTCAACTAGAGTTTCCTGAGTCAGGATAAATCCTGATCCACACCACCAGTCTTTATCTCTCCTGAGTTTGTCCTGAACTTCCAGCTGTTGAATCATAGACAGTGGTTTGGCTCAATAGCTCTAAACCATCCCTGGTCCATCTGTCCTCAGTCTTCCCTCCATTCCACTCAAGACACCTGCAGTTCACCTAAACTCCTTGGTCTCCTCCTGTTTCTTCCACACCCCGTCAGCCAGGCCAGTCATCCTTTGTGGTATCTCTTGCATCTTTCGTGATGTCTCTTCCATCTGTTTCATCTTTTTATACCCAGTCCTTTCATCCCAGGGCAGATCTTCATCTGAGCATTTATTCATGTCTTCAAAAGTAACTGTTGCATAGCTTTTGAGTCCCAAGCGCTGTCAGAGAAGCCAATCAGAGTTTCGGGTCACTCTAGCTGCTGCAGGGGAATAGGCTGGGGAATGGCAGGAGAGGAGGTGGGGGCATCGGCTGGGAGGCTGGTGCAGTTGCACCCCTGAGAGGCAATGATGCCTCTTGGTCAGGTGGTCGCCGTGGAGATGGGGAGAAGTGGAAAGGCTTGGTTATGAGTGCAGGCTCCTGAAAGGGTCTCCTGATATTCTGTATCCCCCAGGAAGCCTCCCCTGCCGCTCTGGTGCCTAAGATCATCACTCTCCTTTGAGTCCACAGTGCCTCCGTTGGCCCTTTGCCTGTGTAACCAAATACACCCTTTCTCTAAGCAGTGATCTTTGAGCTTTTTACAAAAGGGGCCTCTTGAAAACATGAAGAAAGCTGACACACCTTTTCTCCAGGAGAGTGCTTCTTTCCGTAAAAGTTTACATACAATTACAGGGTGTTTAACCATGGGGTCCCTGTTCCCTGGGCTAAGGACTCTATTACCTCTACAGCTCACAAGCCAACCTCTCCCTTCTTTACATCCTCTTCTCTTGTTGTATTTCAGTGGACACAGAAGATGCTCCAGACATACATTTCCATGATGGCACCCTTACTCCTGATAACTTCCTTTGGAAATGCATGACATTCCCTTGTCCATTTTTGTAAAGTCATGCAAAATTTGGTTTGAAATGTTCTCAAATAATATAAGAATGTGGTTGGCTTAGTGGTTCAATTTGGAGCACTTCTTTGGGCCAAGGGATTGGGGAGGAGGAGCTGTGGTCAGAGTTATGTCTGCTGGCACTGCAGATCAACAAAAGCTTTCAATGTGAACTGCACTGCACAAAGGTCCAAGGGTCATTCCAGAAGAATGCAGCACGAAGTTAAATCATTTTGAGGCTGGAGTGAATTTAGAGAAGACTCATTAACGTTCATGATCATGTTATGACAGGTCAATACCACTTTAAATCGTTCCAAATGGTCCAACATGTGGCTTGAAAAATAACAGAGAAAGCAGTTGTAAGGATGATTGCATAGCGCTCCATTCCTGTTACTTTTGCTTCTAAAGCCAACGTGGGGTCCACATGACTGTGAGACAAAGGCGGTTGCTTTGGTGTTGAAAGCACCTTTGCAGGACTGCTTTCAGCTTGCAGAGAATGTCCTCCTGGCACCCGCACTGTCTCCTGTTAGAGTGCTTTCCACAGAGCGTTCCTTAACTGCAATGCACAACAATGTTGGATTTAAAACCGAGGACTCAGAAGAAAGACTATTGTTTTACCTGTTGAATTTTGAGAGCTCTGTATATATTCTAGGTGCTAATCCTTTGTCAGATAGATAGGTTATTATCTCCCCATCTGTAGTTTTTATTTTCATCCTCTTCACTGGGTCTTTCACAGAGCAAGTTTTTTGATTTTGATGAGGCCCAATTTATATTTTTTTCCTTTTATGGATGCTGTTTTTGGTGTCCAGTCTAAGACCTCTTTGCCTAGCTCCAGATTCTGAAAATATTTTTCCTACGTTTTAATCTCAAGGATTCAGAGTTTTATGGTTAAGTCCATGACCCATTTTGAGCTAATACTTGTATAAGGTCTGAAGTTTACCTAGAGGTTTGTTTCCTTGCCTGTGAATGAAAGACTAATTTTTAGAACCTCGTATTTGAATGTATTTATTGTGCTTCTCTTTTTTTTTTTTTTTTTTGGTACAGACTGGGTCTCACTGTGTTGCCCAGGCTGGGTGCCAACTCCTGGCCTCAAGTGATCCTCCTGCCCCAGCCTCCCAAAGTGCTGTGATTACAGGTGCGAGCTACTGAGCAGGACAACTGTGCTTTTGTGTATTCTCCTCCACTAGCCCTAAATGGAAGATGAACATCCCAGACGGCTCTGTTTTCTTCTGTCTTTCAGCATCTCAGTGTGGAGGGGCTCCAGATGGATCCAAATAAGGAACTGAAAATGTTCATATTTTAAACATTAAACTGTTTCACCAAGTTTCTTGATGAAAAGCTCAAACACATACAAGATTACTAATCACAGATATTTTATTTAAAAATGGTCTTGTGTACAATTACAGAAATCTACCATGACAATCCTGCTCTTTCTCACTCCACTAGCCCTGCAATAAGTTGGAAATTCACATGGAAAGACTGATTCATTGCGTAATTCAACCGAAACATTCAGCAGTTCTCATGACTTTTTTTGCGCTTATAATACATTTTGTCATATTTATGTTAATTTGTAACTGTCTAATGGACTTGCAAAACTTTTAGCTCTCTACCTGTGCAATATTTAGAAAATAACCTATTTTCCATTTAAAGAGGTTAGTTGAAATAGTCAGATAATCCTATCAATTTTTAAATGTGAGATATTTTCCAAGTTTTCCAATTATGCATACAGAACTGGCAATTGATGAGTGGTCTTATCAAAATACTCAAAGAACAATCACGCAGCTGGGCCCGCTGAGGGCTGGGATAAGCCAGCATCCAGACAAGTTACACAGACCACTTTCCTCTCTCTCCTCCCTTGCCCTCTAGCCATGAGGGATTACAATGCCTTTTGCTATAGGTCAAAATGCCAATTCTCACAAAACTATTTGAATAACTGGTCTCAGGAATGGTTTGAAGTACTCTAGGGTTCATTCCAGAGTAAGAAAGACACTTTTTTCTTTTTCTTCTTCTTTTTTGAGATGGAGTTTCAATCCGTCCCCAGGCTGGAGTTCAGTGGCACGATCTCAGCTCACTGCAGCCGCTGCCTCCTGGGTTCAAGTAACTCTCCTGCCTCAGCATCCCCAGTAGCTGGGACTACAGGCACGTACTGCCATACCCAGCTAATTTTTGTATTTTTTAGTAGAGACGGGGTTTCACCACGTTGGCCAGAATGGTCTTGGTCTCCTGACCTCGTGATCCTCCTACTTCAGCCTCCCAAAGCAGAGTAAGACTTTTAAAAGTCTCTGGAAAAGATAAATCTGATCTCTAAGAAGTGTGGCAGCATAACTTAAATATATCAATTTTTACTAGAGTTGACCATTTCTTCTTTTAATAATCACATTGTCACCATGCAGATCTACATTTATCATGAACAATTTCATTTCTGATTCTGAAGGCTTTCCCCCTTCATTTGCAAGCATTTCATAAATGCTGATGTTCTCAAACTTTGCTTTTTGTTCAAAACTGTTCATCGTTAAGTGACTCTTTAATAGCTAGTTAATAAAATACTTTCACCCAACAAAGACCAGATTGTGTAGCTGGTAATTACAGATTTATATGGAACAAGCTTCACTAACAGCGAATTTTTAATTTGCAAGTATAAAACTCCCTCGTGCATATTTAGAGGAAGAGATTCTTAGAATAAAATTGGAATTCTTCCAATTCTCTTTATTCTTAGGCACTTCTTCAAAATTATCATGTAGAATAAGAGTATGATTTTAAAAATTAACTGTATTCAAGGGGCTTTTATTTTTTTCCCGAACAAGCTAAAACTTCCGGGGTATAGGCAGAAGAATAGGGCACTAGGTGGTCTCCCAGATAGGGTTCCCTGTAAGCACTCAGATGGAGATGCATGTAGGTGGTCTACTGGGAACACCATGCAGAAGGAAGGGAGGGAGGGAAGCAGCCCTAGGCGGAGGGAGAAGCTAAGTTGTGATGCAATTGCAAGAGAGCTGTCAGCTGATCCAGCAGGGAACAACCGAAGCTGGGAGAATCCTTGGAGTTGTCCAGGCAAGGCGAGGGGACTGGGCTTTGGTACTATCACGTGAGTATCCTCGGACTGCTGGGCCAAATGGTATTTCTGGTTCTAGGTCCTTGAGGAATCGCCACACTGTCTTCCACAATGGTTGAACTAATTTACGCTCCCACCAGCAGTGTAAAGTGTTCCTATTTCTCCACAGCCTAGCCAGCATCTGTTATTTCCAGACTTTTAAATAATCACCATTCTAACTGGCATGAGACAGTATCTCCTTGTGGTTTCCATTTTCATTTCTCTAATGACCAGTAATGGTGAGTTTTTTTTTCCATGTTTGTTGGCTGCATAAATGTCTTTAAGGATTCACTCTTCAGAGCTGATTCCGATTGGATTTTGGTCAGCTGTGAAGTAGTATCTGACTGCAACATGCTCTACTTCAAACATAGTCATGTTTTAGGATGAGGCCATCTTCAAGCCTGAGATCTGTTTCCCATAGAAAGAGTTTATGCTGAGAGCACATGGGCCCCGAGAGTGCACCTCTTCTTCAGGCTTCCCCATGAAGACCCCCCAGTTATTGGCAAGCCCACCCGACCTCTGCTTCCAATCCCACCACATGAGGGAAGGAGGGGCCCAATGTGACACTGTGAACTCTTGATTTCCTTTGGTAACAAATACTTCTGTAAAAATACATCCAGATGTCAATGCTAAATGATAAATTTGAATGAACACATTTTGGTTAAATTAGTATGATTATTTTGACTTTCCAGTGTTTACTTGGTTTGTTAAGCATTTTTACTTCTCTCTAACCTTGAGGAAAGACAAGTGGGATAATTTATTTTGAGGAAGAAAAAAATCAAAGCAATCACATATGTGAATAAACGTGTGGTAGTATCTGAATTGTTGAAGCCATGACTGATCCTGATTTATAAGTTATAGAAAATGTGGCAATGGATTGTTGATCAATATTTGAAAATTGAAAACCTGTTGGTAGATAACACGGTTTCTCTAGGAAACAAATGGCTGCAAACCCAACAGATCTGGAAATGTCTCATTGACTCAAAGCAAAAAAGTCACTAGAAAGAAAATGAAATCAGATTTCTAAAATTCAATACAAATATTTTACCTTATTTTCTTCCTTTGTTCCCTTCTTTTGCTTTTTGGCTTTCTTAGGTTGTTTTTCCTTTTTCTTCTTTTTCTTCTTTTCATTTTTTTCTTCTTCTTCTTGCTTTGCAATGATATCCTCAATAACCTAGTGAAAACCAAAACAATCATAGCATTTTCACAGGTCCTTATCAGGAGGAGGACTGTTTTTCCTGTCTGGAAGGAAGTATTCGTGCTGGTCAGTATCACCTCTCTGCCTGGCCCTGGACCCTGCAGGCTGACCCCTTTTGGAGCATGGCAGGGCTCCTGCCGCCATCTACCCTTAGCTGGACTCATAAGTGGGGGGCAGCAGCCTCTGTAGATGGAGAGAGAGTCTGGACACTTCTGAGCCCAGTTTCTTCCCTAATTCCACCCACTCCAGCTCTTGGAGGTTCCACAAACTCTAGGGGAGGTTACAGCTTTCTCCATGTCTCAACAACCCCTGGGTGTGCCAGCCCTGCCCACAACTCGTCGAAATCCAGGGGGAGGATGCCACTGTTTCCTGCCAGGGTCCGATGGCAACAGCCATTCTTGTAATAACTTCCGTTTTCATGAGTTGGTTTATTTCACCAGTGATTTAATTTACATCCCCTACAGTGACAAAAGATCTGTTTTCCTCCTAAATCGTAAAATATTTGTTAAAAAGTACCTAGTTCACATAGGATTAGCACTACTGGAGAATTATTGTAGATTTGTTATAAACCATATAATTCAGTTCAATACAACAGTGTTCACTGAGCACTCACTCACTGCCATAGAGAGCTGTGAATTCCAGGAGATAAAAAGGTGACAATGACAGGACTCACCTTCCTGTTTGGCCCCCGTGGGCGGGGGATCTGTTCATCACTCATCATGTGGCCAAGACAAGTTGCATAAGCTCTCTGAGACTCAGTTTCCTCAGCTCTAAAATGGAGCCAGCATCTCCGTACACGGCACTTAGGATCTGCGAGACATGGTTCTGAGAGCCTCTCACAGACAGACTCCTTTGCTGCTACACCAGCCTTACGGGGTTTGCTGTTCTTGTCCTATTTTATGGATGAGGGAACTGGGATACTCAGAGTGCAGTATCCCGGCAGGGACACACAGCTGGTGAGTAGCTGAGCTGGGATTCTGCAGGCACTAACCAGGACGAATTTCATAATGTAGAGAGAAAGGAGGCAAGACGCAGAACACACATCAACTTACTCCATCGTGCAAAATGTGCAGAGTGAAACCAACAATCCATACTCCGGTCTCAGGTACATACACATGTGGTCAAAGTGCAAAGGAATGTAACGGAGTGACATGCTCCAAATTTAAGTACAGCCATTGCCTCTGAAAACGGAGCAATTAAAACAATTGGGGATGAGGAGACAGGGACTATATCGTTTTACCCTAGTGTGGAGTAAGGTGAGAGGTGAAGCGTGTGCTGTGCACATATTTGACAATGCAAAAATGATCTTTTCCCAGCCTGTGCAATGTGGCAAAACCCCATGTCTACAAAACATACAAAAAATTAGCCAGGTGTGGTGGTGCACATCTGTAGTCCCAGCCATGTGGGAGGCTGAGGTGTGAGGATTGCCTGAGCCTGGGAAGTAGAGGCTGCAGTGAGCTATGATCCAGCCACTGCACTCCAGCCTGGGTGACAGAGTGAGATCCTGCCTCAAAAAATGAAGCAACACAGAACAAACAAACAAACAGAGGCTCACCATTGCTCACAGAATCAAGGTGTGGCTGCCTAGGTCTTCATTGTACTGGAGCACTTGGAACACAGACCTTGTCTGAACGTTAGAAACTGCAAAACTTTCAGAAATGTAAAGGCTTAAAAAAAAGTCTCATATGTAAAATATGAGCAACTTTAAAAAGGATGACATCCTTATTTGTAAAGTATACATTTCACTGTGGCCTTATCAGGTAAGCCTTTTAAAGTCTTATCAATTAAATGGTTTATTTCATCTCTCTCCTTTTATAGTTTATTAGTTTAAATTTTTGAGTATCGTATTTTCGTGGTTCATAATTCAAAGATTATGAAAGACTAGCTATACATACATACAGTGAAAAGTTTCCTCCCCATACTATTAACTAGCCAAGAAGATCCACTTTCTCTTTTTATTTTTTATTAAGACACAGTTGACAAATTTAATATATTTACAGTATACAACATGATGTTTTGATATACGTACACATTGTGGAATGATTAAATCAAGCTAATTAACATGTCCATCACCTTACATACTTAGCATTTTTTTGTGTGTGATGAGAACATTTAACAATCTATTTTCTTAGCAATTAAAAAAATCTATGATGCAGTATTGTTAATTATAGTCACCATGCTGGACAATACATGTTCAGAACTTTTTCCTCTCCTGCCTATTGGAAACTCTGTACCCTTTGACCAACATCCCTGATCTTCCCCTCCCATCCCTGGTAATCACTATTCTACTCTCTGCTTCCATAAGTTAATGAGATCATGCAGTATTTGTCTTTCTGTGGTTGGCTTACTTCACTTAGCATAATGTCCTCGAGGTTCATGCGTGCTATCACAGATGACAAAAATTTCCTTCTTTTTTAAAGCTGAATAGTGTTCCATTGGGTATATATAATACATTATGTTTATCCATTCATCCACTGAAGAACACTGAGGTTGCTTCCATATCTTGGCTATTGTAAGCGATGCTGCAGTGAACATGGGCATGCAGACATCTCCTTGAAGCACTGATTTCAATTCCTTTGGATACATACTCAGTAGTGGGATTGCTGGATCATATGGTAGTTCTATTTTTCATTTTTTGAGGAACTTCCACACTGTTTTAACATAATGGCAGTGTTAATTGACATTCCCACCAATAGCATACAAGGGTCCCCTTTTCTTACATTCTTGCCAACACTTGTTATCTTTTGTCTTTTTGAGAGCAGCCATCCTAACAAGTGTGAGGTAATATCTTATTGTTTAATTTGCGTAGGTCTGTGGCGTTGAGCATTTTTCTGTATACATGTTGACCATTTGTATGTCTTCTTTTGAGAAATGTCTATTCATGTCCTTTGCCCAATTTAAATTAGGTTGCTTTCTTGCTATATCATTGTTTAAATTCTTTATATATTTTGGATATTAGTGTCTTATCAAATGTATGGTTTGCAAATATTTTCTCCCAATTCATAGGCTGACTCTTTTGTTTTCTTGCTGTGCCGAAGCTTTTTAGTTTGGTGCAATCTCATTTACCTATTTTTACTTTTGTTGCCTGTGCCCTTGGGGTCATATCCGGAAAAATCACTGCCCAGACCGATGTCATGGAGCTTTCCCCTGTGTTTTCTTTCTTTTTATTTTCCTGGAGTCACACTAAAATTTGTACCAATAACTTTGTTTTCTTACAGTAGTTTTATAGTTTTTGGTCTTTTGTTCATGGCTTTCATTCATTTTGAGTTGATTTTTGTATATGGTGTGAAATAAGGGTTCGATTTCCTTGTTTTGCATGTGAATATCCAGTTTTCTCACACCATTTATCAGAGACTTATCCCTCTTCCATTGTGTGTCCTTGACACCTTTGTTGAAAATCCGTTTGCTGTAGTGTGTGGGTTTATTTTTGGGTTCTCTGTTCTGTTCCATTGATCTATATGTCTGTTTTTATTCTAGTATCATGCTGTTTTGCTTTCTGTAGCTTTGTAATATATTTGGAAATCAGGAAGTGTGATGTCTCTAGCTTTGTTCTTTTAGCCCCAGATTTCACTGGATATTTGAGATGTTTTGTGGCTCCATATAAATTTTACAATTACTTTTTCTATTTCTGTGAAAAAGGATCACTGAAATTTTGATAGTGATTACACTGAATCTAGAGATCACTTTGGGTAATATGCACATTTTTACAACATTAATTCTTCCAATTCATGAGTACAGGATATCTTTCTATTTACTTGTGTCCTCTTAAAATTCTTCCACCCATATTTTGCAGGTTTCAATATGCAAATCCTTCACCACCTTGATTATATTTATACCTACCTTTTTAAAATGTTACTATAAATGGGATAGTTTTCTTGAGTTCTTTTTTTGGAGGGTTTATTGTTAGTCTATACAAATGCTACTGATCTTTTGTTTGTTGATTTTGTATTTTGCAACTTTACTAAGTTTGTCAGTTCTAATAGCATTTTTAGTGGAGTCTCTGGGGTTTTCTTTTTAAATTTTTTAAAAATTTAATACAGACAGTGTCTCACTATGTTTCCCAGGCTATTCTTGAAAACCTGTGCTAAAGTAATCCTCCCACCTCAGCCTCCCAAAGTGCTGGGATTACAGGCGTGAGCCACCAAGCCTGGCCTCTGGGTTTTTCTATATGTGAGATCAGGCTGTCAGAAAACAGACAATTTCACTTCTTCTCTTCCTATTTGATTGCCTTCTATTTCTTATTCTTGCCTAATTGCTCTGGCTAGCACTTCTGAACTAGGTTGAATAAAAGTGGCAAGAGTGGGCATCCTTATCTTGTTCCAGATCTTAGAGGGAAAATCCAGATTTTCACTATTGAGGATGACGTTAGCCGTAGGCTTTTCATACACAGTCTTTATTATGCTGAGTAAGTTCTTCTCTGCATAATTTGTTGAGTTTTTATCATTAAAGTGTCCTGAATATTGTCAAATGCCTTTTTTGCATCTATTAAAATGATCATATGATTTTTATCCCTCATTATGTTAATGTGGTGTATTACACTGCCTGATTTGGATAGGTTGAACCACTGTTGTGTCCCAAGGATAAATCCTGCTTGATCATGGTCAATGATCCTTTTAATGTGCTCTTGAATTTGGTCTGCTAGTATTTTGTTGAGGATTTCTGCACCTATGCTCATCATCAATATTGGCTTATAATTTTCTTTTATTTCAATGTCTTGTCTGGCTTTGGTATCAGGTTTGTGCTGGCCTCATAAATGAATTTGGAAGTATTTCTTTCTCTTCGATTTTTGGGAAAAATTTAAGAAGCATTGGTATTAGTTCTTTACATGTTTGGTAGAATTCGCACAAGAGGCCATCTGTTCCTGGGCTTTTTGTGGGAAGGATTTTGATTACAGATTCCATTTCTCCACTCATTATGATTTTCTATTTTTTCGTGATTAGTCCCATTGTATGTTTATAGGAACTTATCCATTTCTTCTAGGCTAACGAATTTGCTGCTATACAATTATTCATAGTAGTCTCACGATCTTTTGTATTTCAATGGTATCAGTTGTAATATCTCCTCTTTCATTTGTAATTTTATTTGTCTGACTCTTTTCTTTCCTAGTCTAGTTAACAGTCTGTCAACTTTTTATTTTTCCAAAAACCAACTTTTAGTTTACCTTTTCTATTTTTTTTTTTTGAGGCTCTATTTCATTTATTTTTGCTCTAATCTTTATTTCTGTCCTCTACTAATTTTGTACTTATTACTAGTTTGTTTTTCTTTTTCTGGTTCCTTGAGGTATAATGTTAGGTTGTTTGAGATCTTTATTCTTTTCTGGTGTAGGTATTTATTGCTATAAACTTTCATCTTAGTACTGCTGTTGTTGCATTTCACAGGTTTAGTATATTGTGTTTCCATTTTTATTGGTTTCAAGACATTTTAAAGTTTACCTTTAAATTTCTTCTTTGATCCATTGGTGGTTTAGGAGCATGTTGTTAATTTCCACCTATTTGTGAAATTTCAAAGATTTTTCCTTTTATTGATTTCTGGTTTCACACCATTGCAGTCTGAAAATATATGCTTGATATGATTTTCATCCTTTTAAATTTGTTTAAGGCTTGTTTTGTGGCTGAATATATGACTCATCCTGGGGAATGTTCTATGTGCATTTGAAAGCAATGTATATTCTCCTGCTGTTGAATCAAATGTTCTGTATATGTGTATTAGGTCCATTTAGTCTAAAGTGTAGTTCAAATTCATTGTTTCCTTATTGCTTTTATGTTTGAATGATGTTTCACTGTTGAAAGTGAGGTATTAAAATTCCCTACTATTATTGTATTGTAATCTGTCTCTCCCTTCAGATCTATTAATATTTGTTTTTCATTTTTATGTGCTCTGATGTTTGGTACATGCATATTTGCAACTGTTATCTCCTATTGATGAAATGATCCCTTTAGAATTATATAATGATCTTACTTGCCCTTTTTTACAGTTTTTGACTTAAAGTATATTTTGTCAGATATAATTATAGCTACCCCTGCTTTCTTTTGGATGCAATTTACATGGAATATCTTTTTCTATCCCTTCACCTTCATTTTATGTGTGTCCTTAAAGGCAAAGTGACTCTCTTGTATACAGCACACAGTTGGATAATTTTTAAAAGATCCATTCATCCACTCTATGTCTTTTGATTGAATAATTTAATTCATTTACATTTTAAATAATTATTGGCAGGAAGAACTTATTGCTGCCACTTTGTTAATTACTTTCTGATTGTCTTGTAGATTCCTTTTTTCATTTTGTTCTGTTATTATTTTCCTGATTTCATTAGTTTATTTTTATTGTCTTGTAATTTGTTGAAGTTCTTGAGAATACTTATTTTGAATTCTTTGTCATGTAATTCATGGATCTCCAACTCCTTACGGTCAGTTACTGAAAGTTTATTGTGTTCCGTTGGTGGTGTCATGTTTCCCTGATTCTTCATGTAGTCTATGAATGAGTCTGCACATTTCAAGAAGTAGTCACCTCTTTCAGACTTTATGGACTGGCTCTGGAAGAAAAGACTTTCACCTGTGGGCAGCAGGGTGGAAGGACAGAGGGATGCTGGGGGCACCAGAGCAACAGGTCTAGCGGTGTGAAGTACCAAGTGTGGGGGCATGTGGTGGCTCCAAATCTGGGAGAGCATTGAGTTTTGCCATCTCAAGCAGCTGGAGTCTTTGATGTTGGCATCTGCATAGTTTTTGTGGCTGGGGCCAGCTGCAGGTGTACATGTGGCAGTGGGGGCCAGCAGCTTGCATACACATAACTGCAGAGGCCAGCTGCAGGGCAGCAACACCATCTGTGTGCATAGGCAGCTTCAGACTGAGCTGGAGGGGAGCATGCACATCTAGCTACAGTGGCCAGCTTTTGGAACAAGCACAGTGTGGGGACAGGCGCTGGTGGACATGGCAAGCTGATTATGCTCACTTAGTTGCGGGGGCCAGGCTAGCAGCTATTGCAATAGCCTGGCTACAGGAGTCTGCCTTGAGTGTATGCAGTGGTGGGATTGAAGTCTATGATAGGGGGCTCCAAGGTTGTTTTCTGGCATGCATGCAGTAGCTGCTCTGGGTCCCTGGCCCAGAGCACCTGTGGAGGCAGTAGCTGGGGTGGTTTCAAGAAAGAGGTGCAGTGACTTAGGCACCTGGAGAACATGAGGGCCACTGGAGTGGGTCGCTGGGCTGGGGTCACTGTGGTAGAAGCAGTCATGTGGCTCTGGGTGGCTCAGGGAGCGATGGGTAGAAGACTCAGGCACCTGGAGACTGTGAAGGTGCAAAGAAATGCAATGTCCTTAGTGGTGAATGCTGAAGAAGGTCCACTGCTTCTGTGCAGGCAATTGGTTTCCTCAACTGTGAAAACTGTAGAGCTCTTTGCAGAATATGCTGCTGGGGTTCATGATAACAAACCCTGGGCCGGGCGCACTGGCTCACATCTGTAATCCCAGCACTTTGGGAGACCGAGGTAGGCGGATTACCCAAGGTTGGGGGTTCGAGACTGACCTGACAAACATGGAGAAACCCCGTCTCCACTAAAAATACAAAATTAGCCAGGCATGGTGGCGCATGCCTATAATCCCAGCTACTCAGGAGGCTGAGGCAGAAGAATCACTTGACCCAGGAGGCGGAAGTTGCAGCAAGCCAAGATCGTGCCATTGCACTCCAGCCTGGGCAACAAGAGCAAAACTTCGTCTCAAAACACACACACACACACACAAACAAACAAACAAAAACAAAAATCCTGAGGGGTCCTCTGTAGTGAAAGTTGCAGGTGGTTGTGTGGTGGCCCTTGAGGGCTGCTGAGTTCCTCAGCAGAGATCTGCTGGAGTCTTGGGCTAAGCAGGCTACTGGGCTTTGTGGTGACTCCCAGCATGAGGCTATCACAATAGACTTGCTAAAAAGTCAACCCAAATACTTTGGATATGCTTCCAAAGACATTTTATGTACATACATGCACCTATACATATATCACACACACACACACACACACACACACACACACAGAGCATACTAACCTTCTTGTGTTATGTTGCCAATTGTGTAGGTGAAAAACAGTATGTCATTGGTGGTTTCTGGTTTTTTTTTTTTTTTTTTTTTGAGACAGAGTTTCGCTCTTGTTACCCAGGCTGGAGTGCAATGGCGCGATCTCGGCTCACCACAACCTCCGCCTCCTGGGTTCAGGCAATTCTGCTTCAACCTCCTGAGTAGCTGGGATTACAAGCACGCGCCACCATGCCCAGCTAATTTTTTGTATTTTTAGTAGAGACGGGGTTTCACCATGTTGACCAGTATGGTCTCGATCTCTTGACCTCGTGATCCACCCGCCTCGGCCTCCCAAAGTGCTGGGATCACAGGCGTGAGCCACCGCGCCTGGCCCAAGGTGTCTCGTTTTTAAAACCAATACAAAATTTATTTTGCCTGAACTCAGTTATAATAAAATCTTCCAAGTGCACACAGATGTACACATGTAAACACACAAATGCACATTATAAACATCAATTTGTCATTTATACAAATGTTAGCATATTATACACACTGTTCTTGTTCTGCATTTTCACCTAATAATATATCTTGGCCATCTTTCCTTGGTGGTACATATAGAGCTTCATGGTTCATTTTTTACAGGTGTATTGTAACACTTTATTTGTCCGTTCCCCTACCAAATGAGATTGAGGTTATTTTTAATCTTTTGCTATTACTAAGATTGTTGCCACGAATAAATGCATGCAAATATCACTTTGCAGGTGGTCAACATATCTGCAGGATAAATTCCTTAAAGTAAAAATACTGGATCAAGTGTATGCACATTTGTAATACTGTTGAACTTCCCATCATGGGTTGTGTCCATCCACCCTTCTGCCAGCAGTGTAGGCGAGGGCCAGTGTCTGCATATGCTTGCCATAGTGCATCTTGTTTGCCCGTGGCATGAGTGAAAAATGTAGTTGTTTTGTTTTTTTCAAGAAGCCAATACTGAATTTATTTTGCGCCTGCTCATCAACTCGAGCAAAATCTTCCAAAGTTAAAAAAGTACTTTACTGCCTATTAAGTCAGTCGTCATTTTTTTTTTTTTTTTTTTTGGCCTCAGAGCCAAATCTGGCCTGGTGTCTGTTTCTTTTTTCAAAATATAATTTTATTGAAGCATATAGTATACTCACCCATTTCAAGTGTACAATTCAATAGTTTTTCAGCAAGTATATCAAGTTGTGTTGCACTACCATAAATCAGTTTTAGAACATTTTTATCACCCCAAAATGATTCTCTCATTTCCATTAATTACTAATCCCTTTTCTCTTTCCTTCCTACATGTATTAGTCCATTCTCGTGCGCCATGAAGAAATGCCCAAGAATGAGTAATTTATAAAGGAAAGAGGTTTAATTGACTCACAGTTATGAATGGATGGGGAGGCCTCAGGAAACTTAGAATCGTGGTGGAAGGGGAAGCAAACATCCTTCTTCACATGGCAGCAGGAGAGAGAAGTGCTGAGCAAAGGGGGAAAAGCCCCTTATAAAGCCATTAAATCTCGTGAGAACCTACTCACTATCATGAGAACAGCATGAAGGTTACAGCCTGCGTGATTCAATTGCCTCCTAACAGGTCCCTCCCATGAAAAATGGGTATTATGGGAACTACAATTCAAGATGAGATTTGGGTGGGGACACAACCAAAGCATATCACCAAGCAAGCACTAATCTACTTTCTGTATCTACAAGTTTACTTTTCCTGGACATTTCATATAAATGGAATCATATAATAGTCTATTGTGTCTAGTTTCTTTCACTTTGCATAATGTTTTTGTATGGCATAATGTTTTAAGTTCATCCACGTTGTAGCATGTATCAGTTGTGTGTTCCTTTTTAATTGACAAATAATTTCAGTTGCATGGACACACCACATTTTACTTATCTATTCCCCAGTTGATATGTATTTAAGTTGTTTCAAATTTTTGGCAATTATGAGTAATGCTGCTATGAACATTCATCTACAAATGTTTTTGTGTGGATGTATGTTTTCATTTCTTTTGGATAGAGTCCTAAGAGAGGAATTGCTAGGTCCTTTGGTAAATTTATGTTTAACTTTTTAAAACTGGCATGATGTTTTCCAAAGTGGCAACATTTTACATTCCCACTGGCAATATATGAGGGTTTCCTTTTCTCCACAGCTTCAACATCTATAATTGCCTTTTTTCAGTATCCATCCTCATGAGTGTGAAACAGCATTACATTTCAGTTTTAATTTTTATTACCCTAATGACGAATAATGTTGAACATCTTTTCATGTTCTTATTAGCTATCCATATATCTTCCTTTGTGAATTGTCTGTTCAAATCTTTTGCCTGTTTTTTGATTGAATTGTTTGTCTTCTTATTTGAGGTGTAAGAGTACTTTGTATTTTCTGAATATAAGTCCTTTAGCAGGTAGATAGTTTGCAAATATTTTCTCCCAGTCTACTTGTATTTTCATTTTCTTAATGGTATCTTTTGAAGTGTAAAAGTTTTGCATTTTGTTGAGGTTCAATTGATCAATTTTGTCTGTCAGTGTAGTTTTAATTTACATTTCTTTTATATGTGTGAGGTTGATTGTCTTTTCATACGCTGAACATCTTTTAGTATGTTTTGAATTCATTTGGGTTTTCTTTTCTGAGAACTGTCTAGTCATATCCTTTTGCTTTTTTTTTTGAATTGGATTATTAATCTTTTTCTTATAGAGCTGCAGGAGTTCCTTACATATTAGAAGAAAGGTCTCTTGTCTGTGATACTCATCACAAATAATTCTCTCAGGGTGTCATCTGTCATTTCCCTTACTCAGGATAATTTTTTCCACGTAGGATTAAACAAATTTTGTGTGTGTGGTTGAATTTATCATTTTTTTTCCTGGTATGATTCCTGGATTTGTACTGTGGTTAGAAAGGTCTTTCCGATTATGAGGTTATGACATATTTCTTTCTTAGCTTCCTTATTCCTTTTGTGTTTTTGTTTTATTTTATAGGTAAGTCTTTGGTTTATTTGGAATCATTCCAGAGTAAGTATAAAGAATTAGGTATCTAATTTTCTTTCTTTCATTTTTTTAGATGACAACCTGGCTCTTCTTATACCATTTCTTTCATTTTTTTCTTTCACATTTGAGATGCTATCTTTATTATATACTAAATTTCCATATGTATTTGGGTCTATTTCTTGAGTTTCTGTTCTTTTTCATTGCTGTGCCTTTTTAGTCTTTTGTCTGTGCCAGTGGGCTCCTAAGAATATGTTTTAATACCTGGCAAAGCTAGTTCCTCCTCATTATGCTTCATTTTCAGAATTCCACTGGTTATTCTTGGTTATTTCCTTTCTACTTAAAGTTTAGTTTGGTCATCCTCCCTGCCTCCTCTCTGCCCAGTGCCTCAATATAATGCCATTGGTATTTTTATTTGTATCATATTATGTTTATAGATGATGTTTAGGAGTCAAGGCATGTATGGTGTTGAGCATTCCCACCTAAGAGCATGGTATGCTTTTCCATTTCTTCACATCCCTCAGGAGTGTTTTAAGTTTTTCTTCACATAGAATGTACATTTATCATTAAGCTAATTCCTGGGCATTTTATCTTTGTATTGTTCCTGTTATAAATGGTCTCTTACATTCTATTTTCTAGCTAGCTACGGTTTGTATGCACCACAGCTATTGCTTTCTACATATTAATTTTGTTATCCCCCATCTCGTTTCTCACATTATTTAAAGTAGTTTTTTAGTTTATTCTCTTTGCTTTTCCAAGTATTGAACGTATGTGAGAAAAGTTATCTCCCCTTTCTGTATCTCTGTGTTCTTTCTCTTGTCTAACAGTGTTTAGTAGTTCCTGCGGGAGAATGTTAAATAATAGTAGTGATAGTGGCCATTCTTGTATTTTTCCTGACATTCATTAGTGGAAATGTTTCTAGTGAATTATTTAAGCATGATAGTGCGTTTTGAACTAAGAAATATTTTATAATGTTCAGCAAGTATCCATCTATTCCAATTTTGTAAAGTTCTATTTTTAAGTATCAAGAATGGATGTTAAGTTTGTAAAATGCCCCTGCAGCCTCCACAGTGACGAGCTTATGGTTTTCCCTTTTGGATTTTTAAATATGATGCAGTGCATTCACAGACATCCTAAACCCAAACCGTTCTTGCATCCTGGACTAATCACCACTGGATTATGGTGTTTTACTAATTTAATGTGGTGCTGGTTTTAGCGTGCTAATACTTTAGTTAAAATGTTTGTGTTAATACTAATAAGGGAGACTGGTCTGTGTTTTTTTGTGTGTGTTCAATCTTTATTGGGGGTTTGGCATCAAGGTTACGCTCATTTCATAAAAAATACTTGTATTATTTTTGTGTTTTATTAATATATATTTGACCCTGTATGTATATTGTTATACTGATAATGCTTGGCCTGCTTTCTACTCATACTCTGACTACAATGGCTACTATTACTGCTACTATTAACGTTACTAACAACTGCTAAGATTTTCTGAAGGGTTTCAATGTGCCAAACTCTGTTCTAAGTACCTCATGTGTGTTGTCTCATCTAATCATTACATCAGTACAGGAAGGTAGGTATTGCTAGTAATCCCCACTTATAGATGAGAAAACTGAATCGGGGGCTGGGGGGAATGAAGCTTGTCTAAGGTTTCAGATCTAGTGTGGGGGAGCTGCGATTTGTAATCATCATGCTATTCTGACTCTTCAATCATCTGCTTTTCAAGGCTAAGCTGCTTTGTGGTCTCCTCTGTTCTCTTTCAATGTGTTAACCAGACATCCTCAATTTTATTTTGTTTCTAGTTTTTAAAATGTTTCTCCTGGACAATTTAGATGTTCTGCCAACATTCTTAATTCTGTAATCACTACCTTTCTAACCGAACATAAAATGTGTGTGGATGCTTGCCATTGACTTTCAAGATACAACTTGTGTCTGGCAATTTAGCTGGAGGGACAACACCTAAACTCGTAAAAAAAAAAGTGAAATAACCCCAAATCAAAACGATAACCGCTAAAGGCAGGGCTTGACAAACTGCCAAATAATAGGGTTGATATTTAGTGCTCATGGAATTCAGTGGAGGAGGCAGGAGTCCTAAGGAGGGCTGAGGCAGGCTTTGGGAGTGGAAGTTGGCTTCTGATGGAGAACTGAAGGAAGAGCACTTCCCATGTGCTTAACCGTGAGGGCTCACGGAAGGGGCACAGGGAGGCCAACAGCAGGATCAGTCATGCTGAGATCGTGAAACCCTGAGTTACAGCCTGGTTTTTACTGTTGCAGAGACCTTCATGTTACTTAACTAATTCCCTGTTAAAGAACATCAGGCTGTTTTCTTTGTCAATGCAATAAACAAGGCAGACGTGAACAGCATTCATGGCAGGGGTCAGCAAATTATGGTGCACGGGTCAGCTCTGGCCTGCTGCCTGCTCATTTTTGAAATGAAGTGTGATTGGAACGCAGCCATGCCCATCATTTACATGTTGTCTATGGGTTCTCTGTTGCCTGTATTAGTCTATTCTCACATTGCTATAAAGAACTGCCTGAGACTTGGGTAATTTATGAAGAAAACATGTTTAATTGACTCACAGTTCTGCATGGCTGGGGAGGCATCAGGAAACTTATAATCATGGTGGAAGGGGAAGCAAGCGTGGCTTACATGGTGGTAGGGGAAAAACAGAGAGAGAGTGAGAGAGAGAGAGAGAGAGAGAGAGAGAGAGAGGGCGCAAAGGAGGAATAGCCCCTTATAAAACCACCAGATCTTGTGAGAATTCATTATTACAAGAACAGTGTGAGGGAAACCACCCCCATCAGGTCTCTCCCTTGACATGTGGGGATTTAAGAGGAGATCTGGGTGGGGACACAGAGCCAAACCATATCAATGCCATATTGGCAGAGTTGAGTAGTTGCCAGCAGAGAATGTATGTGCCACAGCCTAAAATATTTACTGTTTGTTCCTTTCCAAAAAAAAGGATGTTGACTTCTGACCTATGGCAACTCCTCTTATTACTATTTCTTTATTATAAATAAATTATATTTATAATATATATATATTTATATTATATATTATATATATTTATATATTTATGTTATATATTTATATTTATATATTTATATATTATATATTTATATTTATATATTTATATATATATAATATTATAAATAAATTATAAATAAAAAACTTGAACTTCATTTGGGATTTTTTTGGGCCATTTTGCTATTTGAGTTTTATGTAGTTAAATATATGAGCATGGTGTTTGCCTATGGTGACACGCTTATGAAATTTTTCTCCAATTCAAACAATTTCTTTAGTAATTTGTGGTTTAACATTTTTACATGTAAATATTTAATTCATCTGAAATTTGTTTTGTATAATAAGGAAGACTTTACTTGATTCTGCCAAATGATGAGCCAATTATTATTTACTAAATAATATTATTTATTAGGCTGTCCTTCCCCATTTATTTGAAATGTCATCATTAGACTGCTGAATTCTGATATATATACCTGATTCAGCTTCTGAGCACACTATTCTAAAGTCAGACTACTTGAGTTTGAGTCTCAGCTCTGCAACTTATTAAATGCGAATTTGAATTTCTCGTATGCTGGTTCACCATTTACAAGCTTCTTTCATAACATTCATGTGCATGCTTTATCTATTCCTTAGCCTGCCAACTTCTCAAGAGGAAGGACTTTTAATTTGCATATATAATTTGCAGATTTTTTATTTTCAGAGTTTGGAGAAATTAAATGAGTTGACTCATATAAAGTGCTTGCGTCGTACCTGGCACGGAATATTTGCTCAACAAATGTCTGTTTTTTTTGTTATCTGCCCATTCATTTTTCAGCATTGTGGTGTTTTGGCTACTTCATATCTTTATAATTTGTTTTATATCAATATGGAAAGTTTCTTATTATAGTTTTAAATAAACTTTTGGAATATTTCCATGCATTCATTCTTCAGATACTTGAAAATAATTACGTCAATAAAAACTTGTTTTAATTTTAATTGGATTGCTTTAACTTCATAGAATAATGAAAATATAGTGTGTATTTCTACTTTATTGAGTCTTTTTATCCAGATAATTGTTCAGTCTATCCTTCAAGTTTCATTTTCTTCAGTGAGATTTTGTCAGCATAATTCTGGACAATTCTGTATAATTTGTCAATATAATTTCTTGTTAAATTTATTAGGTTTCCTACGGAGATAGGAATGATAAAATTATCACTTTAAAATATTTATCACTTCTTTTCTTTTTCTTGTTTAATTATTTTTTAGAATGTCCACGGAAATATTCACCAATAGTTCTGATAGCAATTATTCTTTTCTTGATTTTGACATTTTTGTCAACAGACTTAACAGTTATATTTCCTTAAGAAAGAAAAAGTTTGGAATTTAATTTAAAAAATCAGAGACTATGTTCTCATGGCTATAAAACTAATATTATCTTTATTAAGAAAAACTAAATAAATATTATTTAACACTTACTATGCACTCAATTCTATGATTTTAAAGAATCGTAAAATAAGGTTCTTGCCCTCAGAAGGTTTATAATCTCATGGAGAAGATAAGCCTTCTGTTCTTTTGTTCAGCAAACATTTGTTGAATGCTTATATATGCAAATTAAAAGTCCTTCCTCTTGAGAAGTTGGCAGGCTAAGGAATAGATAAAGCATGCACATGAATGTTATGAAAGAAGCTTGTAAATGGTGAACCAGCATACTAGAAATTCAAATAAAATGTTGCATGTTTGGAGGCCCCCCTGCATTACAAGAAAAGTATCCACGTGAAGTAGCGCGGGGCAAGTGTCAAATGAGTGAGGTTAATAACACAGAGCTTTAGAGGAAGGGTTAGTCACCCAGGTTATGATGGGCAGTTGGGGAAAATTTTCCTTAGGAGATAAGATAAATTGTCCTTATCGATTTTCACGTGGACAATGCCTCTAATGACTCATCATTGAGTATAATGCAAATCTTCTCTTGGTTTCTATGCTAAATACTGTGAGGCTAAGAAGAATTTTCCTATTCCTAGTTTATGAAGACATTCAAAAAATAGTTTTAGATGTCAGTTTCATCAAATGCCACTGAAGCATCTTTAGAGATGATCAAAGGTGTTTCACTCAAAGAACATTAATAAGGCAAGGAGCTGGGCCTTGACAGGGGAGCAGGCGCTAAGCAGAAGAGCACCCAGAGCTCAGGAAGAGAGAGCATGGCACACTCAAAGGAGCAGCAGCATGAGCCGGGAGCACAGGTGAGTGGACTGCTGGAGCCAAGGGCCTGCCAATGGCGAAGGGCGTAGAGATGAGAGGGAGAGGGTGGCTGGGACCAGAACGTGAAGGGCTCCTGCAGTTGAGCTACTCAGAATTTACTAAGAAAGTGACCTTCACACGTCATCACATCTCCTTCAAAGATAAGATGGGAAAAAAATGAACTCACTTTGAATAAATATGAAAGTGTGTTCATTGCTGAACACTCAAGAGTATTTCCATGTAAATATTTGTAGGAAAATAACCAAAATCTAATAATGCTATAAACTCATTAATTTTAAAGTTTAGAGGACTGTCACTTGATATATTTACATTTTATTTCTCAAGCATATTTGTACCTGTTGTGTGGTCTTGTTAGAAAAAATAATAGCTGACCCTCCTTCTTCAATGTCAGGGTAGTCAGGAAATGTCCCAGTTAAATTCCTGCAGAAAGAAAAAAAATAGCATATTAAAATAGAAATGAAGTCCTCCCTTGTTATATACCCAATTTAATTGATTTGCTTATGTTCATTTAAATGACTGATGGTCATTAATGGCGGGGGGTTCCCTGCAGATCAAGAGCCAGGCATAGTGTCTTCAAGAAGCAGAAGGGACTGATGACATTCAGTAGCAGGTTTCCTTCCTTTAGAGAACTGTTAGTCTGATACAAAGATCTCTCTTTAAAACAGATTGTACTTTTTTCCCTCCTTTTTCTTTTTTAATGTTGAGATGCTGTGTTTAAGAATGAAGACAGAAGCACAAATCATTTCTTCCTGTTTAAAATTAAGGATAAACACAAGATTTTGAAACTAAACAGAAGGACGGAGTTGTCGAGATTACACGATTAGTAATAGTGTGTGAAATACACACCCATGCTTTAGGCTTTAGTTAAGCCTGAGGCCCTGTGTTTTGTGGGTTCCAAATAGTATTATTTTTCCGTAACCACATAATTTCTACATTAAAAAAAAGCAGACTTTGAAATTTAATGTTGAGAATTTCAGAAGGAATAGGTAGGTAATATTCTTAAGAGAAATGGACTTTGACATGAATGTTATATTTACTCTACATAAGGCTACCTGCCAAGTTAGTCCCATTAATTCACAGTAGTACAGAATCTGAGGTTTAGAGGTGACCGCCATGTTTAAAATGACTCTTAAAAAGCTGGTTTTCAAACTTTTGGCCTTAGAAGCCCTTTATATTCTTAACAATTTTTGAGGATCCCAAAAAGTTTTTGCTAGATGAGTTATAGCTATTGATAATTTACTGTGTTAAACATTAAATTTGGCTGGGCACAGCGGCTCATGCCTGTGATCCCAACACTTTGGGAGGCTGAGGTGGGAGGATCACTTGAGTCCAGGAGTTTGAGCCAGCAGTGAGCCGTGACTGCACCACTGCACTCCAGACTGGGTGACAGAACAAGATCCTACCTCCAAAATAAACAAATAATTAAAGCTTAGAGATTCATAAAATATATATTTTAGTACATTTAAAAATAAAGTAAGCTCATTTATGTTAACATAAATAACATTTTATGCATAACGAATATAGTGTCAAACTAAAAGAAAAAACTGGCGAGAAGAGTGTTACCACTTTGCATCTTTTCAAGTCTCTTTCGTGTCTGGCTGAATGGCAACTATCCGGATGCTTGTATCTGTTTCTGCACTCAGCCTGTGGAAATCTGTTGTTCTGGATGAAGTATAGGAAGAAAATCTGTCCTCCCATGGATGAGTTAATAGAACAAGAAGCAGTATTTTAATATCCTTTTTAGCTAACTGTGACTATTCCGCTTTGATCCTACACCACAGCTAGACGAGTCATAGCTTCCTCAAGACCAGCTGTGATGTGGAATCGGAACCTGTATCAACGAACTTTCCCTCCCTCTGTCACGTGAAAATCCCTGGATCTGTCTTGTGCCTGGAACAGGCCTCTGATCCATGCGTGATTTTGTGGCCTCAGCTCAAATTTTACCATTGGCAACAACCACTTGTCTATAGTTTGTTCTTCTTCGGGTTCACTGGATTCACTTTTGAGAAAAAATCTCTGCAAAACCCAAAGTCCAGAGTTTGTCAGTTGTTTTCTCAAGGGAAAGACGATGTTCCAGCAAGAAGCGGCTGGTTCAGTCTGAGTCTTACCCCCTCACAGGAGTTTCTTGGAGACAATCTTCACGCTTCGCTGTGCAGCAGAAGGGATTTATGAGCACTTACGATTTTGTGATATAGCATGTTAAAAAGCTAGGTATTTCAAGGGTCAAGTCTGAATCATATTACTTTTTACTGCATCCTCAAGAACATTGTCAAATAAGATAAACATTGAAGTAAAAATAATAATTTTAAGTTCTGGGGTACATGTGCAGGACGTGCAGGTCTGGTACACAGGTAAATGTGTGCCTTGGTGCTTTGCTGCCCAGATCCACCCATCACCTTAGTATTAAGCCCAGAGTCCATTAGCTATTCTTCCTGATGCTCTCTCTCTCCCAGTTCTCTGCCGCAACAGGCCCTACCCATGTGTCCAAGTATGTTGATCCCCACATGTGTGTTGTTCTCCTCCATGTGTCTGTGGGGGACGCATGGTTCTCACTGTCCTCACTGTTCAGCTCCCACATTTAAGTAAGAACATGCAGTGTTTGGTTTTCTGTTCCTGCATTAGTTAACTGAGGATAACGACTTCCATGTCCCTGCAAAGGACATGATCTCGTTCCTTTTTATGGCTACATAGTATTCCATGGTACCACATTTTCTTTACCCAGTCTATCACTGATGGGCATCTGGGCTGATTTCATGTCTTTGCTACTGTGAATGGTGCTGCAATGAACACATGCATGCAGGTATCTTTATAAAAGAATGATTTTTTTTTGTTTTTTAAGACAGAGTCTCACTCTCTCACCAGGCTGGAGTGCAGTGGCACAATCTCGGCTCACTGCAGCCTTTGCCTCCTGGGTTCAAGTGATTCTCCTGCCTCCTGAGTAGCGGGGATTACGGGCACCTGGCCACCATGCCTGTCTAATTTTTTTTTTTTTTTTGTATTTTTAGTAGAGATGGATTTCACTGTGTTAACCAGGATGTTCTCAATCTCCTGACCTCCAGATCTGCCCACCTTGGCCACATGGCCGATGCGGATATTGGGCCCCAGATGCTGCTTGTCCACAAGACTCATGTCTCAAACCTTGTTAAACTGAGCATGCTCAGTCTCAGACCTGTGCATCTCCCAGCCTGGACAGGGCTTGGAGAGAAACCATGAATACATTAGGACTCAAAATGAGAGCACTGCTTTCTTCACTCCCATGCACATTATTCTTCCAATGGCCACTTTTACAAGGAACCCCATTGCATAATTTTATTTTCATATTATAAAGCTTGAGTGTTTTTGACAACTCTAAACAAACACAGTGACATGTGAAAAAGCTAAAAAGAATTTCTAACTTGGAATTCTTACTTATGGAACACATCAACTGTCATACAAAAACTTAATAATATTACATTATCGTGGTGCTTTTTGCAAAGATAATATTAAATATTTTATTTTATTTATTTACTTATTTTCGACAGCCTTGCTCTGTCACTCAGGCTGGAATGCAGTGATGTGATATTGGCTTACTGCAACCTCTGCCTCCTGTGTTCAAGTGATTCTCATGCCTCGGTCTCTGAGTGGCTGGAACTACAGGTTTGTGCCACCATGCCCAGCTAATTTTTTTTTTGTCTTTTTAGTAGAGATAGGGTTTCACCATGCTGGCCAGGCTACTCTTGAACTCCTGACCTCAGATGATCCAGCCACCCAAAGTGCTGGGATTACAGGCATGAGCCAATGCCTGGCCTATTTTTAATAGATGAACATCCTTAGTTTTCCTATGTCATGTTAGTTTATATAATAAGTCATAATCTGAAATTTAATTAGTCTTATCCTTAAAGAATGAAAAAATTGTTGTAGGGTACACATTAAAAACATAAAGACACATGCACACCTATGTTGACTGCAGCACTGTTCACAATAGCAAAGACTTGGAACCAACCCAAATGCTCATCAATGATAGACTGGATAAAGAAAATCTGGCACATATACACCATGGGATACTATGCAGCCATAACAAAGGATGAGTTCATGTCCTTTGCAGGGACATGGATGAAGCTGGAAGCCACCATTTTCAGCAAACTAACACAAGAAAAGAAAACCAAATGCCGCATGTTCTCAGTCATAAGTGGGAGTTAAACAATTAGAACATATGAACACAGGAAGGGGAACATCACACACTGGGGCCTGCTGGGGGGCTGGGGGTCTAGGGGAGCGATAGCATTAGGAGAAATACCTAATGTAGATGATGGGTGGACGGGTGCAGCGAACCACCATGGCACATGTGTACAAACCTGCGTGTTCTGCACATGTATCCCAGAGCTTAAAGTATAATTATATATATATGTATAATTTGTATCTAGAAAGTGACAATATGCCTGATAGCTCTTCATCACACATACAGAGACACACCCACACATGCTTGTGCAAACACATGCGTGTGCACTATCCCTTTCCTGCTCACTGCACTCCATCTATTCCTCCTACGGGTAGCTAGGTGGCCTCTGTTCCCACAGAGGTTGGACCCCTGCTGTTCAGGGTTCCAGGACGCCCTGGGTTCACACTGACTGTCTCTCCTTGGCCCCTTCCCTGTGACTTGGCTACTTAGAGCATGCTAAGAGAGACAGTATGAATTCTATTTTATATTCCTGAGACTTCAGCCCCTTGGCTGTTGGGATTTCCCCTCCCCCCATTTTCAGCTGTGTTCCGGGTACAAACAGGACACACTCTGACACATCCTGACTGAGCCTCCTCAGAAACGAGGCACTGCCGGTCCCGCTCCTGCTGTTAACTGTAAGGAAGCTGCAAGGTGATGAGTGTTTTGTGATTTGTGCTTAGCACGCTGCGCGAGGTGTAAAACCTTCAGAGGAGAGAGGGGTGATGATCACAGACCAGGGAATGGAAAATATTTGGCTCCCACAATGGTTCTGGTGCAAACAGATGGCGTCCGAGGCACTGACTGCAGGTGACAGCCATCTGGGGACTTCCCCAGGAGTAACTCAGGACCCTAAATTACACGGCGTCAGGAAGATAGTTCATTTGGTTAAAAGTGGAAACCGAAGTCTCTGCTTTTTGTGGAACCTGATTTCTCTGAGCCACCCTCTTGCCCTCATGGGCACGTACCCTGTCTTTGTTTACTCGGGGTCCCAGGCCCCTGGAGAGGCATAGGTTGTCCTTTGGACGCTTGTACACACATGTTCACCAACTGTGGTGCCTGGAACACACACGTGGAATGCCTGGAAAACCCTCTGCTATGCCTAGGGCTGACACATGATGTGGGCATCCATAGTATTCAAACAAGTGGAATTGCAAAATGCTGGGCTCTGGGCCCCGGACAGGCCCTGCCAGCCACACACACCTCAGGGCTCAAGCGCTGTCCACATGTGTCCCAGGGAGAGGAGAGAGGACAGCCACCACCTTCAAGAGCCGATTCATCCCCTTCGGACCCGTCTTGCCACTTCCCCGACTATGGATGCCGGGCATGGGGTCTCTCAGGCCCTTGGCATCTCCCACCTCATGCTTCTGGGGACCCTCTCTTCCTTCCATGCCTCATCCCAATTGGACACTCCCCCACAGATCTGCAGGACGCTCACATCTCACTCATTTAACAAACACGCAGCTTTCTGAGCTCCCAGCCTCCTCCAGCGACTCTCTCATCCCTGTCTCCTTCTCACCCTGGCTCTTCAAGAACTCTGTGGTCCCTGTCTCCATTAAAGTAGCTCTCACAGGGGATGATGGGCTGTGCTGTGCCCCCTGCCCACCAATAGTCAATAGTCACATGCAGATGCCTCAGCTGCCAATACCTCAGGGTGCGACCAGGCTGGACTGCAGAGGTAACTGGTGGAGACCCAGCCGTGCTGGAGTAGAAGGGCTCCATCCAATAGGGCAGGTGTCTTTGTGAGAAGAAAAAATGAAGGGAAGACACTGTGAAGAGAATCTGGGAGCCGACGAGGAGAGAGGCCTGGACAGAAAGGTCCCCAGTGCCAGAAAAGTTGGGGACCGCTGTGTTACAGATCTCCTCATCTCCTCCATGAGAGTGTCAGCTCATGTTTTAAAAAGATCACTCCTACAGAGGAGTGTACTCCCCACAAAAGGCTCCAGCATTTGCTTGTAGGTGACTAAATGTTAACTAACGGCGCAGAAACTCCTGATAAACTTACAACGGTCTTATCAAATCAGCTTTCCCAAACTTTCTGTTCCTGGGTGACCTTTGCCTTTCTTGTTTCTCCTCTTCCGTTTCGTTCTGTAGGTTTGGATGAAATGAGAGAGTCCCCACACAGATAGTCCAGGTTATATTTTTCATGCGACCATGTGATGAGTTCCATTTCTGCCTTGCTTGTTCCAGTTGGTGGTTTGGATGCCCAATTGAAGAGCCGGCTTTGACCTTGCCTGCTGCAGCCATCTGAGAGCAAACGAAAGCTGGCTGGGGGAGGGTGGGGGAGGGGGGGGGAGGGTGGGGGAGGGTGGATTCGGGAATGACATTGTAGCACATGCTGCACATAAACTTCATAAATCAGCAAAACGATGAAAGTTCGCAGACAATCAAGTGGCTTTAGAATCAAGATTCAAAGTATAATTGAGGGAATGCTGCAATTTAAATAATTATTATGTACAAATGCAGCACTGTTAACACAATGATTTTGCAGAGGATTTTGTGTTAAAATTGTTTTAAGTAGGAAAGATCTCTGCATCTATTAAAGTGCTTTACAGACCGCAAAGAGAAACCAAGATAATCATCCCCCAAAGCTTAACATCCTCGTTTTTCTCCACCCCAAAGATACACACCTCAGTAACACCACTGGCTGTGAGATGAGGGGGAAATTATTTCATTTGATCAAAAAACTTATACTATGCAAGATGATTAGGGAGGACCTCTCTGATATGATGGCATTTGAGAAAAACCTTAAAGCAAGTGAATGAATGTGTCACTTGGTGTATTTTTAATTATTTACACCCACTCTGTTGCCCATGCTGAGTGTAGTGACGTGATTTTGGCTCACTGCAACCTCTCCTTCCCGGGTTCAAGCAATTCTCCTGCCTCTGCCTTCCGAGTGGCTGGGATTACAGGCATGGGCCACCCTGTCTGGCTGATTTTTAGTAGAGACAGGGTTTCACCATGTTGCCCAGACTGATCTCAAATTCCTGGGCTCAAGTGATCTGACTGCCTCGGCCTCCCAAAGTGCTGGGATTACAGGCATGAGCCACCAGGCCTGGCTGTATTTCCTCTTATTATTTTTTAATTAAATTTTTTAAATACAGCCAGTCTCTGAGGAGGGGCCCTCCAGAGGGCCCAAGGTACAGCCAGGAGAGCAGAGCTGCTGGAAGGTGGTGGCACAAGGCAGGGGGTGGGGGCGGAGAGTATCACGCAGACTGTGTTGTGAGTGGGGACGCCATGAAATTTCGTGTCCAGAGTAGGGCATCTTTAAGAATGACAGAGGGCGCTATTAACTGACCATAAACTGGGCTTGACCCTAGTAAACTGGGACATAGATTCACCTAACTGTCTGGGCATTGGTTTCATTCTGAGAGCCGAGATGTGGCATGATGCTCCTTCTGCTTTAAAAAGATCACTCTGCTGTAGGAGGCACCTGCCCGAGGCACCATTATGCCACAATGCCAGGGCCAGCCAGACCTGCCCGCTCTCTCGCCTCTGCAATACTTTATTTTGTCCACGGGTGTTTGCTGGCAGTCGAGTGACTCAGGCAGTGCTGCTGCCATTTCCTTATCGTGCCTGGAAGGTTTTCCACCAAGCCCCACAGCCTGGAGGCAGGGGCTGGGACTCCCTCGGGACAGAGAAACCTCCTTTGCACTGTCAGAGGCAGTGTGCCTGCCTTGTTGGCCTGTCTAGACCAGTGGCACGCCAGCACTATATTCAGTTCAGGTCATTTCGGTTCATTGCTTACCGGCATCTCTGCTGGCCGCAGCAATCTGTCCTGAGAATCAGAGGCTCTGCGCAGGAAACACTCTCAGGAGGCCTGTTTCTCATTATTTTAAATCGGAAGAATTAAGACGCCTTACATGTTAACTACCTCTCCTCCCCAGCCATTGTTTTGTCGGATGATGGAAGCATGCTGGGCAAAGCCTGCTCACTTCCTGAAATAAAGTTAAGAGGAAAGACCAGGCTGTGAAGAGACACGAGTTGCCACTTTGTTTCTGGTTGAAATAAAAAGGGACAGGAAGGAGAAACCCCTATGTGTGTATTTCCGGTTGCAGGTGCTCAGAGTCAGGCGAGAAGCTGTCCACCTGGATGAGCTGGGAGGCACGGGACTGGGGGGAGGGAGGCTGCTAATTTAAAAAACACACATTTCAGTATTATTGTCCTTGCTACAGCAAATAGGAACTATGTAATTAAATAAAACAATAGAATGATTTATGATAAAAACAAATGTCACGTTTGGTTTTATGTCTTAGTTTTAGAGTTTGATTATTGACTTCATAATTTTTACAGTGGAATGGGTCCAATTTTCTTTGAAAAATATTTTCATTTCTAGAGTAAGAAAATTGTGACCTGTCTTTAGGGGAGTTACATTCTCTATTCGGCTCTCTACTATCTGTTGGTTTTAACAATTAAAGTATTCTAGTTATTGCGACTCTGTTATTTTCTGTTCCTATTAAGTTCTTAACCTCCATTTATCACACATTACTCATTGCCATCAATTTCGATCAGCTCCTGGGCTCTCCACTGTATCTGATGCATGCTTATGCTCTTGTATCAGTGTAATGCATTTACCTTATTTTTATTTATAATAAGCTCGAAGATCCAGTGCCATTTGTCCCTCCTTATTGTTCTCATTTTATTTTAATCCTAATGACTTCAACAATTATGTTTTCAAGTTCAATAAATAATCCCATTGGGATTTTAATTGAAATTGCGTTATCTCTATAAATTACCTAGAGGAGATTTATCATCTTCCCATTTAACCAGAAACATAGTGCATTTCTCCATTTGTTCAAGTCTTTTCTCATTTATTCCTTTTAACACTCATAGGCTTAAATGTTCGTAAAGTTCTTTCACATTTAGCCCATCATCGATTGTTAAAAATACATGTTGTCACTTTCATTATTCATTTTTATTTCCTTTTCATGTCATTGTATTATCAATAATTTATATGATAGCACTAACTATATAAGGGGCAAAGATCATCTACATTATCCTTTCCTTTCCTGGGAAGACCTATAGGGCTTCTCCATTAAGAGTATAATTGTCTTCTTTAAAAAATACTCGGTTTTTCCATTCTTTCATAACATCCCTATAGACTATGTTATGCCAGATACTGTTCTGGGAAAAGGCAGTGAACAGAAGACATAAAAATACCTGTCTTTATCGAGCTTACATTTTATTTGCTGTGAATTAACCTTTTCTATTTAAAAAATTTAAAAATAAGACTAGCAATTTTCTTTCTTTCTTTTTTTTTGGAGATGGGGTTGCCCAGGCTGGATTGTAATGGCACGATCTCGGCTCACTGCAACCTCCACCTCCAAGGTTCAAGCGATTCTCCTGCCTGAGCTTCCTGAGTAGCGGGGCTTACAGGTGCATGCTGCCACACCCAGCTAATTTTTTGTATTTTAGTAGAGATGGGGTTTCACCGTTTTGTCGGGGCTGGTCTCGAACTTGTGAGCTCAGGCAATCCGCCCACCTTAGTCTCCCAAAGTGCTAGAATTACAGGTGTGAGCCACTGCACTTGCAAGATGAGTGATTTTATTAAATGCCTTTCACGTATGAACTTAAAATGATAAGGCTCACAGATGGGGAGCCCAGCAGAAGCCACCGGCCAAGGACACCACGCTGTGTGTGTGAAGGCTCCAACCAGAAACTTTAACATAAAGCTTTACACCCGACAAAGCAGCAGTTGGGAGGCTAGATGTATAATGAAAACTGCATTTTACTGGAAAGTAAGAAGCCCAGAGCAGCTGCCATTGATTAGTTACCTGTGTGATTTGAGCAAATCATGGTACCATGGTGGGAACTTGGTTAGTTTTCCTCTTTGCAGAATGGTGCAATTGAACTAGCTTTATTCAATTAGTTATTTAAAAATAAGTATGTATAAAAAAAAGTATGTATGCCTATTAGACAATTTTCACAGTTCCTTTCAGCTCTGGAAACTGTATGATAATTCATGTGACAAATGCTGGGGAGGGCAATGGTAATTTTTAAAATAATTTATCCAGCGAAGAATGTTACTTTCTTAATAGAAACACATTCAACATAACCATCTGCCTTTATATTTTTTTATTTGCAAAAGCTGGAGAAGAGAGGCACGCGTACCTGATATATTTCAGTTAGCAAACGTGAGGTATGGCGCATTTGGTCAAGTTAAGGGCTATTAAAAATGTATGCATATTTTAAAAAATTCTTGCACCAATGTGAAAATGACCGTCTCTAGAGTTTGCAGTGATTTAGAAAGCAGAGCTACTACAGTGATCAGTCTTTCCCCTGAGGTCCGACACTGAGCTTCAAAGGGCCTCACCATTTCAGACTCACAGGACAGAGATTTATCTGTGTTTCATCAAGTATGAAAAATATGTGGATGGAGGGGTTTCCGGCTGGTCCCCCCCAAGTCAGCCAGCCACCTCCATTAATGTCAGCAGGCCCATAAATTTTTCCTCCGTTCTAAAGAAAGCAGCTTGTGCCACTGCACAGAAGCCTCCGAGGGTGTCACTTGCTGCCTATAAATTCACTTACACTCAATAAAGGCAATTGAATGCACATGGCCTTAATTACCATGGCCCTCCTTGTGAAACTGAGGGGCTCACCGGTTCTCAAAGGAGAGGAGGAAAAAGTAGTATGCGAAGCAAGGCGATCTCTTAGTGGCACATTACAAAATCCGATTTATTCATTGATGTTTCTACTTATTAGTGGGATATTCTTAGCAGTTATCACTCAAGACCGAAGTGTCCTTCTTGATTCAAAAGTATTATCTTGAATTCTACTCAGGCTTGGATCCTGCAGGAACCTCCCTATCCAACCTCCCTTTTTTAAATTTTATTAAAAGGAACAATATATTATTCAGCATACAATTGGCTAGTTTGGTTCTGGTTACTCTTCTGGCTCAGAAAATGAGATGCATGCTTTATTTTTGCCTTTCTTAAATATTTACTTGTGTAGAAAACTAAACACCCAGACAAGAAGAGGATGCCTTAGGAAGGGATGGGAAGATTTTCCCATTCAAAGGCACTGTGATCCCTTTCTCTTCACTGACACATCGTTCAAAACCTCTGCCAGCATTCACCTGGCAAGCCCTCCTCATTCATAGCAGCAGGTCCTTCCCTTTTCTTTTTCTTTCCTTCCCTTCCTTCCTTCCTTCCCTCCCTCCCTCCCTCCCCCCCCCCCTCCCTCCCTCCCTCCCTCCCTCCCTCCCTCCTTCCTTCCTTCCTTCCTTCCTTCCTTCCTTCCTTCCTTCCTTCTTCCCTCCCTCCCTGCTTTCTTTCTCTCTTTATCTCTCTCTCTCTCTCTTTCTTTCTTTCTTTTGAAGGAGTCTCGCTCTGTTGCCAGGCTGGAGTGCAGTGGTGCAATCCCGGCTCACTGCAACCTCCACCTCCCGGGTCCCAGCGATTCTCCAGCCTCAGCTTCCCAAGTAGCTGGGACTACAGGCACCTGCCACCACACCCAGCTATTTTTTTTTTTTTTTTTTGTATTTTTTAGTACAGATAGGGTTTCGCCATGTTGGCCAGGATGGTCTCAATCTCTTGACCTTGCGATCCGCCTGCCTTGGTCTCCCAAGGTGCTGGGATTAGAGGCGTGAGCCACTGCGCCTGGCCTCATTCCCTTTTCTAACTCATCCTGAATCTAGAAAGCTTAGGAAAACAGACATAGGAGAAAAGTTAGGTTAGCAAAATGTTTAGTCACTTACAGTTGGACTCACTTCTTATGCACTGCTTTTGAAAAAAAGTCGTCTTTTACAAGCAGCAACTAGAGTGAGTTGCAGAAAAGGAAAACTGTAGGGTCTCAAGGTGAGCTTTGACGGCCCCCCAGCCTGATTTGATCAAGTGGTAAATGAGTATTTATCATATTTATAAAACACAAAAGCATGATTGTTGCTGCTCAAAGCAACACATACATGTTGACATACCTCTCTAAACGACACAGACATTAAGAGTGTGCTAGAACTAACTGAATGGTTCTATATCCAAGAGCGGCGCTGTCCTCTGCTGCAGATGCATTGAGTACTCTAAAGAACATGACTCCCGAGTCCTCTTACTTCCCCCGTCGGTGACTGCAGCAGAGAGGTGGTAGATTTGAGGTCCTCCACTTTCCCAGAATAGCACCAATTTTATTTTATTATTATTGTTTTTTTGAGACAGAGTCTCACTCTGTCACCCAGGCTGGAGTGCAGTGTTGTGATCTCGGCTCACTGCAACCTCCACCTTCCAGGTTCAAATGATTCTCCTGCCAAAGTCTCCCAAGTAGCTGGGGTTACAGTCTCCCACTACCACGCCTGGCTAATTTTTTTGTATTTTTAGTAGAGACGGGACTTCATCACGTTGGCCAGGTTGGTCTTGAACTCCTGATCTCATGTGATCCACCTGCCTCGGACTCCCAAAGTGCTGGGATTACAAGCGTGAGCCACCGCTCCTGGCCCAGTTTTAATTTTTATTAGTGATGGCAGGCTGGTCTCAAACTCTTGACCTCAGGTGGTCCGCCTGCCTCAGACTCCCAAATTGCTGGAATTGCAGGCGTGAGCCTCTGTACCCGGTCCAGTTTTAATTTTTTTTTAGTGGTGTCCTTCCCCTCTTTCGCGTGATTCTCTGCCCTGGATGGCATGCAGAGGGTAGCAGTCACTGTTCAGCCCAGGGTTCTCAAGGTCACTCCCCATCAGCAGCAGCAGGGAGCCTGTGGATCACTTGCCTTCCAGTGGGATGGACAGAGAGGCACACTAGAGGGTATGCTGGGACCCAGGGGTATAACCTGGAACAGGCTATGGTTCCATAAAATCCATTCAGTGCCTTTGCCAAAGAGCCCCAAATCTGTCTTTCATCATGACTTGGCGCCTGGATAAACCAAGAGAGCTAGAGTTGCTGGGTGTTCTTAATTTGATTTACTGTGACAACTGACATCAAAACTTGCAATTTCATGCGAGCTGTGCACCTGTCCCTGAGGCCTCAGTGAATAATGCCTGGACGGTAAGTTCTCATCCTACCTCTTCTGCCATTCAACCTCATATATTTTCCACCAAAGCAAATAGTAGAAAAATGTTATTTGCCTTCTCATATGAGTAACCTACACATGGGTTCACATCTCTATAAATTACAGCTGCTTTTGAGAATTTACCAAAAATATAATTACACAAGGAATTCAAAATAATGAGCCTCTAACTCACCTCTCTGTATGTGACCATCAGTCTCCCTCTGTCTTTCTAAAACCTCTTTTTTCATGCTGAAAGTAATTCATGCTCCATGCAGAAAACTCGGACTACAAAGGGAAAGAATACATACAGCCATGGTCCTCAGAAGATATCTATTGCGAGCCTTCAGGTGGCTTCCTTTGATGTCCTTAGAAGTCCTCAGAGAGAACAGTTCTGAACTTTCTCTTGAGAAACAATTCCAGTTTTACACAATGCTCACGTTTCAAAAAGTCTCTACTCATCTAGATTGTAGTTCTCAATCTGCCAGTAACTAGGCGGATTTTTAGCCAAGTTACCTGACTTTTCTGAGTCTGCTTTGTCATCTATAAAATAATTGGGGCAAGCCACAGCCAGCTTTCTCAAATCCTACAATTCTTCTCCTCTTCTCTTTCCCCCTCCTCTGTCTTTTTCTCTTTTCCTTTTAACTACACAGAACACCATCACTACACTCTGCATGAAGATGTTAAGAAGTAGGAGAGAGGGAATTAGGAGCTAGGAAAGACCTAGGTTCCCAGGTGGCACCTAACAAGCCATATGACTTGGTGCAGCCACCATCTGCTTCCAGCAAAATGAGACTGACCACCTCCCACTCCTCTGCACCACGTGGCTGAGGACATTCATGCTGGCACGCGCGGGAGGAGACCAACGTGGTGTTGTGAGAATATGATAGATATCTGAATGTAAATTCCAGTCTTGCCTCTTATGAGCCATGAGCCCTGAGAAAGCCACTGAACATGTCTAAGCCTAGAGTTCCCACGACAGCTTCCTGGGGCAGCACCTGGTGCCGTTCCCTTGCAGTAGCGAAATGCAAGTTCACCTGAGAGAAAGGACCAGCTTTTATTTATTTTTGAGACGGAGTCTCACTCTGTTGCCCAGGCTGGAGTGCAGTGGCACCATCTCGGTTTACTTCCACCTCTGCCTCCCGGGTTCAAGCAATTCTCTGCCTCAGCCTCCCGAGTAGTTGGGATTACAGGCGCCCGTCACCATGCCTAGCTAAGTTTTGTATTTTTAGTAGAGACGAGGTTTCACCGTCTTGGCCAGGCTGGTCTTGAACTTCCAACCTCGTGATCCATCCGCCTCGGCCTCCCAAAGTGCTGGGATTATAGGCATAAGCCACCGTGCCTGACCAGGACCAGCTTTTAAAGATGTGACTAGTGATGGGAGGTGCTACAGGCCTGAGAGCTCGGAGATGCTATTAGGGAGAGCATCAGGCTGGAGTGGAGGGAGGAACGTGAAGACCGGACATTCTGTCCATTGCTGGAAGCTCTCTGGACAGAGAGCATGGTCGCTCTCGCTATTTGTGGATTACCTCTTGAGTTTGACTGGCATCTACTGGGGAGATGGCAGACAAAGAATCTGGAGGTCTCCCTGGTCCCACAAGCCTTTAAATGACAAAGCTGAACTCACAGAACTGTATACTGAACGGGGAGAATTTTACTGCATTTAAACCGTTTCTTAATTTTAAAAATTAAAGCAGCATTTCAAGACCTCCTCCAGAAAGAATGTGCATTTGCTGGCGACGTGGAGACATGCTGCTCACTTGCCTCGAGCACACTGTGCTGTTTTTAGTTTGTCCGCCCTGTCATCCCCTCAGCTGCATGCCCACCCCACTCCGGGCAGCTCTTGCTCCCTACACCTCTACCACCAGCCAGCCTCTCCTCTGCAGGTCGGCAATGCAGCATTGTGACTGTGGGCACCACAAAAGTTGTGTACAGCTGTGAATACAAAGGCACCAGACTCTGGAATAAAAACATGGGGTACTACGGATATGGGAAACATCCAAATTGCAAGTTGTATATCTAAGAATCCGATGGCCTTCCTATAGGTTTAACATGATTACTGAGGGTGTATCTTGTGTCATATACTGTTCCAAGGGCTTTATATTTACAAATCTATATTACTCTACCTATGAGGTAGGCACTATTACTACCCCTAGCTCCTTTTTAAGATGAGGAAATGGCACAGAGAGGTTAAGTAACTGGATCAAGGTTACACAGCCTACAAGTGGTAGAGCCATGATTTGAACCCAGGGCCTCTGCTCCTCTACATGTGTGTGGCATTTGCAATGTATTTGCTGATTAGAGATGCAGAAGACACCATCACATCCGAAGGCTGAAAGCAGTGGCTGGTCTACATCCTCAATCAGGCTCACCTGCTGAGGACTCCAATAACCTCAAACCTCCATGTTTCCCCAGGTCACCCCCGCTTCTGACTGATTATGTGTTGGTTTAAAAGATGGAATGTGGCTACCTAATTCACATCACCTTCAGATTCCTGAAGCTTACATGAGTTAAAAGGAGTCTGCTAAAATCAGACTAGCAATGCCCCTCGGCCAGTGCCAGGGCTGGCACCTGATGGGAGTGGGGCGGAGGGTGGGTGTTTACCTCCCTCTGCACTGAAGGATGAGCTGGAAGTCAGGAATACTTTCAACAAACTAAGTAACAAGCGTAGGTGGTGGAGAAATGGCAATGGTCCACAATAGCACAATTTGGAATTTTCACTTGGAAAGATCCTGAGGCCTAGAATCAGTCCCAGGGTCCAGAGATGACAGCCACTCAGGTGGCTCCGAAGCCCGTGGGGAGATGAGGAGAGGCTGCAGCATCTTCAGTGGCAGAAGCCTACAGTCCCAAGGCCGGCTGTGGGCCACGCAGCCCACCTGGGCTCATGCTTCTCTGTTATCACCCCAAGGGGCTGGATGAGGTTACAGCTGAGACCCCTTTACAATACTTTAACATGAAGCTTATTGATAAATCCTGAGACCTAGATGGAGTTCAGGCCAAGAGAAGTACCAGTCAGAGCAAGATGTTTCCTAACAGGTGTATCCATGACTGCTCTGGACGATATGGGAGCCACTAGCAACACGGAGCCATCTAAGCTTAAATTTAAATGAAATAAAATGAAATGTAATTAAAAATTCAGATCCTCAGTCACCCCAGCCACCTTTCAAGTGCTCATTAGCCACGTGTGTCCTGAGGCTACCACACCAGGCGGTGCACATCAAGCACATTTCCACCACTGCACAAAGTGCTGTTGGGCAGCCCTGGTCTGCACAAATACAAACGTCCCTAATTCCTTCCTTCATTATGAACGCTATTAGTGAATGAAAGGGATGGCCGTGCTCATCTCATAGAGCTGTTCAGGGTTGTAGTAGACACTGAATAATGATCCCCAAAGATACTGAGTCCTAATCTCCAGAGTCTGTAAATCGTATCTCATATGGAAAAAGGGGCTTTATAGATGTGATTAAGAACCATGAGATGGGGAGATTATTGTGGATTATCCAGGTACATCCTAGATGCAGTCTTAAGTGTCCTGTAAGAGACAGGCAGAAGGAGATTTGATGAACATTGAAGAGGACAAGGGAACGTGACCACAGAGGCAGAGAACAGAGCGAAGTAGCCACAAGCCAAGGAATGCTGGAAACCCCCAGAAGCCAGCAGAGGTAAGGAAGGGATCCTTCCCTGGAGCTTCTGAGGGGAGCACAGCCCTGCTGGCATCTTGATGTCAGTCTCTCGATTTGTGAACTGGGAGAAAATAAATTTCTCTTGTTTTAAGCCACCACAATTCAATAGCAAACTAATACTGGGTTAAATTAGTTAATGTATAAAGCACTTTGAATTCCTGGTATAGAATGAGTGCTCAGTAACTGCGAGTTCCTATTATAATTGAATACACACCTATGTGTCCAACCACCAAAATGGTTCCAATTACAAGGAAGGCCAGGGGTGGGGTACAGGGAAGGAGCCCACATTTGAGTTACTGCTCTGGAAGTGGGAGGTAGGCTGAAGGTTTAAGTAGAGAGCATCGGTGTTTGCTTGATGAACAACTGAAGCACCTTCAAACCCAAATCGTGTTCCTCAAATTGCAGTATATGACAAAAATAGCTGTTTCAAATAGTTCATCCAATACAAAGAAGAATAAACACAGCCGTCACACTATCTACAAAGTTCTAGGCTCTTGGAGCTTAAGTGTGAAGCAAAAGAAAACACACCGGCATGAGGTAGGACATAAAATCCAAGAGAATTAACTAAAAAGCTTTGAGAAGCAATGTGAGGGTTCACTTAGGGAATGCACACACTATATCAAAGTAAGCAACCAACAACGAGAAAATATTTGAGGAAAATCTCATTCAGACCAGAAAACATACACATAAAATGCATAACCTCAACAAGTAATTTGTGGGGCCCAAGTGTTTTATTTGCATCACTTCATTTAACCCCCACAGCATCAGAGAAGTGATGCCCAGGGGCTCCCAGCCAGCGAGCGGGCATTTGCTGGCAGGACGTGGGCACTGGGCTGCTGTGACTATCGTTTTTCTCACTGTTGCTTTCTTTCCCTCTCTGGCTTTCCTATAAGCCAGTTAAAACAAAAGACAAATGATAAACTAAGAAGTCATTATTGCAAAAATTCAAAAAGCTGTCGTATCTTTAATACATATATGACTACATTTCAGAGATCACCAAACAAACAAACAAAAAACACAAAAAGGGAAGCAGATAAATGGCCATGTTACAACACTCACAACGAAGAAGCCAAAAGAGTCTTTGACCGCCCTATTAATACAACACGTGCAAATTAAAAGATGGCTGAGATGTCATTTTTCCTTCATCAGTTTGGTAAAATATTTTTAAAAGTTGTAATTAATTCGTTAACTAGTGCATCCATGCAATCGAAAGTGAGGCCATCAAAACAAAGATGTTTTTCTTTGGAAACATATTTTGAGGACAATGTTAAATTTCTACAAATTGGAGAAAGGGTTCCTAAAACTGTAATGAAAATATACATGTGAGAGAAAAGGACTGGAAGGAAATTTATCAAACAATTTCATGGTAGCTATCTCTGTATCCTGACAGGTGATTTTAATTTTCCTCTTTAAGATCTATCTTGTGAATGCTCTACAATGAGCATTACTTTTAATGTTGGGGAAAAAACTTCATACACAATAACATAAAAATTGACTTAAAAAACAACCCATTTTGCAAGCTCTAAGTGCTTATTCAATGAGATAAGCAGTGTATTGCAAATCGTGGGAGTGCATATTAACCGTAACTTTTAAGAATCTGTTGAGCCATCATTGTGTGTCCTACTGGAATTTTTTCCTGAGGACTGATCATGTTTCATGGTTCAAAAGACAATATTTGCTTTTTATTTGCCTTTGATTTAAAAAAGCAAGGAAAGGGATTTTATCAAAGTCAATCAGATAAGTGTAATCCAATTAAAGAAAATAAATATATTCTTGATCTCACATTACTTCAAAAAGAGGCATTTTTACATCTTTGTGAATTCTGAACTGCACACCCACGAGGATGACTCTAGCCTCCAAACTGTCAGGTCAAGGACACGGGATAAAGTGTTCTCAAGGGAACAGGCCAGTGAGGGCTGGATCTTCAAAGGAAGACCATAAACCCTGGGACAACTGAGAAGGCGCTCCCAGGATGACACCCAGAGCTGCTCCCGTCTCCCGTGACCCTGGCGGGGAAGCAACTCAATCCACGGCCAGCCCCGTCTCCCTGCCCTTTTATCAAAATACGGCTGCCACGGGTGCCCAAGGTACTACATTCACTGACACTGATGTTTCTAAAATCAGGGCTTCTTAAAAATGTAAAATCAACCCAAATAGATGGGCTTTCTTTTTCCTCACATATTTTTTAATGAGGATTTGTATTATAAAAATAACACTTTCTATACTTCTAACAGTACAGAAAAATATGAAACATTAAGTTACCCTACCACTCTGGCCCCTGGAGGTAGCCATGCTGATAGTTTCTAGTGTATCCTTCCAGAAGCTTTCCATCCATCTGCAAACATACATTTATTTTATTTATTTATTTACTGAGACCAAGTCTCACTCTGTCGTCCAGGCTGGAGTGCAGTGGTGCATTCTTGGCTCACTGTAACCTCCGTCTCTCGGTTTCAAGCAATTCTCTTGCCTCATCTTCCCGAGTAGCTGGGATTATAGGCACCCGCCACCATGCCCAGTTAATTTTTGTATTTCTAGTAGAGATGGGGTTTCACTGTTTGTCAGGCTGGTCTCAAACTCCTGACATCAGGTGATCTGCCCACCTCAGCCTCCCAGTGTGCTGGGATTATAGGTGTGAGCCACTGTGCTGGCCTAAAAACATAGATTTAGTAGGTTAAATATGTATGTGAATATATATATATATATGTAAAATATTTTAGCATATTTGGGGTTATAGTTGTACATAGTACTTTCAACTTGGTTTTGTTAATAACAAATTAGATTTTAACCTGTCTATATGAAAGTAAGAATCATTTCATTTACTGAAAATACATTTTTTAACACCTATTCTCTGACACATGAGAAAATGGGGGAAGCTCCTGAGAAGGGAAATTCATGAACATGGAGCACACAGAATCCTTGTTAACTATGAAAACGATGGTTTTAGGTGTAAACCAAAGTGATTTAATCAGAAGACTTAACTCTTTTGAAACAATGCCTTTTTACCTGCATTTCCATGATTGCAGTTGCACAAAATCATCCCAAGTATATTTTCTCCAGACCCAATTATGTAATCGAATAAGAATGAAAAGCTGTAATACCATTGGCTTGCACCATTCACTGCTTATTCATGAAATTCATACAGCAGTTTCATCCAAGTACTAGGCAGAGTCTTAATTGGGAGGGGGGCACCTGAGTGCGCAGTGGTTACAGGCTGGGAGAAATGATAGTGGCCCACACGTAGAGGTCTAAGCACCCTTCATCTGTTCACAACTCCATGAAACAGGGACGATTCTCGTCCTCGTATCACAGATGAGGAAACTGACTCACAGGGAAGCTAAATGGCTTGCCCAAGGTTGCACCGCTGTTGTGCGGGAAGCAGTGACTCCAGTCTGCGTTCCTAACCATTGAGCAAAACTGCCTGGAGGAAGAAAGCTCCCACAGCTCAAGGAAGAGATGGAAGGAACCTGGGAGTGGGGTCAGGGGACTTTCATAACGAGTGACTCTCAACTTGAACAACAAAGTAGCGAGGCAACATGGTGGGGGAAGGAAAGAGAAGAGGGAGGGTGGGGACCCTGTGCCCTCAGGTCCCATCCTGCAAGGGCCTCAGCAAAGAACAGAGTGAATGTTGAGACCCTGGCAGAAGCTCTGGAATGGCTGAGGAAACTCTGAACTTCGAGGCGGTGCTCATCTTCCCGCCTGGACAGCATCGGGTGGGGTTGATGGTAGCAAAATGTGGAGGACCTGCTGGATAGGCCCCTGAGACCTGGGCCTGGCACCACCTATGCTCATGGGTGCCATGGAGGTTCTGAGAGAACAAGAAGCCAGCAGAGCTGGGCTCAGACCCAAGAGGCCTGGACGGTGGCTGGCCAGTCCTGGGGACACATGGCAGAAACCACGGGCTGCAAACGAAGCCCCCCACAGACCAGGTGGGCTGGACCAGCACAGCCACACCACATGGCTGCAGAAACCCACCAGGAGCCGGGTGTGGTGGCTCACTCCTATAATCCCAGCACTTTGGGAGGCTGAGGCGGGCAGATCACTTGAGGTCAAGAGTTTGAGAACAGTCTGGCTAACATGGTGAAACCTCATCTCTACCTAAAATACAAAAGTAAGCCAGATGTGGTGGTGCGCACTTGTAATCCCAGCTACTCGGGAGGCTGAGGCAGAAGAATCGCTTAAACCAGGATGGCAGAGGTTGCAGTGAGCCGAGATCACACCACTGCACTCCAGCCTGGGTGACACAGTGAGAATCTGCCTCAGAAAAATAGAAATGAAACCCAGCAGGGCACGAAACAGGGTGTGCACGACACTCTTTGCCCCACCTGCCTGCTCGTTGGTGTGAGGATATGGAATTTCCTTTTGCAGTCAGATGCGGTAAGGAGAAGAAAAAGGGGGCAAGATTCTTGAGAGAAAGAGACATTTGAATTGGCTTCAAATTTGCCCATGAGATAGTTAATCTGAAAGACACCACTTTAAACCAGAAGAGACAGGGTCACCTGTAACTGGCAAATGCAAGTCTTTACCTCCCACTTTTAAAATTATTTATTTATTTTCCTTTTCACTGTGGCCCTTTTTTGGTGAAGATGCAAGTCTTAGGCCATGAACAGGAGTGGGAGTCTGAGAACGTTGGTGGCGACTGGAAAACTGGGTTTTGGTATTCCGGATAACAGAAGAACATGCTGTTTTCAAGAACGAAAGCACTGCATTTTTGCTGACATACTACCATTACTGTGTTATATTCCTAACAGTTTTGTGGAGGTCTGAGTGATATACAATAAACTGATCATATTTCAAGGATAGAACTGTAGACGTTGTGGCAAATGTATACTCTCATTAAACCATCCCCAGAAAGCAAGGAGGAAAGTGATGGAGAACAGAGGGATAAGTGCACAGCGATGCCTTCTGCTCAATTAACACCTGCCCTGTCTCCATTCATCATCATCAGTAAAGAATTTATACAACATTGAACTCCTCATTTTAAATACCCGTTATCCTATTTTGCTATAAAATATCCCTGATAAATAAGACATGGAAAGAAAACCTCACAAATACAATCAATTTTGCATTTTAAAATTGTGTTTGTAGGAAACGATGGAACTCTCAGTCAAAAGCATGTCATTGCTATACCAAACATTCATAAGGAAACTGTGATATGAAATTTAAGTATTATTGAGGAGATAGTGTATCAGGATCCCATGCAAAGTTAAGATGAGAAGTTTATAGTAGTTCAGATTTTTGTAAATCACTGTAAAAGTAATTGATATGTACTAGATATCTATTGCTGCATAACAAGTTACTCTGAGCCTTAGCAGCTTGAAACAGCAAACGCATATCTTGTCACAGTTTCTGTGAGTAGGGAACCAGATGTGGCTCAGCTGTGCACCTCTGCTTCAAGGTCTCTCACAAGGCTGCTGCCAAAATGCTGGTAGGGACTGTGGTCTCATCTGATGGCTCACCTGGGTCGAGGGGATCCACTTCCAAGTTCATGCCTGTGGTTGCTGGCAGCATTTAGTTCTCAGGCTGCTGGAGGGGGGCCCTCAGCTTCTCACAGCTAATGCCTGGGAGCCTCCCCCTGCTCCCTGCCACATGGGCCTCTCCACTGGGCAGCTGACACCATGGCGGCTGACTCCATTAAGCCAGTAAGGGAGAGAAGGCAAGTGAGACAGCAGCCAAGGTGAGCAGGATGAAGGTGATATCCCATCATGTTAGCTGTATCCTTGTCTTTGGAAGTGAGTTACTAGGTATAGGTCACAGTCCAGGGGGGATCACTGGAGGCCAGCTTAGAGGCTGCCTGCCACAGACTTCTTTTAATAGAATCTTTTGAGAGAAAGTTTGTTTTTTCTATTGCCAACATTTAAATTCTCTGGTCCTGATGAGCTAACCAGAGTTGGCGTCAGAGCATCTTGAGACCCGAAGTGATATGGTGCAATACCCTATCAAGAAAACAGACGGCCAAGTCTGCCTCCTGTGGCTCCTGGGACCATCACAACAATGTGCCCTCTTTTCTTCCCTTCTTGAAATAAAATTGATTTTAAAAACTCTTCTAATCAGGTTACCAACAAAGTGTTCCGCTGTGTAGAAAAATGCTCTAATGAACGCTGTTTAAAAACTGTCTTTGGTAAACAAGTTTTAACTCATTTAACATATCATTTACATGCATTAAAGAAGAAGCTTAAATATGAATAGGCCCAGAGCCTTGTTCCCAAAACTACCTATCTACCCATCTGATAGTTTGGATGCCCCCTCCAAATCTCATGTTGAAATATGATCCCCAGTGTTGGAGTTGGGGCCTGGTGGGAGGTGTCTGGGTCACGGGGGCTGACTCCTCCTGGCTTGGTGCTGTCCTTGCTATAGTGAGTGAGGTCTTGTGAGATTTGGTTGTTTAAAAGTGTGTGGCACCCCTCCCCACTGCCAACCCCGCAAGCTCTCTTTTGCTCCTGCTCTTGCCATTTGACATGCCTGCTTCTGCATCACCTTCCACCATGAGTTAAAGCTCCCTGATGCAAACAGAAGCAGATACCAGCACCATGCTTACTGTAAAGCTTATAGAGTCTTGAGCTAGCTAAGTTTCTTTTCTTTACAAATTATTCAGCCTCAGATATTTCTTTATAGCAATGCAAGAACCACCTAACATACCATCATTTCAAGGCGACCTGGTGACCAGGTGTCAAGTCCCTGGAATCAGCAGCTGCCTCAAAGGATTACTAAAGAGAAGGACCACGATCCAGAATTTCAAGCTTCTTAAAAGGTGAGAGGCTGGCTAAATGCCAGATGGGAAGGTTGTTGTTGGGTCCCCTGACTTTTGGACAGACCTGGCCTGTGAAGTTCTGCCATCCTGGGTCTGTGTCATACACCCATGACATTCTAATCCATGGGGTCACAGAGGCATTATGTGGACCATTTTTCCATATTTTAAAAAATAAGTTTCTGAATTCTTAGTCTTGGCATTTCACTTTTCTAAAACAAAGCGGAGAAACCTTATGACTCTATATCAATATGCTTCTGTGCTTAAAACATACAATAACCTCAGCCACTAAAGACAGACTGTCTGGATACACCACGATGTAGCTCATGTTCACCTGCATTCGATGAACCAATGGCGGATCTGGTCTTGAAGGTTCTCCTTGATGTCCAGGCCTTCCATCAACTTCAGGTCATTCTTGATGGTTACCAGGGCCTCCCTGTAGTCCTCTTCATGCTTTAGCTGAACCTCATTCCGTAGGTGGTCCACCTTTTCAGCCTGTATTACTGTAGCACTGACTTCATTAAAGAGAGGAGGTGGAGTCTGAAAATACACACAAACAAAAAGGTTTGAGGTCACAAATGTTACAGACTGGTAAAAAAAAATCAGAAACTAAGCAAATGTGTCAATATCTTCCATGGTGTCCTAGAAAAGGCAAATAAGAAATACAAACATTTAGAGGAAGCACAGTTAACTGAGTGCATTTACTCAGCGTATTTAACCCAAAGTCCCTGACGTAATGCTTAATGTTCCTTTGTTTTGAAAGTTTAAGCTTTGTTTGAGGTTTCTCTCCTGTCAACAACATAGATCTGGATTTTAAAAAAACTCAATCTGAGAATTACAGAAATGAAAAGTTTTATTCATTGTATAGAAGAAACATTTGGAGCTAATCTTGTCATCTTAAGTGTTTTATTAAACACACTTTCTTGTTTTTGTTTTTTTTTTTTCCTTTTCTACCTTCTGTTGGATTTATGGAGTTAGCTTTGTTCATTCTTGTCATGTAGTGATGTAGTGGTCTAAAATTATATGTCTTATTTTAATCTTCTACTGGTTATTCTTAAAATTTTAACCTGTTACTTAACACCTATATTTCCATCTTTGTCTAGAATTTATCATTATCTAGAGCTTCTTTGAACAAGTCTAGGAACTATGCATGTGTTCACTTTTCTTCCCACAACCTCTCATTTTAAAATATCATAGACTGCAATTAACTTTGAAAAGCAGCAGATGTTTCCAATTAACTATGAGATTCCTGGTTTCTCTGCTTACCCTTTGCATGAGTCCATTTTTGCACTGCTATAAAAGAATACTGGAGTCTGGGTAATTTATAAGGCAAATAAATTTATTTTGGCTCACTGTTCTGCAGGCTGTATGAGAAGCATGGTGCCAGCATCTGCTTGGCTTCTGGTGAGACCTCAGGAAGCTTACAATCATGGCGGAAGGTAACAGGGAGCCAGTGCCTCATGTGGTGAAACAGATCAAGGGAGAAAGAAGGGGAGGTCCCAGACTTGTATAAACAGCCAGATCTTGTGTGAACTGAGAGAGAATTCACTTACCACCAAGGGGATGGTGCTAAGCCATTTATAAGAGATCTGCCCGCATGATCTATCACCTCCCACTGGGTTCTAACTCCAACACTGGGAATCACATTTCAACACGAGATTTGGAGGGGACAAACATCTAAACCATATCACCCTTGTTCTTGTTTCTTGTATTCAGTTTCATTTTGCTGAAGTGTGTCCTTGAGTGTAACTTTCAGAATGAATAGGTACAGCCATAAATATTTTAAGAACTTGCATTTCTAAAGATATCTTCATTTGGCCCCTCCCACTTAATGGCATTTCGGTAGTTCCCTTGAGGAATACTATTTCTAATATGTAGAGTTTCCAATGCCTATTTGCAAATTGAATTGTTGTTCCTTTGTAAAGAAGCCGTTTCCCTCCCTGAAAGTGTTTAAAATGCTTTACTCTTAGAGTTTTGAAAGTTCATCAAAATGTATCTAGGTGTAGGCATTTCTTCATTCATTGTATTCTCCTTTGGTAGGTCTTTTTAATATAAAGAATTGTCTTCAACTCTTCAACTGTTCATTGTATTATTTCTTTTTTTCCTTTTCTTTGTCTGCAACAAACATTAGATAAATACCATACCACCAGGTTGATCTTTCATGACTCTGAACTTTTATATTTTCTATTTTCCTTTCGCCTACTTGCACTAGGTGATAGTGCAAAGAAGAGAAAAAAAATCATGGTTATAGTGCAAATACGAGATTTCTTTAGCTTTATTTTCCAGAGCTAATTTGACTTTCAGTTATGTCTATCATTAGGATTTTTTAAATTTTCGAGTGGTTATTGTTATTAATTTTTGGCATGCTTTTATTTTCCCAGAATTGTTTCTTATTTTATACTTGCTCCTTTCTTATTTTTTGTAGTAACTATGGAGAAATTTTTTTACATGCATCGTATCTTCAAATATCTCTGAATATACTAGTGAATTACTTTTTCCAAGTTCTTTTTTTTCCTTGAAATTCTGGAGACCTTAAGAAATATAGATTCCTAGTTCCATGCTACAACCAAAAAATTAATTTTGGAAAACCTTCAGGTGACTCTAATAATTACCCAGGTTTGGGAAACACTAATTGTGCTAGAGCCGGGCGTGGCAACCTACAGCTGATGAGTCAATCTTGGCCCACTGCGTATTTCTGTACATAAAGTTTTATTGAAAGTTTATTGTCACAACCATTAATTTATGTATTGTTTATGGCTACTCTCACAATATAATGACAACATTCATGTTCTGACAGAAATTGGGTGGCTTGTAAAACTTAAAATGATGATGATGATGACCACAATGAAGAAGATGAAGAAAGGAGAGGAGGAGGAAAGAGAGGAGGAAAAGGGGAAGGACGAAGAAGAGGAGGAGGGGAAGAAGGAGGAGGAGTTATTTAGCAAACGACTCAAAGAAGAAAATGCAAGTATCGCTTCCTGAGCTTCTACAGAACATTACTCATTGTATAGAAATAGTCTCTTAAAACTTACAAGAACACCCAGCCAAGGCGGGTATTATTATTAGTATTTATTTATTCATTTACTTATTTTTCGAGACTGAATCTTGCTCTGTCACCAGGCTGTAGTGCAATGGCGGATTTTGGCTCACTGCAAACTCTGCTTCCCAGGTTCAAGTGATTCCCCTGCCTCAGCCTCCTGAGTAGCTGAGACTACAGGTGCATGCCACCACTACTGGCTAATTATTTTTGTATTTTAGTAGAGACCGGGTTTCATCATGTTGGCCAGGATGGTCTCGATCTCCTGACCTTGTGATCCGCTCACCTTGGCTTCCGTAAGTGCTGGGATTACAGACGTGAGCCACAGTGCCTGGCCGTATTATCATATAAAATATGAAACCAGAGGTGCTACTTAACTTTCCCAAATTCACACAGCTGGCAAATGGCAGAGGCAGGAAACATTACTTAGCCTTGCTCTGGGATGTTGGGACAATGTACAGGATTCAATCTTGGCTATCTCTGTGATTTTGTGCAAGGTACTGAATCCCCTAAAGCTCAGTTTCTCCCCTTTAATCCAGGAATAGCACTAGGCTGTGAAGATTGAAGAGGACTCTCTGTAAAGCCCTGCTACGGAGCCTGGCATTGAGGGAATGCTGTGGTTGCTATTGCGATTGTTGTCATTAGGCCAGGATGCACCAACAGCTAAGTGGGTGAAACCCAGAAACACTAGGGGATTCTGGAGTAAAGAAACATCCAGGGTAAGAGAACAACATTAAAGCCCACTTTGAACGCTGTGAAACAAGACTATGACAAAATTCAAGACGCTGTTTACAAAAGACATTAGCAAAACTATACATTTAAATCAATTACTTGAAAAGAATCATTATCTTAAAGATTCATGTCATAAACTGAAATAAATTTCAAATGAAGTGGTTAAATGTAACACTCATGTACACACGCACATACACACAATCTCTGAGGAATACCTACGAAACTCTGGAGGTGGGAGGGATTTCGCAAAGAAGATATCATTAGGATACAGTGTCCACTCACTCCACAAAGTCAGTGAAAACAGAAAAGGAAATCACATGTATCATACTTTGTAAAAACATGCATTCTCAGCAAACTGACACAAGAACAGAAAGCCAAACACTGCATGTTCTCACTCATAGGCGGGTGTTGAACAATGAGAACACGTGGATTCAGGGAGAGGAGCATCACACACTGGGGGCAGTTGTGGGGGGGGTAGGGGAGAGACAGTGGGGGGTGGGGAGGAAGGGGACGGTGGGGAGGGATAACATGGGGAGAAATGTCAGGTATAGTATGCACCTAAAGTTAAATAAACAAATTAAAAAAAAAAAAAGAAAATCCTAAGGAGAAATTTGAGCTCATTTTCTAAGTTTAGTAAAATGAGAACATACAACTTCTCTTTTTTTGAGATAATGTCTCACTCTGTTGCCCAGGCTGGAATACAATGGCACAATCTTGGCTCACTGCAACTTCTGCCTCCCGAGCTCAAGTGATCCTCCCATCTCAGCCTCCTACGTAGCTGGGAGTACAGGTATGCACCACCGCAGCTGGCTAATTTTTTGTACTTTTTGTAGAGTTAGGGTCTTGCCATGTTGCCCAGGCTGGTCTTGAACTCCTAGATTCAAGCAGCCCACCTGCCTCTGCCTCCTAAAGTGCTGGGATCACAGGTGTGAACCACCGTGCCTGGCTGAGAACATACAACTTTTATGATGCAGGGAAAAAATCACCCTAAAAATTACTTTAAAAGTGAATATAGAATGAGAATTACAGAAGCATTTTAAAGAACAATGTTAAGCACAAATGATCTAACTGCCTCCATACAGGTGCTCAAAAGCATGACTTTTCTTTATGTAATATATTTTGTGTCAAAACAGAACAGTAGGAATTTCCCTTATACAATCATTAAAAATATCCAATTCTTACGTCATCCAGGTAACGTTTTTCATTCCTAGTGTTTACATCTTAAGTGTGTAAGACAGAGCCTAAATTCATAGAGAGACTTTAATCTCTCCAACAGCTAATTTAAAATTTGTTTTCATGGAGATGTTAAAATGGATCACTGCAATAAACTACCCCATTTTTTTGCCTCTGATGAAGGTGTAAAATTGTTTTGAAGTCTTGCCTTAATAATGTCACAATTATCTACTGTATAATGTATCATCTGATGTTGCTTTTCCCCAAATTACATTGTTCCTATTGTTATTTGTAGGTTTTCTTCATAGACATATACAGGGGTCTTTTCTCCTTTCATCCCTAAAAATGAATGAATGAGCAAGTGACTCTAATTTGTGTCTTGTCAATAGCTCTATAAGAAGTGTCTGGCCGGGTGCTTTGGCTCACACCTGTAATCCCAGCACTTTAGGAGGCTGAGGTGGCTGAATTACCTGATGTCAGGAGTTCAAGACCATCCTGGCCAACATAGTGAAACCCCATTTCTACTAAAAAAAAATAGAAAAATTAGCTGGGCATAGTGCCAGTTGCCTGTAATGTCAGCTACTTGAGAGGCTGAGGCAGAAGAACTGCTCGAACCTGGATGGTGACGGTCGCAGTGAGCTGAGATCATGCTACTGCACTCCAGCCTGGGTGACAGAGTGAGATTCTGTCACAAACAGACAAATGAAAAACAAATGTCCAACAAACTTCCTAATACTTCCACAATCCGTGAGTGGAACAAAACGCTCAGCTGTCACGGATTTTCCTCATAGCCCCTTGGCATGGTACTCTGTCCTACGTATTCCTGTGCTACATTTCTTTATTCACGACCACATCTATTTTTATTTATTTATTTGTTTATTTATTTATTATTGTTGCCCAGGCTGGAGTGCAGTGGCACGATCTTGGCTCATGACAACCGCTGCCTCCTGAGGCGATTCTCCTGCCTCAGCCTCCCAAGTAGCTGGGATTACAGGAGTGCACCACCATGCCTGGCTAATATTCGTGGTTTTAGTAGAGATGGGGTTTCACCATGTTGGCCACACATCTATCTGAGGTAACAATGAAGACATGGCTATCCCATTGAACAGATGAGAAAACAGAGGTTCAGAACTCAGTAACTTTCCTGTCATTCTATGTTAATGAAGGAGCCAGCAATGAGGCTTCCCAGCTCTTTTAGTGCTGTGCTTCTCCTATTACACCATGCTGCGCTGTTAATATGTGTGTATTCATGCATGTTTCTTGATATAGACTTTCTCTGACAAAAATACATTTGGGTCATTTGTGGCTCCTTTCTCCGGTTGCTTTTGAATTTAAAGGTTATAACATATTTAGGTCCCATGTTAATGAGCAGCTTTTCCTTTAGGCGAAAACATCTCTTCCTCTTTAGCAACTTTGGCCATATGGAATTCAAATGTGTTAACTCACTGCATAAACAGCAACTCATTTAAAAATAAATTACAAATATTAAAGGGAGATAGAGAACACGATAGTACACTATATATTGAAATACATCAGCTGTAGAATAATGCATCTTAATGAAGGCTTCCCATGTGAATAAACCATTATATTTACAAGCTTTCCATAGTTAATGACCCAGAACTGGATAACGAAACCTACATTTATAGCAAGGTCCTCTGTCAGCAAAAATATACATATTAATAATTGATGTTGCCGTAAAAATAGGACATAATGTGATGCCTCCTGAGTTTGTGGGGAAATAGGACTACATGGTCCATTAACTTAAAATGCTTATCTAATGTTTGATGGGCTTTGTCTTTAAAAATCCTTCTTCAAATTAGTAAGACAAAATGGACATTTGTCCAAATGAAGGTCTGTTCAATTTATCAGCTGCAAATATACTTGCAAATAAGTGACTGAATGCTGGTAACTTTCTGGGGCAGCTCGCTGTCTTGCTGGGGTGTGTTCTTCCTGGGGCTTTGTTGTTATCGAAGGCGAGAACGCGAAGAAGGAGCAGCCGGGGAAAGGGTAGACAGCTATTCCTAGCAAATGACCATCCCGTGAAATCCCTTGCCATCGTCAACGCAGAGATTGATGAGCACTGCAGCCCCCCTGGACACCTCAGTGTTCATTAGGAAGCACTTAGAGACACGTGTTTGGTCAGATCATTGGGCTCGCCACACGCCCTGGCTCTAATTTTGCACATGGAAGACCTCACGCTGTGGAATGCACCGCTCCTCAGTTGGTCCATTTCGACATCATGCGAAGAGGGAGGTGTTCCTTAGTTTATTAAAATCAGCCATTTTGTTTCATCATTTCATTTCAGAGTAATATATCTATATTTATGTGCCTGTGTTTGTACAATATACCTACTCATAAAGATGAACCCAGCAGGAGAAGTGAAAAAAGATAGTGCAGGTAGCTAGAGCTGATGGTTTGCTTTCGCCCTCTGCGCAGAGTAAAGTGATGGCAAATCTTTATCTTAGATGCAACAATTTTAATGGGCATAAAACTATTAAAGAATAAAAAATGTTCTAGCCTGTTAAGCTTAATTTCAAAAAATATTTTTAGTATGTAAAAAATTTCTTTATTAGGAACTGGGTTATAAGAGTTCTAGTTGTGCTTATAATCGATTAGTGGCGGACTTTGCATCTGCTACTTTTGTGCACTCCTTTCTTTAAAAATATATTAAAATAAACACTTTAATGGCATTTATGGTTTGCTAAGCATTATTTTAAGTGGTTGTAAAGTATTAACTCCCTTATTTCTCAACATAGCCTTATGCTACTAGATAGCATTACCTTCATCTTATATATGAGAAAACTGAGGCACAGAGAAGTCAAGGAACTTGCCCAGGGTCACACAGCCAGGAAGTGGCTGGGGCTTTGGCCTGAGGCATCTAATTCTGGAGTCTCTGTTCTTACTCTCTGTGCTTTGCTGTCTCTCTCTGCCGATAGGTCTTCTCTGACTTAAGAAATGTTTATGGCTACTATAGACCATAGTTTTGTAAAAATTATGCATTTGTAATTGTAATACTGCTGAACTGCCTTGCAAAGAGGTTGCACTATTTACTCTCCCTGCACAAGAAGGGCATGACAACCTCTGTGCTTCTATACCTTGCCAAAACCGTAACTTTAACGTTTTTGGTCTTTGCTAACTAAATAGTAAAAGGTGGCAATTTAAAAGGCATTTTTGAATGATGAATGATGTGAGCATCTAAACGCATGATTATAAGCTATTTAAGAAATTAACAGCTAACACTTATGTAGTGCTTACTGCATGCTACTACTGCCAGACACTAGTTTAAGTGCTCTACAGACGGCAATTTCTTTTAATACTTAACACAGATCTATGAGCTAGGAGTCGTTACTACCTCCATTTTGCATCTATAGAAACTGTGACACAGAGAGACCAAGGTGCCAGCCCAAGTTCACACAGCTAAGAAACAGTCGAACTGGAATCTGAACCCAGGTAGGTTGGCTCTAGGGTTCTTGACCTTAAGCGCATTAACCTGCCGCATGAGAGGACTTTGCATTGAGCCCTCATATTAGATAAGTAAAGGCAGATGTCCCACCCTAGAATGTTGACAAAGGAGTCCTGGGCTCAGGGGACAAACAGGAGGGTAAGGAAGATCTTTCTTTCCTTCATTTTGTCTCTGATGATCTGGAGACCTCAGACAAGAATAAAGCTACATCCCAATATGAAGAAAAAACTAGAAATAAAACCAGAGGCTCCTGAGCAACGAGATTGCAAAATTCCATGTAATAGAAAAGAAAATGGTATGACCTTTCCTTTGTTTCCCCACAGCCTCCCAAAGTGGACTTTGGAAACCACAGATTCTTCCAGGTGTCCTTGAAATCCCAATCTCCTCACTCAGGTGTCTCACAGCCCTGCAGGCACAGCTGTACCAGCACACACTGCTTGTTGTGTCTGCAAACTTTTTTCTGGTGCAACAATACAGGCTGTGTGCATGGGCAGCACCAGTTTTGCCTCCACAATTCCCCCCTGACGCTAGCTATGGCAGCTGCAGATGAGATCTAAACCCTATGGGCTACTCCAAACTTGACAGTTATCATGTATTTTTGCTTTACAGGTATCATATTTTCAACTGACTTCACTTCCAATTCATAACTTCAGCAGTATTACGACGGCAAAGACCAAGACATTGTGTAGTTTGAACTCAGCTGCACATGTATTTTACACAACCATTTACTCACTTTGAATATTTTGTGTTTTGTTGCAAGAAACGCTATAGTTCTCGATAGTTTTCCACTGTATGAAATCAGTCAGATATCATGACAACATACACTCATTTTTCAAGATAATTAACATCAGCTATGGTTTCAAGATGGCATATCCTATCCCAAGCTCCAGGCTCGACCATTTTCCTTCAGTCTGTCATAAGGGCCTCCTAACAGCATCTCTGTGAAATAGGTAGCACCATCCTGCCCTTACAGAAGAAACTGAGGCTCGCTGCTGAATATGCCACTCGAAATCTGTCCACTGGCACACTGCAGAGCTGGGCTTTGAGCCTAGCTCTGTCTGCCTGGGAAGCGCACGCTCCAGACTGCCCCCTCAACCCCATGCCTGGTTCTCCCTCAATGCAGGGGAGCAGGCCTTCAAAGCTGGTGCCTGGAAACCCACACTCGTTTCCAAGGTGCTGCTTCCTTCCCAGGACATGTAGGGAGCAGCCCTTTTGCATTTAAAAAGTATAACAAAACGAAAACAAAGCCAAACAAAACCCACAAATCACAGTGAATCTATTTTTTGAGAAGAAATTTTTTAAATAAAAACAATCAAAGATCATCTGCAGCAAATATGTTGAATAACGCACATGACCACGCTGGGCTACATAGTTTCATCTCATTTTGAAATGGAAGTGTGGTCATCAAAGACCATTTCATTTAGATTCTCTGCTCACTGGCTTTGCCAGCAATTCCCAGAGAGGAACCCCATGTTCTGAGGGCAACAAAAGCACAGTTACCGTGTGCACAGAGCTTTCCCACGTGAAGTCTCGGAAGAGGGCCATGCTCATTTGGGCTCCCAAGTTCGTACTTGGGGTTAGTTGTTAATAAGAAAGAAATTTATTGGCCAAAAAATAATTTAGAATACAGCTTGCTTCATGTTAGAATGGGACGGTGAACAGGGTTTTACGTTGCTTTTAGGATTCAGTAGATGCGTTTAAAAGTGACTGGTCTTCCTCTTTAATAAGTGTTCCTCCAGTGTTCTTTATTATAATGCAAACGTTGATAGCTTCAGGGTAACATAAAATATATGATGGTCATGACTGTGGGACAAATTATTTCAAAGGGATCCACAGAATGAAATGTATTACGATCATTAAGTTTCCTTCTGCTCGATCCACCCCATTGGCTCTGCCAATTAAAATAACTGCACATAAATTTTTAGAGTGCCATTTATTTTTCTTTGCAGATTTGAGAATATAAATACTTAAAATGGCAATATCCAAAAAAATAATTCATATGACAATGGTAAAAGAAACATTTGATCAGGAATTGAAGGCATGACGATGCCTCTCGCTCTGATTCTGGTTTCAGTTACTAAATAGCCACTCCTGGAAATGTGCCAAACATCTCTTGAAGATATAAATATGGTTTTGATAAGTCAATGGTTTCTATATTGGTATAATGCAACAAAGTGGAATAACAAAAAAATAAATTGTAAAATGAGGAGGTAATATCTTAACCAGTGATATATTGGAAAATATATTCAAATGCAAACATTACTTGGATTTAGGGTAATAGATTTTGGATTTTTAAAAATGGTTTTCAGCCAGTGAACAGAAGATAACATTCTTTTAAAAATTGAATCCATATATTTTTCGATGGTATAAAATTTCAATAAAACACGTAATACCAAGTGAAGACATACTCAAAAGAAAGCAAACAGAAGAAGGTCACATTTAAATACAAAACAGACATTATTCTCTTTATGCCATTCAAAGTGTATTGCTGAAAAAAATAATACAAACTTCATTCATGTGAGCTGAGTACATGTAAACTACAAAGTAACACTAAAAAAGTTAAAAACATGTAATTCTATCTTTGTATGGTATCAGTGTAAGCTAGTAAGACTTCAGCATGAACAAACTGTGTTTGGCTATTGCCTAAGTTTCTGGTGTGTGGCCCAGCACTGGTGTTCAATAAATGTAGACTGAATTAAATGAAGTGGAAATCTAATTAAATAGAAGTTGTTGAATCTCAACTGATGCTAAAGTAAAATTTCATATTAAACTTAGATTCTATTAGATTAAATCTTTTGACTTCCAATTTAATTTTTAAAGTAGAAAACTGGATATAACAATTGTTTTCATCATTACATTCTACGTCCATGTGTCTCTTAAGGGTGCTCAACACAGAAATACTGACATATCATTACCTATGTACCTATTCATATACACCAAACAATCTGGAGATCTTAGGGGAAAAATTTAAGAAACTCTACTGCCATTTAATTTTACTTTATTTTTTGTAAAACATATTACTATTTCTTTATTTTTAAAAATGGGTGCATAATAGATGTACATATTTTCAGGGTATATGTGATATTTGGATATATTTATGTAATGTGTAATGATCAAATCAGGGTAATTGGACTATCCATCATCTCAAATATTTATCTTTTCTTTATGCTGGGAACATTCAAATCCTACTCTTGTTAGCTATTTTGAAATATACAATTGATTATTGTTAACTATACTTTATTGAACTATCAAACACCAAATCTTATTCCTTCTATAGAACTGTATTTTTCTATCCATCAATCAATCTTTCTTCATCTCCCCTCACCCGCCTACCCTTCCAGTCCTCTGGTAACCACCAGCCCACCCTATATCTTCAGGAGATTCAGTTTGTTAGCTCCTATGTATAAGTGAGAATATGTGATTTTTGTTTTCCGATGCTAGCTTATTTCACTTAACATAATGACTTCCTGTTCCACTCATGTCTGCAAATGACAAGGTTTCATTATTATTGTGGCTGAATAATATTCCATTGTGTATGTACATACCACATTTTCTTTATTCACTTATCTGCTAACAGGCACTTAGCCTATTGCACAAAGATAGGCACAATAGCCATATCTTGGCTATTGTGAATAGTGCTACGACACATGATATTCAAGTGCAGACATCTCCTCAATGTATTGGTCTCCTTTCTTCTGGATATACACTAAGTAGTGGGATTGCTGGATCATATGGTATTAGGTTGGTGCAAAAGCACTTGCGGGTTTTGCCATTACTTTTAATGGCCCTGTCAGCTTAATAGTTCTATTTTTAGTCTTTTGAGGAATTTCCATACTGTTTTCCATATTGGCTATATTCATTTCCATTCCCACCAATAGTGCACAAGTGCTCCTTTTTTCTCCACATTCTTGCCAGAATCCATTATTTTTTGTCTTTTTGATAAAATGCATTTTGATTTGATTTTGCATATGGTGAGATACAGGCGCCTAGCTTTATTCTTCTGCATATGGTTAACCAGTTTTTCTAGCCTCATTTATTGAAGAGACGGTCCTTTCTCCAATATCTGTTCTTGGAGCTTTGTTGAAAATGAATTGGCTGTAAATGCATGGATTTATTTCAGGGTTTTCGATTCTGTTTCATTGGTCTCTGTGTCTCTTTTCAAGCCAATATCATGCTGTTTTGGTTACTACTGCTTTGTAGTATATTTTGAAGGCAGGTAGTGTATGCGATACCTCCAGCTTTACTCTTTTTGCTCAGGATTGTTTGGGCTATTCATGGTATCTTGTGGTTCCACAGGAATTTTAGAATTTTTTTTCTGTTTTTGTGAAGAATATCATTGTTAGTTTGATAGGGATTGCACTAAATCTGTACATTTCTTGGGTAATATTCACATTTTAACAATATTAATTCTTCCATTCCATGAGCATGGCATATCATTCCATTTTTTGTGTTCTTTTCAATTTTTTCCCTCAGTGTTTTATAGTTTTCCTTGTGAAATCTTTCATTTCCTTGGTTTAAATTATTCCTAGGTGTTTCATATTTTTGTAGCTACTGTAAATGGGATTACTTTTTGATTTTTTTTTTTTTAGACTTTTCACTGTTGGCTATAGAAATGCTACTGATTTTTTGTGTGCTGGTTTGTCTCCTGTACCTTTACTTAATTCATTTATAAATTCTAACAGTTTTTTGATGGATTCTTTAGGTTTTCCTAGCTATAAGATCATGTCATCTGCAAAAACGGCTAATATGACATCTTTCTTTCCAATTTGGATGTCTTTGATTTATCTCTCTTGCCAAATTACTCTGGCTAGGACTTCCAGTATTATGTTGAATAAAAGTTGTGAGAGTGGGCACCTTGTCCTGTTCCGGAGCCTACAGGAAAGGCCTTCAATTTTCCCCCATCCAGTATGATGTTAACTGTGGGTTTGTCACATATTGCCTTTATTGTTTGGAGGTATGCTCTTTCAGTGCCCAGTTTGTTTAGAGTTTCTATCATAAAGGGATGTTGACTTTATTGAATGCTTTTTCAGCATCTATTGAAATGATCACATGGTTTTTGATCTTGGTTCTGTTGATGTGATGTTTCATGTTTATTGATTTGTGCAAGTTGAACCATTCTTTCACCCCTGGGATGAATCCCACTGGGTCATGGTGAATGATCTTTTTTTTTCCCTGATTGTATTTTTAAAAATTTAATTTCCAGGGTACATGTGCAGGATGTGCAGGTTTGCTACATAGGTAAACGTGTGCCATGGTGGTTTGCTGCACCTCTCAACTCATCACCTATGTATGAAGCCCCGCATGCATTAACTTGCTCTCCGACTGCCCCCTACTCCAACAGGCCCCAGTGTGTGTTGCTCCCCTCCCTGTGTCCATGTGTTCTCGTTGTTGTGAATGATCTTCTTAATGCATTATTGAATTTGGTTTGTTAGCGTTTTGTTGAGGACTTCTCCATCTATGTTCATCAGGAATGTTGGCCTGTAGTTTTCTTTTTTTTGTGTCTGTCTGGCTTTGGTATCAGGCCTTATATAATGAGTTGGAAAGTACAGTTGACTCTTGAACAATATGGGGGTTAGAAGTGCTGGCGCCACACACAGTAAAAAAAATCTGCACATAGCATTTGACTCCCCAAAACTTAACTACTAATAGCCTACTGTTGACCAGATGCCTTACTGATAACATAAACAGTCCATTAACACATATTTTATATTTTACATGTATTACATACTGTATTTTTACAGTGAAGTGAGAGAAAAGAAAATGTTATTAAAACCATAAGAAAGAGAAGATTATTTCACTAAGTCGAAGTGGATTATCATAAAAGTTTTCATCCTCATCGTCTTCAAATTGGGTAGGCTGAGGAGGAGGAGAAAGAGGAGGAGTTGGTCTTGCTGTCTTAAAGGTGGCAGAGGCAAAAGAAAAATCTGCTTATAAATGGGACCATGCAGGTCAAACCTGTGTGGTTCAAGTATCAACTGGTCTTTTCTTCTCTTTAATTAAAAAAAAAATAGTTTGGGTAGTATTGGTATTAGTTCTTCTTTAAATGTTTAATGGAATTCAGCAGTGAATCCATCAGATCCTGGGCTTTTCTTTGATGGGATGCTTTTTATTATTGATTCAATCTCATTAGTCATCATTGGTCTGTTCAGGTTTTCTGTTTCTTCATGGTCCAATTCTGGTAGGTTGTTAAGTGTCCAGACATTTATCTGTTTCTTATAGACTTTCCAAATTGTTGGTGTACAGTTGTTTGTCATAGTTTCTAAAGATCCTATGTATTTTTGTGTTCTCATTGTTAAGTCTCCTCTTAAATTTCTGATTTCTTCTATTGGAGTCTTCTTTTTCCCTCCTAGTTAGTCTAGCTAAAAGTCTGTCAATTTTGTTAGCTTTTCAAAAACTCAACTTTTCATTTTGTTGATTTGTGTGTGTGTTTTAGTCTCAATTTCATTTATTTCTGCTCTGATCTTTCTTTCTTTTCTTTCAATAATTTTGGGTTTGGTTTCTCTAGTACCTTGAGATGCACTATTAGGTTGTTTGAGCTCTGTTTTTCCGATGCAGGCCTTAATTTGCTCTAAACATCTCTCTTAGTGCTGCTTTTGTTATATGCCATAGATTTTCATATGTTGGTTTCCATTTCATTTGTTTCAGGAAATTTTTAAATTTTCTTCTTAATTTCTTCATTGACCCAATGGTCATTCATGAGCATGTTGTTTAATTTCCATGTTTGCATAATTCCCAAGTTTTCTCTCATTATTGATTTCTAGTTTTATTCCATTGTCGTCAGAAAAGATACTTGATATGATTTCAAATTTTTAAAATTTGTTTTGTGGCCTAACGCACAGTCTATTCTGGAGACTAGTCCATGTGCTGATGAGAAAAATGTGTATACTGCAGCAGCTGGGTAAAATGTTCTGTAAATGTCAGTTAGGTCCATTTGGTCTACGGCATAGCTTAATTCTCATGCTTTGCTGATTTTCTGTCTGGATGATCTGTCCACTACTGAGAACGGGGTGTTAAAGCCACCTACTATTATTGTATTGCAGTTTCTCTCTCCCTTTAGATTGATTTAATGTCTGCTTTATATTTGGGTGCTTCAGTGTTGGTTTCACATATATATTTATAATTGTTATATTCTCTTGCTGAATTGACCCTATTATATATAGTGGTCTTTTCGGGTTGTTTTTTACAATGCTTGGTTTGTTGTCTATTTTTAAATTATTTTTATTTTTTGAGATGGAGTCTTGCTCTTTCATTCAAGTGATTCTTCTGCCTCAGCCTCTTGAGTAGCTGGGACTACAGGTGCCTGACACTACTGCTAATTTTTGTATTCTTTATAGAAGTAGGGTTTCACCATGTTGGCCAGGCTGGTCTTGAACCCATTACTTCAAATGATCCACCCACCTAGGCCTCCCCTGGATTACAGGCATGAGCCACTGCACCTGGCTGGTTTGTAGTCTATTTTATCTAACAGAAGTATACATACTCCTGTCCTTTTGTCCATTTGCATGGAATATCTTATTCTATTCCTTTGCTTTAAGTCCATCTGTGTCTTTTTCTATTATTATACTTTAAGTTCTGCAGTACAGGTGCAGATCTTGCAGGATTGTTACATAGGTATACACATGACGTGGTGGTTTGCTGCATCCACCCCCCTGTTGCTTACATTAGGTATTCTCCTAATGCTATCTCTCCTCAACCTCCCCACCCCCTGCTATCCCTCTTCTAGCCCTCCAGCCCCCAAAAGACCCCAGTGTATGATGTTCCCCTCCCTGTGTCCATGTGTTCTCATTGTTCAACACCCACTTATTAGTGAGAACAAGCGGTGTTTGGTTTTCTGTTCTCATGTCAGTTTGCTGAGAATGATGGTTGCCAGCTTCATCCATGTCCCTGCAAAGGACATGAACTCATCTTTGTTATGGCTGCATAGTAGTCCATGGTGTATATGTGTCACATTTTCTTTATCCAATCTATCATTGATGCGCATTTGGGTTGGTTCCAGGTCTTTGCTATTGTAAACAGTGCTGCAATGAACATACATGTGCATGTGTCTTTATAATGGAACAATTTATAATCCTTTGGGTATATACTCAGTAACGGGATTGCTGGGTCAAATGGTATTTCTATTTCTAGATCCTTGAGGAATCACCACACTGTCTTCCACAATGTTTGAACTAATGTGCACCCCCACCAACAGTGTAAAAGTGATCCTATTTTTCCACATCCTCTCCAGCATCTGTTGTCTCCAGATTTTTTAATGATTGCCATTCTAATGGGCATGAGATGGTATCTCAATGTGGTTTTGATTTGCATTTCTCTAATGACAAGTGATGATGAGCATTTTTTCATATGTTTGTTGGCTGCATAAATGTCTTCCTTTGGAAAGTGTCTGTTCATATCCTTTGTTCACTTTTTGATGGGGTTGTTTTTTTCTCGTAAATTTGATTAAGTTCTTCATAGATTCTGGATTTTAGCTTTTTGCCAGATGGATAGCTTGCAAAAATTTTTTCCCATTCTGTTCATTGCCAGTTCATTCTAATGATACACCCCTTCCTTACACCTTATACAAAAAATAACTCCAGATGAGTTAAAGGTTTAAACATAAGGTCTAACACCATAAAAACCCTAGAAGAAAACCTAGGCAATACCATTCAGGACATAGGCATAGGCAAGAACTTCATGACTAAAACACCAAAAGCAATGGCAATAAAAGACAAAATAGACAAATGGGATCTAATTAAACTTAAGAACTTCTTGTTGCTTTTAGAATGCCATTGCTATACTTGACTTTTGAGAGTTTGATTATTATACACCTTGGGATAGTCTTATTTAGATTGAATTGTTTGGTGATCTCTAACCTTCCTATACTTGGATATTTTTATCTTTCTCTAGGTTTGAAATGTTTTCTGTTATTCCTTTGAATAAGGCTTCTACCCTTTCTCAATTCTCTCTTGAATACTAATGATTGTTGGATTTGTTATTCTGAGGTAATTTTCTATATATTGTAGGTATTCTTCATTCCTTTCATTCTTTTTTTTTTCTCCTTTGACTGTGTATTTTCAAATAGCTTGCCTTCAAGCTGAATCTTTACTCTGCTTGATCCATTTTGCTGTTAAGGACCTCTAATGTATTTTTCTATCCAGCAAATGCATTTATCAGTTCCAGGATTTGTCTGATTTTTAAAAAATTATTTCAATACCTTTTTAAAATTTCCCTGTTAAAATTTTCTGATAAATTTCCAAATTGCTTTCCTATGTTATATTGGAGTTTGTTGAATTTCCTTGAAATTGCTATTTTGAATTATTGATCCGAGGGTGCATCTGTTGCCATCCCATTAGGGTCTGTCACTGGCTTCTTGCTTTGTTTCATTTGGGAGGTCACATTTCCTGTTTGCTATTATTTCTTGTTGGTGTATGTCTACGTCTTTTCATTGAAGAATTAGTTATTTATTCTAGTCTTTTCTGTCTGGATTGTTTTGGTTTCCTTTTGATAAGTTTGCTTAGAGCTTTTGCAATTTACTTGTTGAATCTCCTTTATTGCTAGGTCACTGCCTCCTTTTTAGTACTGGTTGGAACCTTAAGTCCAGGTTTGCATTTGCTCTAGCAAATGTTTGGAGTGCTGCCTGTCCCAGTGGGAAGGGTTCTTCATATCCCAAAGGGGATACCCCTGTCATGCAGGAAGGCTGGCTAGTGGCTTGTGCTCAGGGGATCTGTGGAACCTGCTTCCTACAGTGTGGTGCTGCTGAATAGTCATTCTGATTTTGCATCTCTTTTGGCCAAGATACAGAGAAGAGTTTTGTGGGCTGGGGACGCTAGTCCTGCCTTTCTCTTTGTCTCTGGCTGCCCTAATAAGTTTTTGTCCCTATAGATACTTACGATGATTTCTGTAGGTTGAGGCCGGTATAGTTCTCTTGCAAGGGAACCCAAGATGGGAAATCTAGTTGTTTACTTTGATCTCAGTGTAGAAACCATTAGTCTGGGAGGGATTTTTCATACATGAGGTGCGTAGCAGACTTGGGGGAGGAGCATTGTGGATATAGAAGTCTGATTTGCTTGCTATTAGCTCAGAGTTGTTTTACTTCTCCGTGGCCCTGGAGGTCATCTCATCTTCATATCCGAGTTATGGGATATTGCTGGTACTAATCTTGGTGCTGGGTATTTGTTTTGATTTTCTGTTGTGGAGAGTGAGGCTAGATTGCTTCTATTCTGACATTTTGGTAGGCTGCTTTTACTTTTAAATGTGTGGTTTTTTTAAATTAACAAAGTAAAATTTGACTATTTTAGAAAATGCAGATGATTACAGACAAAAAAAAGAAATATCCCAAAGCTCACACATTAAAACATGAATTTTATTCAGACTTGGCATATTTTCTTTCTTTCTTTTGTATGTGCATGGATGTGTGTATATACTTAGTTGAAGTCTTTATACTTTAGTTGAAGTCTATATGCTTTAGAATTATACACATTATATGTATAATTTTAAATCCTGAATTTTTACCTTGAGTATTTTTATGTAGTCAAAATTAGTCAGAAACATTGTTTTTAATGCTGGTATATCACTACATCATAAATTATTTAACACTGTAATTATTTAACTCGATACATACTGTAAGAATATTAAAATATTTCCAATTTTTCATTATTAAAAGGAACACTGTCAGGAACTTCTATGCACCTAAATCTCTATTTTTGGTGGTTATCTTAAGAAACAAATATAACTTAAGGATGAAGAATATAAATATCTTAACCATCTTGTGGCAACTTGCCAACTGGCTTTCAGAAAGGTTGAGTCCATTTAACTCCTTGTCTTAAGAATGAGCATCTCATCACCACCTTGTCAATAATTACAATTTTAAAACCTTTTAATATTTTGCTAATAAGACAGACACCACTTACCCCATTTCACTAATTCTAAGATGCATATTTTTCATAGTTTAGCATATCTGAAATTAGGGATGGATATATATTACAATCAAAGTTGTGTTTGGGCTTATTTGGCAGCATTTTTTTCTTAAGGGCACCCAAAAGTAGTGATGCCTCTTACAATTGATGATATCTTAGAGTCAATGAAATTACAGTAGAATCTCATGTAATTTTTATTTTGTATTTCTGCCACTAGCTAAGAGCCATGGTTTATATAGAATTTCAGTATACATTTCAATACGCCAGTGAATTTTTTAAAACAAATTTAATTGTGGTAAAAAAATGTAAGATAAGACATATAATGCAGTGATACGCCAGCATTAAAAAGTATGTTTCTGACTATAAAACAATAATTCTAACTGTTTTTTAGTGTGCAATTAAGTAGTGTTAACTATATTCACATTATTGTGCAACAGATCTTTAGAACTTTTTCATCTTGAAAATGGAAACTCTGTTCCCATTAAGCAACAACTCTTCTTTTCTCCTTTCCCCTAGGCCCTGACAACCGCCCCCTACTTTCTGCCTGCATGAATTTGATTACTTTAGATAGTGCAGATAGGTGAAATCATACTGTATTTGTCTTTTTGTGACTAGTTTTTTTCACTTAGCATAATGTCTTTCAGGTTTATCCATGTTGCAGCATGGGTCAGAATTTCCTTCTCTTTTATGGTGAATCTCTAAATCATAAAAATTTATAACAACTGGCAGAAATTGCTGACCCATTGGATTCTGACAGCACACCTAAACAACTAAAAAGCAAAAGACAGGTTGGGTCCGAAGGGGTTCCCAATTTCCAAAAACAAATGTTGGTTTATTTTTGAAATACAAAGATCAAACAGAAATCAAGAATGTAGGTGACAAAATCAATACACTTCTGAACTAATATCTGCTCTTCTGGGGTTAATTCCCATGGCTTTTAAGGGTGTAAGACTGGTTACCACAATTTGAGAGTTTACAAACACAGATGTCGTGAGACCATGCCCCTTCATCAGGAAACTAGGCAGTTCCAAGTTTCTGGAACATGGGTTTGAATTCCTTCCTCAAACAAAACAATTCCGGGCTAACAACAAAGGCCATGTGAAGAGGCCATGACTGCAGGTGGAGCAATGCAGGGCGACGGGCCGGAGTAAAATGTAAACTATCCTAAAACTAAACGAACTTGCTGTGTCATTTGTCATTTACAATGTGCCATTATAAAACCAATGAAAATTACATATCCTGAAAACCGAACTAAATTGTATTTTAGTTTTATTTAATACTGCTAACAAAATCTTTTATTTTAAATCCTAAAATCCCTGAAAAGAAAATTTAATATTTATACAAGAAGACTTAATTAAAATGTGACTTAAATGGTTATGTTTATGGTTGATCACAGAACAAAAGGATTTAAAGTATCAAAACCACACAGTGGTGACCGCTTTATTTATTTTCCTTGAAAGTGAAAAGAGGAAGGCAGTATTAGAAATTAACGCTTAAACCTAAAAAGAAAAGAACATTATAAAGAAAACCATATCCTCACATTGGTTAAAATGTTGTATTTGTTCCACTTCTTACATGATTCTCTGACATTTCTACTGTGTCTACTGTTATAAATATACAGAAATGAAAAAAAATCATATCCCAATTTTTGTCCTACCTGATATACACGTTAAGTACACAGAATTGGCAAAATGTATTTCAAATTGACTATTATTTAATTAAGGTACAATTTTAAAAGCTACAAATTATTTAAGTCACGATTCATGTCTTTTTCCCCTCTGACATAATTTTGAACATGCATTTTATCTGTAATTTTTTCAGAAATAAAATACATGTTTATTGCTGACAGATGTCAGACTAAGCAAAAATTTAAAAATAGGACCATGGTGTCCTGTTTTTACATTTCCCAAAATATGTAGAAACTCTAAAACATCACTTCTAGGGATATACAATGGAATATTATAACTAACTATTTCTGGGCACCAATTTCTTACAATTCTAAAATTATACTGATATGAATAGCTACATACTGTATACTTTGCTCATATTCTTGGCTTCTTTTTTTTTTTTTTGTAGCAAAGAAATTCCAAGGTTTGGTATTACTGGGAAAAAAAGGTATGTTTGAAATGAGACAAACGAACTCAGAAAGGTGGGCAGGTAAACCCTCAGTAGCAGTCCTTGAGATTGTACTGCCACTGGGTCCTTGCCCAAACTGAGTATCATCCTTCTTGGTTCTCTTTTCTTTGGTTAGCATGGATTTTTAAAAGCGATTTAAGTTTCCTTATGGACACTGTGCTACAGTCAGAGACTCCCCCTTCTCAGCCCTCGTTCCTTGGTGCCTCCTTCCCAGCCACCTGACCTGAGGGTTCTTCCTGACTTCTTTGGGGGTCTCCCTTTATTCTTTACAGACCTTCTCCTAATATATCTCTTGTATGCCTAATTCCACCATGCCCTCTGCTCTCACAGGATCCAAACTAACAGAGGGACTTTGAAAATCTTTTCAGCATTTGCTACATGATTATATCATTTAGATTTCTTCTCCTTTCATCAGTTTTGCTATTTATACTTCCCTAGACAATTTTCTCTGTTCAATATTTTCTATTTTATGATCACAGTTGCTCATGACATCACCTAATAGTTTTTAATTTGCTAGTGCCTGTGGTCACTGTATATTGTGTATATGACCACATATATATGTCACATATATGTATGTATACATAATATATGTCATATGTTTGTATATCTACATATACACATATATACATACTGGCCATACATTTGTATTTTCTTTTCTTCTTTTCTTGATTAGCCTCACTAGAGCTTTGTATGTTATTAGCATTTTCAAAGACATAGTCTTTGTATTTATTGCTGTTACCACTTCAACATTTTTATCTGGGCACTAAATAGGGGGCATCAAGTCATGCAGCTCACCAGAACACACCTTTGGTCAATGCTGGAACAAGTCCCAAAAGGGCTTTGTTTCTTTTCTTTTTAAAATTACAGTGTCCTTCAATGAAAACTGAGTGGGTCAACAACAACAAAAAAAGCCCCACGAGGACTGGTCCCATCTCTGGTCATAATGAGCTTTGCAAAGAATTGGCTTCAGAGGGTTTGACAGCCGCTTCCAAGTACTTGAGGGGTTGTCATGTGAAAGGGAAGGAAGACACATTCTGGGCTACTGCAGGAGACAGAGCCCAGCCTGGCAGCGGGATCTGTAGGGAGGCCAATTGCAGTTCAGTGAAAGAGAATGGGCTCCTGTAGGAGGCAGAGGTTCTGTTTTCAGGAGGGGCTCAGGCAGAGGACGAGTTAGCCTTCTTCAGAGGCTGTGCACTCAATGATGCAAAGCACGCAGAAAAATCTTTAGCAGCAGACAGACTCGAAGATGGTCCCAGTGACCCTGTCTCCTGGTCCTCTTCCCTCATGTAATCCCATCCCCTTGAGTGTTGGTGGCCCCATAACTTGCTTCTAACCAATATGACTGGGAAAATGCGATGGGATGCCACTTCTGTGATCATTTGCATAAGATTCTGAGCAGCCTCTCTCTCCCTGCTAACTTAGATGAAGCCAACTGCCATATGGAGAAGCCCACATGGCATGGAGCTAGGGCCTGCCCCCAGCTAACAGCTGGCATGAACTGTGGCCCAGGATCTGATGCCCCACAGGGAACAGAATCCTGCTGGCAACGATGCAAGCTTAGAAGCAACTCCTTCCATAGTTGACCCTCAGACGGGACCTCAGCCCTGGCTGACACCTTGACTGCAGCCTTGTGAGATTCTGTTAAGATGTGCCCAGATTCTTGGCCCTCAGAAACTGTGAGACAACAAATAGGTGGCTTTTTTTTTTTTTTAAATAGAGTCTTGCTCTGTTGCCAGGCTGGAGTGCAGTGGCGTGATCTCAGCTCACTGTAACCTCTGCCTCCCGTGTTTAAGTGAGTCCCCTGCCTCAGCCTCCTGAGTAGCTGGGACTACCGGCGCGTACCACCAAGCCCAGCTAATTTTTTGTGTTTTGGTAGAGACAGGGTTTCACCATGTTGGCCAGAATGATCTCTATCTCCTGACCTTGTGATCTGCAATCCCTCGGCCTCCCAAAGCGCTGGGATTACAGGCATGAGCCACTGTGTCCAGCCCAAATAGGTATTTTAAGCTACAAAGTTTGGATAACATTGTTATGTGACTATAGATAACTAATCCACCTTTCCAACTCTATAATTCAGTAATCACCGTCACCAAAGAAAAAGCCAGCTGTATCAATGTAAACCCACTGTTGTGACCGTCCATACTAATCAAGTGGTATGCACCTGTGACATGAGACAGGAATAGCAGATTGTGACAGCTCCTAGCCTGTTTCCACATCTAGAGCCTTCTGCATCTTGTGCAGAGATGTGTAAATGGATATAACCCTGATGTCCTCACATCTCCCTGGGCAGTCTTCTGTATCATACTGGCGACTCCATTCCATTAAATCATTTATTTTTCTTTCCTTTCTTCCCTCAAAAACTCTCTAAAGAAAACACAGTCTCACGTATTCTATGGTCTTTAAGAAAACCAGGTGCTATCTCTTAAAAAATACTCACCATACCCAGGAAGATCATCTCCTTTTCTCTCAGTTTTTCGGTGTTCTTACATTGATGGAAACCTCGCCAAGCCTAAAAACAAATAAATGGTTTCTTGCTGAATACATAAAAATATAAAGAAAACATGGTCTGCTGTTTCTCCTGTATAAGCTGCACATCTCAAAATGCCAACTAATCATAAGCTCTAGGTTGTACATGTGTGTTGATGGAATATTTTTTCTTCTTGATCACAGGCAAACAAATTGTTAAGAAGAATGAACCGCAGAACTGACCTGCAATTGTTATTAGTAAGATTCCTTTACCTTGGTTTCTTCAAGAGAAACTTCTAGGTAGCAGGAGTGTGAGGCTAGATCTAAGGATGGCACTTCATGGTTTTAAAAGAAAAATGTCAAAAGTAATGTGGGGAAATATAGTAACCTCCAAGAATTGTACAACTCAAGCTTTTAATGCAGATGCTAAAACTTTATATTCCCACAGAAATCTGAAAGAAAACAGTGTCTTATCCATCCTTCCCCACCACCTTCTCCTATTCCTATTCAGCGAAAATTAGGGACAAAGAGTCCTGATCTCTGGCCCAATTTTATGTCTGTAGACTTATTTTCTCTGAAACCTAATGCTAGTTTGTATCACATTGCCAACTGCTGCGTTTCCCTGTGAGTAACCGTAGCCTCTATTTGGAAAAAAATGGGGCATAAATCCATGATGCTTATCTGATAAGAAAAGGAAACCTTAAAACCTTAAGGATTCCTTCTAGAAGGGACACTGATGTACTGGTTATTAGTGATGGCTGTTGCATGTTTCTGGAAGCTATTAAGGCCTTTTGTAATTATATATATTTGTGTGTGAATGTATTAAAAAAATTCATTACGGATTTATATCCTCACTGCATTTTATCAACATTCAACAATTATCAATGGTCTTTAACAATATTTGAATAAAATGCCCTGAGTTTAACACCTATTTAGAGTAAAAATTTGAAAATATGACCGAGCTTAATTAATGGTTTCCCCAGGGTAAGTTAATAAATCTTTGTGGAATGTAATCCAGTTCTATTAAGGATAGGATTTGGGGTTTGAGTTTTGGAGCTCACCCCCTAAGTTGGGATGCATCTTTAGTATATAAGACACCTTGTACCCCAACTCCAGGAGCCCTGTGTTTGCACCTTCTGAATACGGAGTGCAGCAGCCCAGGGATCCATCACTTTCTTGCTAAGTATCTTGGATTGCTTTGCTTTATATTCTTGCAGAAAGATTTGCTTCATGAATAATGCCCTTAGGCGACCTTGCCGTGCCCTCTCAGCAATCTGGATTAATTTTACAGCCTCATCCAAAGGGATACTCTTTACAGAGTATTTCTGCAAAAAACAGTTAAGATATATCAATGTTTAAACATGTTAACCACATCATTTGATTCCAGACACATCACACATGCTTACTTCAAACATAATCCTGCTAAGAGTCCCCATGGTTGATAACAAGTGTGAGAACTGCTGAACACTGTTCATTTTTCCAATGAATGATGTATATTTTGATAACCTGCCATGCTCATGCTGCGATCCCAAATTTAAGGACCCCATGACTTTCCTTTACCCTTCTGTACAAAATACTAATTAGCTCCTTGATATTTTAGGTTGGCAGCAAATATACAAAAATGTCAATAAAATTGATTCAGTAAAACCTGAAATTGCTAACAATATTTCATTAACTTAAGAGTAGAAACATAGAAATGGAAAACATACCACTAATATGAGCTTTTAAAATTTAAAACATATGTGAAGTAAAATGCTGATCTTAAAATAAATTATAGAATTACCCAGTGAATACAACTAATGTCGAAATCATTTTTGGGGCATTAAATTTTATATATGAAAAGTCCTCCAGTGTCTAAAACTTGCATCTTAAAACATTCAAACACGATGAGTACTATTAAAACAGAAAAATCAGGGCTGGAAAGTAAAACGTTGTTTGGAAGATCTAATGTGGCATATATGGAAACAAAGTCAGGTGAGGGGCTATGCCATTTTTTGGGAAAAGAAGGACAAGAACAAGGGCTCCGGGGGCATGCTGGCGCCTGTGTGAGCTCCAGGTGCGAGTGGGGCCTGTGTGAGCTCCAGGTGC
>NW_022436950.1:3766412-3840893 GCF_009761245.1 Sapajus apella | reverse complement strand
GAGCTCCAGGTGCGAGTGGGGCCTGTGTGAGCTCCAGGTGTGAGTGGGGCCTGTGTGAGCTCCAGGTACATGCAGAGGCCTGTGTGAACACTGGGTGCATGCAGAGGCCTGTGTGAGCTCCAGGTGCAAGTGGGGCCTGTGTGAGCTCCAGGTGCGTGCAGAGGCCTGTGTGAGCTCCAGGTGCGAGTGGGGCCTGTGTGAGCTCCAGGTGCGTGCAGAGGCCTGTGTGAGCTCCAGGTGCGTGCAGAGGCCTGTGTGAGCTCCAGGTGCGTGCAGAGGCCTGTGTGAGCTCCAGGTGTGAGTGGGGCCTGTGTGAACACTGGGTGCATGCAGAGGCCTGTGTGGTCTGGATGCAGCTGAGACCTGGGTGAGCTCCAGGTGCAGCTGAGGCCTATGTGGTCTGGGTGCAGGTGAGGCCTGTGTGAACTCTGAGCAAGCTCAAGAAGGAGGCCCCACTGCTGTTCCTGGAGCAAGGTAAGAGGGATGCATGTGGCCTGGCTCAGAGGATGTCCATGCATGGATGGAAGTAGAAAAGACAGATCGCCGGAGCCAGAAAAGCACCAGAGGCCAGGCACAGTGGCTCGCACCTGTAATCCTGGCACTTTGGGATACCAAGGTGGGAGGATTACTTGAGTACCGGAATTTAAGACCAGGCTGGGCAACAAGGTAAGCTCCTATTTCTACAAAGAATTTTTTAAAAATTAGTGGCATGTGGTGGCACACACTTGTAGTCCCAGCTACTTGGGAGGCTTGGGCAAGAGGATCACTTGAGCCCAGAAAATGGAGGCTACAATGAGCTATGATCATGCCACTGCACTGCGGCTTGGGCACCAGAGTGAGATTCTGTCTCTAAAAAGAATTTTAACATAAATTTAAAAAGAAAAGCACCAAAGCATAGGTAAAGCCTGTTTCCGGGCCTCAGAGGGCAGCAATGGTTGCCACAGCAGGACAAGGTGCAAGGAGCAAGATGCTGAAGCCTCATGTGTGGGGTGCTGTCCCCATGGCCACTGCTGCCAGGACGACCCCTTCTCTGTGTAACAGGGCCAGGCTTGGGGGCACAGGAAGGAGTGAGAAGGAGAGGAAAGGGGCATGCATATTGAGAACCTGTAGATGTCACATGCTTTTTGTATGCATGCTCATCATATTTGCAAGAGCAAACTCCAAGGCCAGTGTTACTGTGACCACTTAAGAGTGAAGAAAACTGAAGACCAAAGAAGTAAGGTAACGTATGCAAGGTCCTGTGGGTAGGAAGAGAGGGGACCAATTTGAACAGACTGGCCCTCTTTCCACTGAGCCATCCACTATCCTTCAACATAGCACAGGGAATATGATTGCATATGAGGAAGCTCTTTCACATAACAATCACTCTGAGTTTTGTTATCAGTAAGATTTCACTGCTTCAAATTAGTAGTGAGCACACATCGTCAACAATGCACTTGTCAGGTTGGAGTAGAACAAGTATCATTCTGGCATTAAATAAGACGATGAACTTAACATACAAAAACTTAAACATATGGTATCCAGCAAACATGAGTTAATATCGTACTTCTTTCCTTTAGATTCCAGGCTGTCATTCTGAAAATACTTGGGGCCATTATCAAATAACTCTAAGGAATTTTGAGTAGGGAACTCAACAAGCCAAACACTTTTAAGCATTTAAGGAGGCCACAGTGGATATTAATGTAGGACATGGACAAGAATTTTCATGCATCAAAATTCTTCTTGGGGTATATATTGTATATATTCTTCTTGGGGTATATATTGTATATATTGTTTTGGGGTATATATTGTATATGAGCAGCTAAAGAAAGGGGTCCTATGATCCAAGATGGCTGATCACTAGCAGCTCGGGATTGTAGCTCCCACTGAAAGTGCAGAGAACGAGAGGACGCCACACTTTCAGATGAATTTTTGTTGCTCACGCACCAGGAGATTCCCAGCGGAAGAGCCCCACGGGTTGCCAGCGCGACTCTTGTGGCCAGCGAGGCGGTTTTGCCGCTGCCTTGGTGCCGCGGTTCTTGGTGCAGAGTCAGAAAAGCACCATCAATCTTAACGCCACTGTTTTCGCTGGCACAGTGGGTTGCTCAGATTCTAGCGCCGGGAATCAACAAGTTGGACGTCCATTCAGAAACCCAACTATAAAGATGGTAATTATAAAGACCACAGATGGATAAATCTATAACGAAGGGAAGAAACCAGCCTAAAAAGGCTGAGAATACCCAAAATCAGAACACCTCTCTCTCTACAGGGATCACAGTTCCTCATCAGCAACGGAACAAGGCCTGATGGAGAAAGACTGTGTCCCATTAGCAGAAGCAGGCTTTAAAAGGTGGATGATAAGAAACTTCTGGGAATTAAAAGAACTTGTTCTAACCCAATGCAAAGAAACTAAGAACTTTGAAAAAAGGTTTGACGAAATGTTAACAAGAATACACAATTTAGAGAGGAATATAAGTGAATTAATGGAGCTGAAAAATACAACACGAGAACTTCGCGAATTATGCACAAGTTTTAACAGCCGAATTGATCAAGCAGAAGAAAAGATATCAGAAGTCGAAGACCAACTTAATGAAATAAAACGAGATGACAAGATTAGAGAAAAAAGGATAAAAAGGAACGAGCAAAGTGTCCAAGAAGTATGGGACTATGTGAAAAGACCTAATCTACGTTTGATAGGTGTACCTGAATGTGATGAAGAGAATCAATCCAAGCTCAAAAATACCCTTCAGGATATTATTCAAGAAAACTTTCCCAACCTAGCAAGGCAGGACAATATTCAACTCCAGGTAATACAGAGAACACCACAAAGATATTCCTCAAGAAGACCAGCCTCAAGGCATATAATCGCCAGATTCACCAGGGTTGAAATGAAAGAGAAAATACTGAGGGCAGCCAGAAAGGTCAGGTAACCCATAAAGGGAAGCCTATGAGACTCACAGCAGATCTCTCAGCAGAAACCCTACAAGCCAGAAGAGAATGGGCGCCAATATTCAACATCCTTAAAGAAAAGAACTTTCAACCCAGAATTTTACATCCAGCCAAACTAAGCTTCATAGGCGAAGGAAAAATAAAACTTTTGTGAACAAGCAAGCACTCAGAGATTTCATCACCACCAGGCCTGCTTTACAAGAGCTTCTGAAAGAACCACTACAAATAGAAAGGAACAACCAGTATCAGCCTTTCTAAAAAATACCAAAAAATAAAGAACATCAACATAATTAAGAACTTACATCAACTAATGGGCAAAACAGCCAGCTAACGTTAAATGGCAGTATCAAACTCACATATATTATTATTAATTCTAAATTTAAATCGACTAAATCCCCTAATCAAAAGACACAGACAGGCAAAAAAAGCCAAGACCCATTGGTATGCTACATCCAGATCCATCTCACATGCAAGGATACACAAAGACTCAAAACAAAGGGATGGAGAAAGATTGACCAACCAAATGGAGAGCAAAAATAAATAAATAAATAGAAAGCAGGAGTTCCAATTTTTGCGATAAAATAGACTTTAAAGCAATAAAGATCAAAAGAATCAAAGAAGGATATTACATAATGATAAAAGGATCAATGTAACAAGAAGACCTAAAGATCCTAAATATATACGCACCTGATACAGGAACACCCAGATATATAAGACTTATAAAGAGACTTAGACTCCCACACAATAACAGTGGGAGACTTCAACATCAATATTAGATAGATCAATGAAACAGAAAGTTAACAACGATATCCAGGACTTGAACTCAGATCCGGAACAAGTAGACTTAATTAACATTTATAGAACTCTCCACTTTAAATACACAAAATATACACTCTTATCAGTACCACATCACACCTATTTACAGGTTTAAATGAAATATTGGTTGGCTGCTTATTAGTTATTTTCTTCCCTCATTTTTTTTTCATGTCTCTATTATTAAACACAATTATAGGCATACCCATTTTTAGGCTGCATTCTAGCCCGGGCAATAAAGCAACACCCCTGTTCTTTCTCCCTCTTCCTCTTCCTCTTTCTTCCTTTCCTTCATTCTTTTTTTTTTATTCTCTCTTTCTTCTTCTAAAAAAAAAAAAAAAAGAACTTGTTGTTTCATGAATTATCCCAAAACTTTCATGTTCATTCTCTTTCCATCTCCTGAAATCTTTCTGCTATGATAGTCCCTGTAACTGAAGAGATAAGAAGGGATAGCCCTTTCATAATAAAACTGTGCTAAAAAGGACTTCAGGGCCTTCTGACTTGTGTATGAAAACAGTAAGGTAGACATGTCACATTCCATTCACAATTTTGGCCTTCTTTTTACATGGTATGTAACAGTAAATAATATTAGTATATCTTTAGTGAGAAGCAGTGGTTCTAATAAGGTATTGAATAACTGAATATCTGGACATCTTATTTTTCATACCCTTTGATTCATTTATAACAATAGGTAGCAGCATGCTTAACCTCTTTTGGACTCAATTTCTTTGGCTAGATTTTTATGATGATTACGTTGATTTCTTTCAAACAATTCAGACTAGAGAAATTCTCTTTATCAAAATTACCTTTTCTCTTACTATATGAACTTTGGTTTTCAAGATAGAGGAGGAAGCTTCTGAACTGGTAAATTATAAAACATATCTATTTAAAAATAAATTCAAATCCTCAGGAAAAAAGAAAGAAAGAAAGAAAGGGGTCCTATGAGACACCAAAGGGCACGGGGAAGTCACAGCAGAGTTCTTGTGGTTTTCTGAGCCCTCGGCACATCTGAAATGAGACTGGGTGGAGATGAAGTGCTTAACCCGATGGAGGTGATAGGAGCTGGCCAAGGCTGGGTGCTGAAGAAGGAAGAAAGAAGCCTGCCTCCCAGCTGTGGCCAAGAACAAATGAAGAGGAACAGTGAGCAGACGAAATGGCAAGGAGGAATTTTTAGGATTTCACCGTAGAGTGTGCAATGTAATCTCCCTTCTCCATTTTCCACCATAAAGTCTTTAGTAATTCTGCCATGCTCATCACAGCTGCAAAGGGATTCCTTTGGGGGGAACTAAATGAGGTGTAAGTGCTTCGCTCTGACTGAGGCATGGATAGAAGGCACAGACACAGGATGGTGAAAGGATGGCTAGTTGACCCCCAAATAAGCTGGCCCTGTAATGGACTTCAAGGAATTCATAGTGTAAAAGAGGGACCAGTAGTTGGGAGCAGGGGCACAGGAAGGAGAGGTCATCTTGAGTTAGATGGGTGCTATGGTTTAAATGTGTCCCACATACCACGTGGCATATCTCACATGGTGCCAGTGTTCATGTGCTGGGAACTTAGTCCCCAGTGCAATGGTTTTGGAATGTGGGACTTCTAAGAGGTGATAAGGTCATGAGGGTTCTGTTTGCAAAATGAGTTAACGCTGTTATCAAGGGAATGACTTCCTGCTAAAAGGATGAGCTCACCCCCTTACTTCTTGCTCTCTTACTATGTGATTCCTTCTCCCATGTTGTGACACAGCAAGAAGACCCTTATCAGATGCAACTCCTCAATCTCGGACTTCCCAGCCCCCAGAACCCAAAGCAAAATAAACTCCCATTGTCTTTAAATTACCCCATCTGTGGTACTATACCAACACAAAATGGACTAAGCCAGTATGTCAGGAAAGGTTTCTTGAAGGATGGTGTATCAAGTTAGGCTCCACAGAATGGGTACCATTTTGATGAGCAGGTATGTAAAAAAGAAGAACAAGCCCTTTATCCAGCATGGATACGCAACATGAGAGACAGCATTGAGCTGGCAAACACAGGGCATGCGTTTCACCTGCCATCCTCAGCATACACTTGGAATCTTCCTTAACACCATCACTGAGGCTGGCAATACCCAATGACGGCTATTTGTAGAGAGATTGCAGGTGATTCTTTATCCTGGGACCCTAGCCTGCAGCTGCAGCCTCAGCATAGTTACTCACAGTGCCCCTTTCACCCTGGAGTGTCCCAGGCTGAAAGGACAAGTGCTGCCTTACTGCTTAGGCCATGAAGGCCAGCCAGAGGGGCGAGGCAGTAAGTTACTGAAATGATAAAGCAGGTCTGCCAGAAGGTAGATGGGACAGTGCCCTGTGGAAAGGGTGGGAAGAAGGCTGCCCACCAGTGGGCTGCATGGGGGATAACTGCAAGAATCCAGGAGGTGGTCGTGAGAATCAGGACTAAGACAGTTGTGGAAACAGGAAAAAAATGGAGCTGCACAAATCCTGGGGACAAAGGAGGTATCAGGGCACAGAACTAAATGGATTCTGCTCCTTGCTTCCCAGGAGGGATCTATCTTTAAGGATTATTCTTCCCCCATTACAGTCCATTCAAGGTGATCCAAGGGCCACTCAGTGTGTTAGTCCATTTTCACACTGCTGATAAAGATTTACCTAAGACTGGGCAATTTACAAAAGAAAGAGGTTTAACGGACTCATGGTTCCATGTGGCTGGGGAGGCCTTACAGTCATGGCAGGTGAAAGGCACATTTTACATGGTGGCAGACAAGAGAGTTTGTGCTGAGAAATTCCCCTTTATAAAACCATTAGATTTTGTGAGACTTATTCACTATCATGAGAATGGCACAGGAAAGACCCACCACCATGATTCAATTACCTTTCACCAGGTCCCACAACACATGGGAATTATGGGAGCTACAATTCAAGATGAGATTTGGGTGGGGACATAGCCAAACCATGTCATTCAACCTGCAGTTATAAAAGGCCAATCAGCATCTTTAGAAAGTGTAGTAACTCTCAAGTTCCTTGTAAGTTATGTCAGCACCTAATTATTTTACATGAACAACATTTAGCTTCTGACTTCAGCTAGATGAATATGAGATGAAACATTCAATTGAGTTGATAATCAACAGCTACTGATTTAAGTAGCAAAACATTATGTTTTGATCTCAATTTCTAAGCTCTTGAAAAATGATGATTTTTCAAGAGCTCAAAAGTTATGCAACTTCTTACGTACTGTATAACAAGGAAGGGCGGGGGGATCATTCTCTCCTTAAATTGAGAATAACCTAAGTGTTGCTCACACAATTAGGAACAGCAGAAAAAGGAAGTTCACAGATTCTGGATTAATGTTTGTTAAAATGAAATACAAACCACTTCAGATGTGTCTATTCCACTGTCGGCTAATATTTGAGCGAGAATTTTCTCTCTTCCTTTTATTACTTCCAACTTCTCCTTCAAAAAATACTTGGGTATGGGAATATCTAATTGTTGCTAGAGAAGAGAAAGAACAAACAAGAGCATTTCTGTCACAATTCCAGCACTTGAATTTATTTAAAGTATACAGTAAGGATGCAGATGCACATGTCAAAGATGCTTGCCTTACTTCCCATTTTCATTTAAGAAAAAAATGAGGCCAGTGGAGTGAAGAAAATTCATTTACTAAAGAGACACAAAGTCAAAAAGAAAATTGTAACCATAACCCCTGCTTTAATAATTACAGAATAACGTCAGGAGTGCACATCAATTAGGCCTCGATTAACTAATGATCACTTAGTGGATTTCTTTAAAGAAATACAATATTACCCCATTTTACCTAAAATAATGGTTGAAATTGGAGTAGTAAAGTATTCAGGAATAGAGATCTTTGAATTATACCTAATAATTTATCATTAGCACCATAGACTATTTGTATGTAAATGGTCACATTTTTTCCCTCATAATTTGGTTTTATTTTTACCAAAATTACCCATTGCAAAAATTATTTGCAAAATTAATTGCTTTATTATGAAAATTGTTTTTATATAATAAACTTCTATCATTCATTTGTGCATGTTACCAAATATTTCAAACTAGCAGGGGTCAGATGAATATTTATCAGTCCAAATTGGGTAGAAAGGCATATAGAAGTACTGTATAAGGATATGGGTATGCCTTCCACCAATCCCACTGAGAAACATCATCCTGGAATCTCTGTCAGACCCCGTGGCTGCTTTGACCAGGGAAGCAAAGGTCTTTGTCTTCAGAATTGGCTACCTTATTTATTTATTTTTTTTCCAATTCTAGGTGTGACTCTCCATAACCTCCCTCCAGCACAGAGAATTCTGGATAGGCCTTCCCCTCAGTACATGTTAAAGCCTAAGAGGGTATCATTTCAAGGACTTGGTGGGACAGTATCCCCATGGCTTCTGACTGTCTTGGGACAGTATCCCATGACCATGTCTTTTGAACATAAAACCTTTCTTAGGTTTGTGGAGTGTTGGGAGTGACTGAAGAGTGAACCAGCAGAGTCTAGTGGGTGAATGTGGCCTGGGGAGAGAGGGCGGTCAGAGAAGAATGACGACACTTTGATTTAATGTGATTTTATTTACCAATAAGCACATTCAAGTGTGGTACTTTTAAGGCAAAATTCATTATGTTATAGTTCCATCTGGTCCGTTTCATATCATAAAATTACAGTTAGCAGGCCAGGCATGGTGGCTCATGCCTGTAATCCCAGCATTTGGAGAGGCTGAGGTGGGTGGGTCATCTGAGGTCAGGAGTTTGAGACCAGCCTGACCAACATGGTGAAACCCCGTCTCTACTAAAAATACAAAAATTAGCTGGGCATGGTGGCGCACACCTGTAATCCCAGCTACTTGAGAGGCTGAGAGAGGAGAATGGCTTGAACCCAGGTGGCAGAGGTTGCAGTGAGCCAAGCTTGCACCATTTAATTAAACCTAATAATTTTGCATCAAGAGCAACACTCCATCTCAAAAAAAAATTATAGTTAGGATTTTGAGGATGAGGAAACAGTCACTGAGAATGGAAGAGAGGCGAAGACAGATATTAGTTGCTCCATCTCCAGCCATGATGCCTTCCATGTCCATCCCTGATACCATAGGACTTTTCATTTCCTATGGAGTGGAATCTAGGAAGCCTCTGGCAGCAGAGAAGACCTCTTCCCCACCATATGTTTCTCTCTTTGAGGTGGGCCTATCAGGAAAGGTTCCTCATGTGGCAGGTTACAGATGTAGTCTTTGGACTAGTTTAGCTAAAAGGGGCAGTTTAAGGAAAAATTTGGGGAACTCATGGAACCAAAAGGAAGAACCTAACTGGGTGTTTGTCAGCACTGGGGATGTGGCCAAGAATGAAGATGCCTTCAGCCCAGCCCAACCACATGGGCTGCAGTGACAGCACATGGTTCAGTCACTATTTCCAGGACTGCCGGAAAACACTGTTGACTGCCCTCTGCATGAAGGCGTCCTGGATGCCATCTGCTCATTTGTCACCCCTCTTGGTGTTTGGGGCCCCATCCCCATGGCAACAGACACAGGGCCTTTAAGAAGATGAAGTCCCTGGAGCAGAGGGGCTGGCTGACGCAGCAGGAAAGGCAGGGCCATGAGGGACCACCACATAGAGCCCCAAGTGTACTATTCCTAACAGATGGAGGCATGACTTCGTATCCTTGAAATTAAACTAATAAATGTAATATGACTTCATTAATTAAATTTAGGAATATGATTTCATAACTACTTGTTTCACAGTTATCCTAAATTGTTCATATTTCACTTTAGTGAGTAAAGTATACTGGATTAAATCTGGTGATTAACCCATGCTCTTATAAATAAATGCAATAAACATAAAACTTTTGAAATAATCGTCAACATTTTCATTCATTTCAGTTATTCTCATTACTCCATTCTGATAAAATAATAATGTGAGGAAAGTCTACCTCAGAAAGATACCTTTATAAAAGCCCAAATATTTTCATGGAGAAGAAACATGAAACCCTATGTAGAATATTAAACACTTTCTCCTTTTGATTTTATTTCAAGAACATGTTCCTTTCAAAATGAAGGTGGGCTCCCAGGACCATGACACTGAAGGGAGGTGGCCAGTGGCCCCGGCAGCCCAGCCAGCCTGAGTCAGAAGAGAGGTCCTGTGCCAGTAGGAAGGTCAGAGGGCAGCAGCAGGAAGGTCAGAAGGCAGCAGCAGGAAGGTCAGAGGGCAGAAGCAGGGGCCGAATGCTCGCAGGAGGGAGCTGTGGTTGCCAAGTGCTAGCAGGGAAAGCTCCAGGGAGAGAGGGAATGAGGGGGATAGAGACAGAGCGAAGGAGGGAGAGCAAACACGTGAGCTCTTCTTTGGCATCTGAGGCCCACAGCCACATAAGCCATACATTCCCCTGGGCCACCACTGACTCAAAGTAAGGAGGAGGTGCATGCACCTGGCGATAGGGAACCTGCGATCAACAGGCTACCATGGGAGATTTCCCATGGAAACAGAGGGGAGTGGGAGCTGCTCCTGGACTCTGGGAGGGTCTGTGCTTCAAGGGTGCTTATGAAAGGGCTGGCCCACTGCATTCCAGCGGTCCTGTGCAGACACCACAGCGTCAGGTAAGACCACAGCCGCAGCAGCACCCAACACAGCCAAGAAGTGTGCAGATACATCTACACCAGAAACAAAGGGAACCCAATCCTTGTCCACGACAGCAGGGTGTAATTGAAGGGAAATGTTTAGATTTTCCATACATCAACTAGTCAACATGGACAGGCAGTCTGTAGAGTATCAGATAAAGGGCTACATATCTCATTTATAACAAAAAGCAACTGAGAAGAAAACAACGGAGTGCTTACGGGGGTCAGCTTTAGATCCTGCAGGATGTCATCAAAATAATGGAACTCCGTGAGTTCCAGTTCCACCATCTCGTTCTTCAGCTCCAGGACGCGGCCCATCACCCCGTCCAGGACTTTCCTGATCAGTATTCGTTTCTGGGGGTGGATGATCTGGTCATAGACATTCTCCAGGTTTCTAAAGATCTGCACATACTTTATGTAGAAGGTGGCTAATGTTTGGAAGATGAACACTTGATTTCTCTGTGGCTCAATCATCTTCTGAGACTCTTTATCGAGTAAAGCACTGAGGGCTTCTTGCGTCTGATGCCATATCTTATCATACATTCTAGGGGAAGATAGAAAATTTAGATGGCACAGTAGATAAAAGTTACTTGGTAAAACATAAATATTGGGCATCTGGTATAACAAAATATAACACAGAATCAAGTGTGAGCCAAGAACGTCGTATGTAGTTGCAAGGCTTGCTAGATAATTTATATCCTGTTCTGAGGTCCTCATGATTTCTGAATAGGCACACCACTATTGTCATCAAATAAATGGTTTTAAAAGCATTTTGTCTAGATGATATAAAGTTTTTCCTCACTTTACCCAGGAAGCTACTATTATTATATCCATTTAAAAGATGACAAAGTTGAAAGCCAGAATAGTTAACTGATTTGTCCATATACGCAGCTGGTGAAGTATACATTGGAACAACAGCTCTAAAAAGTAATGTAGCATTTTCTTATTAAGTTAAACATATGCATACACTATGAATGAATAATTACACCCTAGAGAACCTTTAAAATACGCATCAAGAATGATCACAGTAGCATTTTAAAAATAATAGTAAAAAACCTGGAGAAAACCCAGATGTTCACCAATAAGAGGGTGGATAGATAAATTGTAGTATATTCACCAATGGACTATTACACAGCAGTGAAAAATGAATGACTGAGCTACAATGAAAGGCAACAACTAAGAATCTTAGAACCATAATGTAAAGTGTAAGAAATGAAGTGCAGACTGTGGCCTGGGAGGCGGAGCTCTGTGTAATGCACCAGCTGGGCTCTCTGCCCTCATTCTAGTGAGTTGAGTCAATGGAATGAACAGAGAAGAAGCCAGAGAGTAGAAGAGTTTGACCCTCTTGTTCACCCCCAGCGAGGCAACAAAGGCTGGGTGTGCCCTTCTGCCAAAGGCTTAAGATGGTGGTGGCTCTGCTGTGGCTGGCCCTGGGATACTGCTCCATCCCTTGCTGGTTTCCCTACACTGCGTCCACATCTTTGTTACTGGTCCCTTTATTAGGACCTGATAAGTGTCCTCCCTTTTCCTGCCAGGGCCAACACATTCATGGTGGAGATTCCAACCTCCCCCCACCCCGGCCCCTGCCCATCACATTTCAGGTGATTTTTTTTTATTTTGCTTTTACATTCATGAACCAGGACTGAAAAATGAACTGGAAAGTCAGTGTGTCTGGGAAGGGGTTTTGCTGCAGAAAGTGGGTGTGTAGAGTCCTGACCACTGATGAAGGAAAACCTCCCACATGTCGGTATCTCTCTGTAAGGTCTTTCCCTATGCCAAGGGGAGAGGGCAGCCGTCCACTCCCATGGCTACCTGTGCCTGGCGTCCTGAGTCCAGGTTGCCTGCATGTGCCATCTTGTGCCTGGCTGGCAGTGGCTTAGCCACTTGCTCTCTGGGGTATACAAGTGACTGGCAGCCTAAACGTGGCCTGTACAGACTTACAAGCAGTCTTCCAATTTCAGCCCTGCCCCAGAAGGACCAGGCCCTTCCTGTCTTCCCAGGGGAACAGCTGCTTTTGATCCTACCAGCCCCATCCGCTGGCTTTCAGGTCCCACGTTCTCTGCTCTTCCTCCATCCCCTCTCATCCATGCCTGCTCTCCCTTTCCTGCATTTTCTCTTTTTTCGTTTGAGATGGAGTCTCACTCTGTCACTGGAGTGCAGTGGTACGATCTTGGCTGACTGCAGCCTCTACCTCCTGGGTTCGAGTGATTCTCCTGCCTCAGCCTCCTGAGTAGCTGAGACTACAGGCATGTACCACCATGCCCAGCTAATTTTGTGTTTTTAGTCGAGATGGGGTTTCTCCATATTAGTCACGCTGGTCTCAGACTTCCAACCTCAGGTGATCTGCCCGCCTCTGCCTCCCAAAGTGCTGGGATTACAGGCATGAGCCACAGTGCCCAGTGAGATTGGGTAATTTATAAAAAGGGGTTTAATTGGTTCACAGTTCCACAGGCTGTACAGGAAGCATGGCAGCATCTGCTTCTGGGGTGGCCTCAGGAAGCTTTTACTTATGGTGGACGCAAAGTGGGACCAGGAGTCTCACACGGCAGGAGCAGGAGAGGAGGAAGGGCGGGGAGGTGCCACACATGTTTAAACAATCCGTTCTCACTCACTGTCACCACAAAAGGGGAAATCCACCCCATGATCCAATCACCTCCCACCAGACCCCCCTCCAGCATTACGGATGACAATTTGACAATTTCACAGGAGAGTTGGGTGGGGACACACGTCCAAACCAATATCACACAGAACACACCCTCACTCCTGGAGGAATCAGTGACCCATAAATGATTATATTGATCAGGGACAACCACCACCATTACTCGAAAGAACAACAGTAAAAGCAACACCTCATGCTGGTTCAAAGCTCCCGGGACTCTGACATTCCACTTGCCCCACCTCAAACAGACAAGCAGGAGGGGCTGGGAGAAGCAACGATGTCGAAGATGATCAAGGGAACGGTGTGGCTGTGGACAATGATGAAGAGCAGAGGCTGAGCACCGTGTGAGTCTCCCAAAGCCCAGACTTCTAGGACCCGAGAAGGGAGCGTAAACCCAAGGCACTCACTGGCCTGAGTGAGGACACAGGCTGGACATACTAACAGGTGTGACGACTGTTGACATAAAATAGAATAGTGCTCAAGCTGCTTTGTGGACTTAGTAGGGTTTGGGGCCAGGACAACATTCAAAAGGAAAATGACAGGCTAATTTTGTTGAGAATTCAGATCTGAAATTCCACTTAGAAAACAGACCACAGCTCCAGATCAAAACAATTGTTCCCTCTAACCCAGGAGGGGTGACTGCAGGAGTGCCTTTCAGTTCAACACAGAGGAAAGTATAACTCCATACAGCGACGGACCGGTAAAACCCCAGCTTGTTTCACAGACGCCAAGAAGATGCTCAGTAAACTGTAACCAGCGGCACAGGCCTGATTAAAACGCCCTCCCCACACCCCAAGAAAATGAGGATGATGATTGCTTCAAAGTGCCAAAAACCAGTGACCCAATGGACCTTCAATGGTGAAATGCTAGAAATATGCCCTCAAAAATGGCAGTAAAAAGGGATGAGGGAGATACACAAAAAATTAATATAAACCATTTTTAACACCACTGCTTGTAAATGGCATGACTGTAAAATCCAAGGAAATCACTAACAAAAAATACATCAGTTACTACAGGAAAGGCCGGGCATGGTGGCTCACGCCTCTAATCCCAGCACCCGGTGGCTGAGGTGGGTGGATCACTTGAGGTCAGGAGTTCCAGATCAGCCTGGCCAACATGGTGAGAACTGCAGGTCTATTAAAAACATAAAAATTAGCTGGGCATGGTGGCGGGCACCTGTAATCTCAGCTACTCAGGAGTCTGAGGCAGGAGAATTGCTTGAACCGGAGGTGGAGGTTGCAGTAAGCCAAGATCTCACCACTGCACCCCAGCCTAGTCAACAGAGCGAGATTCTGTCTCAAAAAAAAAAAAATTACAACAAAATTGCAATACTTTAATGCAGAGACAAAACATGAAAGAAGAAACCCATTCACAGCACTAATAATGAACATTAAATATTTAAGAATTCACATGGTGGGAGCCCCACAAAATCTAGCTAAAGAAAATTCTATAATGCTAGTTACAGATCGGAGCAAGCAGAAGACACACTATATGCTCCTGTCTAAAAGACAAAACCTGTCTCTACCAAAAACAACAGAAATCAGCCAGGCATGGTGGCATGCACCTGTAATCCCAGCTACTTGAGACGCTGAGACAGGAGACTCACTTGAACCCGGGAGGTGGAGGTTGCAGTGGGCCGAGATCAGGCCCCTGCACTCTAGTCTGGGTGACAGAGCAAGACTCCATCTCAAAAAAAAAGGAAAAAAAAAAAAAAAGGCAAGCTATGAAAACAGAAAACTCTCCAGACAGACATACAGATTTAATATGCCCAAGAATTCAGTAACAATAGACTGAAGACTATAAATAAATCTAGCAATAATTTTTAAATATGGGAGTGGAACAGGCAGCAAAAGATAAAAGGCATCTCATCATACTTCCAACACTGGCCACAACAACAAGCATTAAGTTTGTACAATACCCTAAGGAGGGTGCCTCCCTGAAGTTCAGGTGGGATGACCTGAACCTTGCCAAGAACCAAAGCCATCAACAGCGAGAGATCTTGGGTTGAAGAGGCTCCTCCTTCCAACAGGGGAAACCACCGCTGAGCTGGTGGGAAAGAACATAGCCAGACTTTCCAGATGTCTGGACCTGCTGTCCAGACGGGGAGGCCAGCCACTCCAGGTCAGAGCCCTTATTGGCTTCAGTCGGGTCAGAGAAGCAGGACTTTTCCAGCGCCTCACAGAGCTGACTCGTACCTGGAATTTTTGGCCGAAGACAGTCCTGGTGGCTCGAGCCTTCCAGGTCCTGCCGCTTTTTTCGTCCCCACCTGCAGTCTGTCTGGGGATCCCTGTCTAGAGAGATCAGACAAATATTCCTGGCTGACAGGAAAGTGTTTAGCAGCTTTGAAAGTACACGGAACTCTGCATCATAACCTGTTTTCCTCAGGGCTGAGAGATGGCTTCATCTCTTTCTGCCAGACCCTCTTCCCTGGAGACTGTCTCTGGCTTCCCGCTCCCCAGCTGTCCTGATGCCTCTCCATGTGACCACACCCCATCATGCGTGGGGCTGCCAGGGACCTGGGCACCATGCCTTGGCCACGCCAGCCTGGGGAGCCCCCACTTTGCACTCAGCCCATCTGGTCTGGCGCCCCACCTCCTCACCCCGCAGCCCCAGCCTCCTTCTGCCTGAGCCCAGCCATGAAGGTCAAATGAGACAACAGAGGCAGCAAGATGATTTTTCATAAGAACATTGATGAGAGATAATTCACACAACATAAAATTCACTCTTTTCAAGTGTACAATTCAGTGATTTTTAGCACACAGTTGTGCAACCATCACCACTATCTAACTCCAGAACATTTTTATCACTGGGCAAGAAACCCACATCTGTGAAGCGGTCACTCCCCATTACTCATTCCTCCCCACCCTTGGCAACCACTAACCTAATTTCCATCTCTATTTGCCTATTCTGGACATTTCACAGAAGTGGAATCATGCAAGAGGGGGCGTCTGGTGCTGAGCTTCTCCTCGGTGTGGTGTTCTCAAAGTTCATCCACATGGTCACATACTTGGTACTTCGTTTCTTTTTATTGCCAATTTTCCTTTGTATGGATACATCACATTTTGTTTATCCATTTTTCAGCTGATGGACACTCGGGTTGTTTCCGCCTTCTTGGCTGCTGTGAATGATGCTGTTAGAAGCATTTCTGCCTCCGTTTCTGCGTGTACATATGTCTTTATTTTCCCTGGGTATGGCAAAGTGGTTTTTAAAGATAAAAGTGCTCTACATTTAAAATGCTGGTTTTTGTTTGTTTGTTTGTTTCTTGAGACGGCATTTCGCTCGTGTCACCCAGGCTGGAGTGCAATGGTGTGATCTTGGGCCACTGCAACCTCGGCCTCCTGGGTTCAAGTGATTCTCCTGCCTCAGCCTCCCAAGTAGCTCGGATTATAGGCGCCTGCCACCAGGCCCAGCTAATTTTTATATCGTTTAGTATAGACGGGGTTTCATCATGCTGGCCAGGCTGGTCTCAAACTCCTGACCTCAGGAGATCCACCTGCCTTGGCCGCCCAAAGTGCTGGGTTTACAGGCACAAGATAGAAACCAGTGTCCCGAGCAACTCATCCCCGGACGTCACTCAACCTCCTCATGCTTATGCCTCCCCACTGGCAAACCTGGGTGATGAGACGGACTCGCGACACCTCCGGGGACTACTCTGGGATGGTGATGTGGTTTGGCTGTGTCCCTACCCAAATCTCATCTTTGTTTTTTTCTTTTTATTTTATTGCATTTTAGGTTTTGGGGCACATATGAAGAACACGCAACATTGTCGCATAGGTACACACGTGGCAGTGTGATGTGCTGCCTTCCTCCCCATCACCTACATCTGTCATCTCTCCCCTTGCTATCTCTCCCCTACTCCCCACCCCCCACCGTCCCTCCCCTATTTCCCCCAACAGACCGCAGCGTGTAATGCTCCCCTCCCTGTGTCCATGTGCTCTCATTGTTCAACACCCGCCTATGAGTGAGAACATGTGGTGTTTGATCTTCTGCTCTTCTGTCAGTTTGCTGAGAATGATGGTTTCCAGGTTCATCATGTCCCTACAAAGGACACAAACTCATCGTTTTTGATGGCTGCGTAATATTCCATGGTGTATATGTGCCACATTTTCCCTGTCCAGTCTATCATTGATGGGCATTTGGGTTGGTTCCAGGTCTTTGCTATTGTAAACAGTGCTGCAGTGAACATTCGTGTGCATGTGTCCTTATAGTAGAATGATTTATAATCCTTTGGATATATACCCAGTAATGGGATTGCTGGGTCAAATGGAATTTCTATTTCTAGGTCCTTGAGGAATTGCCACACTGTCTTCCACAATGGGTGAGCTAATTTACACTCCCACCAACAGTGTAAAAGTGTTCCTATTTCTCCACATCCTCTAAAGCATCTGTTGTCTCCAGATTTTTTAATGATCCCCATTCTAACTGCCGTGAGATGGTATCTCAATGTAGTTTTGATTTGCATTTCTCTGATGACCAGTGATGATGAGCATTTTTCATATGTTTGTTGGCCTCATGTATGTCTTCTTTTGTAAAGTGTCTGTTCATATCCTTCACCCACGTTTGAATGGGCTTGTTTGTTTTTTTCTTGTAAATCTGTTTTAGTTCTTTGTAAATTCTGGATATCAGCCCTTTGTCAGATGGGTAGACTGCAAACATTTTTTCCCATTCTGTTGGTTGCCGTTTCACTCTAATGACTGTTTCTTTTGCCGTGCAGAAGCTGTGCCAAATCTCATCTTGAATGTAGTTCCCATAATCCCCACGTGTTGTGGGAAGGACCCAGTGGGAGTTAATTGAATCATTCGGGCAGTTACTTCCATGCTGTTCTCATAACAGTTCTCACCAGATCTGATGGTTTTATAAGGGGCTTTTTCCCTGCTTCACTCTGCACTTATCTTTGCTGCTGCCATGTGAAGAAGCGGATATTTGACTTCTGCCTTGATTGTAAGTTTCCTAAGGTCTCCCCAGCCACGCAGAACTGTGAGTCAATTGAACCTCTTTCCTTTATAAATCACTGTCTCGGATGTGTCTTTATTAGCAGTGTGAGAACAGACTAATTCAGACGGAATAACAGGTGTGAAAGTGTTCCTGGAATTTTTACTGTACCTTGTAAACAGAAGGTAGTATTTTATCCATGAGACTACTTAACAGTTTTAAAAATTATATGACTGGTTTCAGACTTGAGCATATGGCTTAGAAATATGACAGATTTTGAAGTCAGGAGGATTATGGGTGGAGAAGACTGAATATGACCATGAAAAAGACAGACTGTTATTCCTACAGCTAGGCAGTTTTCTTATAATGGAGGGTGTAGGATAGGAAAACACTTGAATATTCAAACATAGCATACACTTCCTTGGGAAATCAAAATATTGCAAAATGGGAATTCTTTCCAAGTTATTTTGCACATGATAAAACCTTCTGAATCTTCCCATCTTATCTAGTTTGCTCTCTTCTTTCCCAGATACTCCCCCTGCCTTCTTGCTCTAAAGAAGGCCTGGCTCTGTTTGGAAGCCCTCTCGGTAGAGGCTTCTGTTCCCCCCTGAACCCTCTGTCTCTGGCTGTGGGGCTAGGTCAAGGGGACCCCTTCCTTCACTGCACCTCCAGACATCTGCCTTTCCTCCTCCCAACACTCCCTGGCTTCGAATCCCATTTCATCTGATGCTGTCACCACTGCCCCTCAGTCACCATCATCTTTCCAGGCCACCTCCAGGGCACCCACCCACTGAACAGCATCTTGAAGCTGCCTTCCCACCTGTTCCATTGCTAAGTGCTGAGTTCCTCTCCCTAAAGCCAGCAACTCCTGGATCCCATGTCCTCTCAAGACTAACGATGTCACACCCTTCTCTATATCATTCTGGGTCATTCCCTCCCACACACAAACATTCCATTGTTTCCTGTCTCACAGCCATGTCCCCTGCCTCTAGCTGCCAACACATTTCCTTTCCTTTGCAGCAAAAGTCCTTTAAAGAGTTAGCTATGCTCATTGCCTACAGTTTCTCTCTCTCTACATTCACTTGGGTAAGTCTTTCTATCTCATCACACCACTGAATCAGCTCCTGCCAAGGTCACTGCTGAACTCTACACTGCCAAATCAACAGTCAGTTCTCAGTTCCTCCCCAGCTTGTCTCAGGAACACTTGACAGAGGAGAAAACAATTACTTCTCCTAGAAACACTATTATTTCTTCCACTTGCTTCTTCCTTATGGGTCATATCTTTGATTCCTTTGCTGGGTCTAGTCTTCTCCTCAGCCTTACTGTGGATGGTCCCAGGCTCGGTCCTTATACTTCTTTATTAATACTCATTCAATGTCTCACTAAGACCATCACAGGCTGACAGCGGGCAAGTGTATATTTCAGACATAAGTCTCGTTCCTGAACCCAAGATCTGAATATTTAACTGCCTATTTCAGCCCCACGTGATGCCCAATGGGCACTTCCAACTCAACAGCTCTTAAACACAACTCTTGATCTTCCCCACTCCCAAACCCTGGCAAGCTGTTAACTTTTTTGCTCCCATTTCTTTGCCTAGAAAATTGGGTGAGTAATAGCAAGAGTGCAGGCTGGAGCTACAGTGCCTGGCTTGGGCACTGTTTACTCGCTGTGTGAGCTACTTCACCTCTTCATACCCAAGTTCCCTCATTTGTCAAATGGAAATAACAATGTTAACAGCCCCTACATTACAGAGTTGCTGTGAAAAAGTTCAAACAGTGCCCACAGAGTCAGCAATGCAATACCCAATTGAAATTATTCTTATGAAGACCAAATGAAGTAACTTTGTGCAAGTGCTGTGTAAACGACACAGTGCGACGCACATACTCTTTTCAGTACCACTGCCACTTGAGTTTGTGAAAAGAAAATGACAATAATGCTTTCCCAAGATCTTTCTAGACTGAAATTTCAGGACCTGGGTGTTTTCACAAAGCAATGTATTTATTACTGTGAAAGTTTAACAACAACAAAAAAAGCAGACAAAATGGCATACTGCTTTTCAGCAATGGCCCCTAAGGGCTTGGCGGTTATAGGGAGGCTGCGAGCTCATCTTCATGGGGTGCTGGGCTCATGGGGGAGGGGGATCTAAGTGTATGACCTTCCTGCTCACAAGAAGCAGATACTCTGTCCTGAGGCATATCTGAATTTCCTGAAAGGAAAAAAACGTCGGTGAGAGGAGGGGAGCTGCGAAGAGAGTGGAGGAGAAAAGAAAAGAAAATAAGAGAAGCGAAGAGCAAGTCACCTTCAGGCTTGGGAAGCCCACCCCAGGGCTGTGGCCGGGAGCCCATCACTTACGCGTTCGACATTGCTGGCTACTTTCCCTCTTTCCCTCGCCCTCCGGGAAGCTCTTCCGTTGCTCTCTGAAGGACGGTGGCAGCGGGGGTCAGGGCACTATCAGAGCTACAGAGGACAGGGAGGGGGTCTTCAGGAGGGAGGAGCCGGGACAGCGATATCCTCTCACTCCGGGCAGGAAAAGGTGAGGCCGCGTTCGCGTCGCGGGCACGGAGCGCGCAGGCGCAGAGAAGGTGCTCGGCTCCTTCCAGTCGCCACCCTGAGACTCGCGAACTCGGGCACTCTGGAGGGCGCGAGGGGGCCCTAGCAACGGGGACGCCGCGCCTGCGCAGTGCCTTCCACCCGCCCCCTGCGCTCTCCGCGCCTGCGCCGCCGCCTCCTGTTGCCGTGGGAACCATCCACGGTGCGCGCAGCAGGTGGGAGCTGGCCCGAGTCGGACCCCTGCCTCTCGGGGCCGGGGCGAGGGGCTCCCAGGCGGGGGCGAGCCTGCTCCGGGCCTCAGCCCCTGGCCCGTGGTCCTCCAGGCGGTCTTCCCGCTTTCCTGCTGGCCCCATTTCCATCCACCGTCCGCTCTGCGGCCTTGGGCGAGGTCCTTAATGATGGTGGTCTTCAGTCTTCCCATCTGTAAAGTGGGTATAACAGTCGTTCGTTCAGAACTTTACTGGGCATCTGTTCTGGGCCAAGAGCAGACTTAGGTTCTGGGGACCCAAGACTTAACGCAGACGCGCCCTTCTGAGTGAGGCTTAATGAGTACGAACTAAGGCGCGCGTGCTTTGTAAATGTGAAATGCAATGTGGATGTTATTAATAGTCATCCGTACGTAAATCGCTCTGAGTGTTGGCTTTCATTGCTCTTCTTTCTTTGTAGCAACTGTTGAGGTTTATTTGCACATTTTAGATCTGCAGTTCCCATTGGAACACTTCCAGGTTTAATGCTGTCAGGCGTGGAGAGGACATCCAGGTAAAAATGATCATCAGAATCACAAAACTTCTCCCCCACCGTTACTTATGAAATGCGCAAAAGTATAGTAAAAGCCAGCCCTCCACACCTCCTTCAAAGAATGGAACAAATTATTTCTCAGACGGGAAATGAAGTACAACCTTGTACAGTAAACTTCAAAAACTCAGTGAAATAGCAGCAGACAGTGGAGAATGGTGTCCAGCTTCATCTTCACTCTCCCAAAGCCCTTCAGGGGGAAGAGACCTAGTAGACACAACCCAAGAATTCTCATTAATGCTTTTTGCTACAAAGAAGACACACATCTGAAAAGACGGGAGCTGAAAGGGTGACTAGAACAAGCAAACACCTGGGGAAATCCGGCCAGATAAGACCATCGTGAGTGAAGGTCAATCCCTACGGCTCCCATGGCCTGAGCAGGGACAGGAGCAGTCGCTAGGGATTGCCATTTTCTAGGTCCCTACATTGAAGTAAGGCAACGATTTAAAGCTGAAGGGCATTTTGTCACAGGAATAGGGCACACTCCTGACAAGAGTGGGAGGATGGTGGTAAAGGAGCTTATCAAAATCTGAGGAGAGAACACAGAGTAGCCTAGAAGTTGTGTGAATTCAGGGAAGCAGCCCTTTTCCTCCATGTGTACTCAATCTCTAGAAAAGCAGAGAGAAGTATGGTATCTCAGTTCTGGAACCCAGATGCAGTGAGAAGGGAGTCAAAGAGAATTCACCCACATTATATTTGAAAAAATAGAACATTTGGAAAGAGCAACACGTGTTAAATAGGAATAAGAAAGAAGCAGCATATCAACTGTCTAAATCCAAGAATTTCATAGAAGCAGAAGAAAAGAAAGGATTATAACATGGGCAAGACGAGTGAAAGAAAGCCTGGAAGAAAATCTAACCAAACAAATAAAAGGAGAAAAATCTTTACGTGTATTCCATGTTATGGAATAAGCTAATAAGAACATTGAGGTAATCAAATAAGAATGGGGAGAAAATATAAAACGGAATGAGACAGGAAAAAAGATTACACAACTAAGGAAACCAAAAGAAAAGCAGAAGGAGTCCAATACAGAAAATAAGTTAAACACACACACACAAAGAAATAGACCAGGCACAATTCAGCGGAATTACTGATTTAGAGGAAAAAGTTGACTCAATTACAGTAAATGTAGAGAGAAAAGAGTGAGACACTTGAGCTATTTTAAAAAAAGATTAGTTGATATTCCTGAAAGACCTTCAACATTAGACTATTTTCAGAGATACAGGAAATGTTTTTGAAATAGAAGAATTAAATCTGCAGATCAAAAATTCTCATTGTGTTCCAGGGAAAACTGATATGTAACACCCAACATCAGAAGATGTCCTGGATACATTATTGAACTTCAAAGAGAAATGGTAGGAGAAATCTGGCTAGCCTCAGATTTCAATGTCAGATGAAAACGAAGCAATGTTTACAAAGTTCTTGGGGACAAGTGACCCAAGATTATTTCTACTTATTCAAATTAATAGTCCCAATATGAAAGCCCTCAGGAGGCACAACACTCATGTACAGATTGACCTGTTAACAAATGCAAATAATAGATACCCAGGGTGCACTGGCTTAAACAATAAGAATATTTAAAATCTCCCTTGACACCAAGGATAGAGGCGATGCAGTTTTAGGACTGATGATCTCAGTGGCTCCGTGACATCATTAAGGATCAGTCTTTGATGGTCTTTCTGTCTTTGGAGCTGTCATAGTAAGGATATGAAATGACTTCCTTTGTGGTCATAAAATACCTGTCACAGCTCTAGGTCTTATATCTTCCCTCTGTGGCATCCCAAGATAGAAAAGAACCAGCAGGGAAATGTGATACATGTTACTGTTTTAGAGTAATGATAATTTACCTGCATTAAGAGGTAGAGAGGTAAATGAAAGAACCCGATCAGAATTATCAGCACAGAAGGCAGGATTGGCTGTTATGTAGGCACATTCAATATGATCCACCTATGAGTTCTTCCAGCAAATAAGTCACTTGATGATGAAATACAATTAAAAGATACAAATCCGGTGAAAAGGGTTAGCACAATACTCAATATAAAAAGACAGTGTAACAAGGTTTCTCAATTCTGCAAGAGAACAAATATAGTTCCTTTGTGATTATATCCTATGAGCTTTGCCAGTTGCTACACTTATTGACCTCTTGTTCTCTGCCGGGAACTATTTAGAACCTAACATAGATCATTCATTAAATCTCATTAACTTTGTGAGATAGGTAATATTTTCATCCCCATTTTTTTCTTTTTAAAAAATTTGAGATGGAGTTTCTCTCTTGTTGCCCAGACTGGAGTTCAGTGTCACGATCTTGGCTCACTGCAACCTCCACCTCCTGGGTTCAAGCGATTCTCCTGCCTCAGCCTCCTGAGTAGCGGGGATTACAGGTTACACCAGGCCCAGCTAATTTTTTTGTATTTTTAGTAGAGATGGGGTTTCATCATATTGGCCAGGCTGGTCTTAAACTCCTGACATCAATGAAACCCAGAGAAGTTAAAACAGCTGCATATCCAAGGCCATACTCAAAATGATCATGGAGTTGGTATTCAGATCACTGGAAGTCTGGCTTCAAAGATAACACCCCTATTATCTTTTTAGTGGTAGCAATGCCTACCTTCATATTTGTTTTTTAAAAAATAGGTTTTCTGTGAGACAAATGTTACTAAAACTGGTTCTCAAAACCACCCATCCTTTAGGAAAAATCATTGCTACCTAGGTGCATGGGTACGGTAGAAAAGGTTACTTTATCCTCAGCATTCAATGATTCATACAGCCCCAGAACCAGACTGCCAGGTCTCTGGGAAAATTAGTCTTCTCGGTCTTCTTGATACATGTGACTTTTGGGCAAATATTTATTGATACTTGTTTTGTGAAAAACACAACACTCAACACTGTGAAAGAGAAAAATGTTGACTCTAATAGGAAGAATTCTGCCTGCAGGAGTGGAGGAGAGGCGGGGACCGTTCAGGGGAACGCGGCTTCATCATCACACTTGCATTTTCTTGAGGGGTAAGAGGCTGGGAAGGGCCCTTCCAGGTTGGTCATCAGATCTGCTTCCTTCAGATGCATCTAGTCCCGAGGACCCTGCCACCTCCTGAGCATCCCTTCTCTGCCAACACACTTGCAGTGAGAGGGATGCCTGACTGGTCTAGGAAGCCCATTCTGGTTTTGGAAAACTCTCACTATTGCTCTTTGGTTTTACATTGAAGCTCCAGGGAAAAACAGAACAATCCAATCCCTCTTTTATGGGTGCAGTCTTTGAAAAGTTTAAGCCCATGTCCACCTGTCCGCCTGCACCCCCGCCCCTCATCAAAGTCCTCTTGGTTACAGAGTAAGCACCCTCAGATTCTTCTGCATGACAAGATTTCAACTTCCCTTGCTGTCCTTCTCTCTGTAATGCTGTTAACACAACTTAGCAACCTTCAGACATAAACCAACGAAACAAAAGCTTCTAGTGGGAGGTGGTAGGCATGTCACCAAGTAGCAAAAGGGGCCCTTCTTTGAGTCTCCTCACCTTAGATCCATTGTGGGTTGGCCATGCCACACTCCACACTGACTCACGATGCTCATATTCAGTAACCAAATCTGCCTAGTGTCTCCTGCTGAATTTCACCTCTGTTATTCAGCATGTTCATCATCCCATCCCATTCCATGTCATCACTCAAATGATCATGTTCTCTATGACATAAACAGTATTCTGTGACAAAGCTGGGGAGCCCCACAGCATGGCACCAGAAATGAGTTCAAGTTAGCATCAATCCACAAGTTGTAAACCTGCCAGCCTTGAGATCATCTGGCTTGTATTTCTCCTTGCCCTCAACTATTTCTTTCTTTCTTTTTTTTTGTTTTGTTTTGTTTTTTTGAGACGGAGTTTTGCTCTCGTTACCCAGGCTGTAGTGCAATGGCACGATCTCGGCTCACCGCAACCTCCGCCTCCTGGGTTCAGGCAATTCTCCTGCCTCAGCCTCCTGAGCAGCTGGGACTACAGGCACGCGCCACCATGCCCAGCTAATTTTTTGTATTTTTAGTAGAGACGGGGTTTCACCATGTTGACCAGGATGGTCTCGATCTCTTGACCTCGTGATCCACCCGCCTCAGCCTCCCAAAGTGCTGGGATTACAGGCGTGAGCCACTGCGCACAGTAATATGCAGCTATAACCTATCCATAGCATTGCCTTATGTTGTACTCTTAGTAGCTATAGAACTTTACCATTAGGCTGATCTGGCATGCTTTGTGTTTGGAAACCCGAGATGATAATACTTGTTATCTCTGCTTCCTTTTCTAAAAACTCACAAATCATTTTAATGGTCTGGAATATTTCCTGTGGTCACATGAAGTTCACTGGGCCAGAACCTGACCTTTTTTATTTTAATGAGCCATCAGTCACTCAGAGTCGCACAGTTCTCTGCTGTGGTTCTCTGTCTTCATTATGCCACGACAATTCAGCCAAACCAGGGGACTTGTTTCTTCACGAGGCCTGAACCTGAGTTAAAGTGCCCCAAAGCAGCTCATCTGTCTACACCTTGACCTAAGACAATTCGGACTGCAACAACACGCAGGGCCTTTTCCTGCCACACGGTGGCAGGCCAGCCACTAACCAGCCAAAGTGGGGACCATGCAATGCTTCCCGCTGCCACCTTCTCACCCAAGGACGAGGCTTCCTTCCCCGCCTCCTTCGCTAACACCCCCTCCAATTTCCCTCAGTAACAGTAAGACTAAAGCATGACAAGACAGGAATGCCCTCTACCAAAAGACGAGGCTGTACATACCAAGAACAGTGGACTGAGGACCTTGCCCAGGAAGGCTCCTGGCAGCTGGGGGGGACAGCAGTGGCCATTAACATCCACCAAGGAGAAACTACTCCAAGAAGGACCAGAGCAGTTCCTGGGCTTCCAGGGAGGCCCAGAGCTCTGCTCCATCCACCCTGCTCTCTCCATCCTGCTCAGTCCCATTCCAGGGTCCCTCCTGCCAAGCCTGAGTGGTACTTTCTCTTCTTACATGAAAACCCTAAGCTTACCTGTTTAGTGACCATTCTCTATACCTTGCTGGGCATCTGAGGCCCAAATCATTATTCTGATTCACTTTTTCAGTAATTTCTTCTAAATGGGTCACTGTCTCTTCCACAGTTACTATGGTTTTTGTCCTAAACAATTGATGTTATACTTTATTTCAATCATACATGTCTTTATACAGCCTCATAATCAGACTGCCAAGTATCTGGGAAAGTGTTTTTTCTCAGTGTTCTCAATATGCATGAATTCAGCTGGGCAAATATTATGGATTCCTATCCTATGCCAAGGACAATAGTCAATATGGTGCAATAGAAAAAGAAAATTTTGATAGGGATTCAGCCTTCAGGGAGTAAAGTAGAAGAGATAAAGGTAGGAGGCGATGAACTGTCACAGTGCAAAGTCTTCTGGGAGTGCAGAGGAGAGAGGGGCTACCTTCTCCTTGGGAGAGTGGAAGGTGTTATGCTCGTGGGACCAGAGCTAGCTGCATTAAAGGTGAGTGGGGCTTTGACCTGAGGAAATGGGAGACCATGCCAGGCAAAGGAAACAACATGGGCAAAGGTATACAGCAGCAGGAGAAGTACAGGGCTGTGTAGGTGTGAGAGCCATTATTTGCCTTTGGCCTGGGAATAGGCTTGTCACGTTGGGCCCAAGTCAGACAGTATAGGGATTCCATAGCAGGCCGAGAAGTTTGGACTGAATTGTGCAGCGACTCTAGAACTATGGAGGTTTATTTCAGCAAGAGAATTGATATGGTCATGAGACGGGGGACCAATTCAAAGACAAGAAGTAGAGATGAGTGGATAAACAAAATGTAGTGCATATGTAAATAGAACAGCATCCAGCTGTAGAAAAGGGTGAAGTTCTGATGCATGCTGTAGCATCCGGAACCCCGGAAACACCATGCTAAGTGAAATAAGCCAGACACAGAGGAACACGTATGATTCCACTTCATATGAAATGTCCAGAACAGGCACATTTGTAAAGACAGAAAGTGGATTAGAGGTTAACGGGCTGGTGGAAGGAGGGAGTGGGGAGTTCTTTCTTTCTTTCTTTCTTTCTTTTTTTGAGACAGAGTCTCGTTGTGTTGCCAGGTGCCAGGCTGGAGTGCAGTGGCACAATCTCGGCTCACTGAAATCTCCGCCTCCTGGGTTCAAGCAATTCTCCTGCCTCAGCCTTCCAAGTAGCTGGGACTGCAGGCGTGCGCCACGGAGTTATTTCTTAATGTGTACAGAGTTTTTGTCTGGGGTGATGAAAAATTTTGGAAATATAGTGGTGATGGTTGTACAGCCACGTTGTGGACACAGTGAATGCCACTGAATTATACACTTACAATAGCTAAGATGGCACATTGTATGTTTCAGAGAGAGAGAGGCATGATAAGACAGGATTACACTCTACCAAAAGACCAGGCTGTAAAAACCAAGCACAACAGACTGAGGACCATGCCCGGGAAGGCTCCTGGCAGCTTGACGGGTGGCACTGGCCGTGGAAATGACCCTTGACACCGACCAAGGAGAAGCTGACTGATGCCTAGACTTTTCTGAAGGAGAGACAAAGAATAGAGGAGGAGGTATAAAGTACTGAGAAAGTGCAATTGATAGGATTGTGGTGTGGGTCAGAGAGGACGAATTCCGAGCTGATGCTGAGGCTTCAGTGGCAGGTGGCTGGAAGGAGCACAGCATGAAGTCCGACTGGGGACCCTGGACCAGAAGCAGTCTTCTGGGATATAATTTGCACTGGCATCTCTTTATACTCACCACCCTTCTTTCTTTCCCAGAAATCCTAATACTCTGTGTTCTCACACCATACATAGACCCTTCCCTGAGAGTGTTGGTGTTATTCCGCCTTTAAGGAATCACATGGAGTAAGTAGCAGGTGCTGTTTTGGTAAGCCTCGAAAAGGTTTCTGTAACACCCCAGAGAGAGACCAGGAAGGCATCACACCTCTCTTTATTGGTCAGGGCATAGCGGGGTCACCCAGTGTCATGTTGTGTCCCTTCCTTCCTAATTGTACGTTTCCTAAAACTCTCGCAATGTGTGGACCATGCTAGGAGTTTGTAGAGCCCAAGATGCTGCTTATTTTCTTTTAATACTTTACTTAGTTTGTTGATGCTCAAAAATAGGTTACAATGTAGATAAGCATATTATAAGCTAGAGTTGTTCATCAGAAAAAAAAAAAAAATCCCAGGGCATTTGATTACTGTAAAATTCAACTCAGTTGGAGCAACTGGTCCTGATCCCTCCCTCCTTCCCTCCCTCTCTCTGTCTCTCTCTTTCTTCTTTCTTTCCTTCCCTCCCTCCCTCCCTTCTTTCCTTCTTTCCTTTTTCCCTCCCTCCCTCCCTTCCTTTCTTCCTTCCTTCCTTCCTTCCCTTCCTTCCCTTCCTTCCTCTTCTTGTTTCTTTTTTGTTGCCCAGGCTGATGTGCAATGGTTTGATCTTGGCTCACTGTAACCTCTGCCTCCTGGGTTCAAGCAATTCTCCTGCCTCAGTCTCCTGAGCAGCTGGGATTACAGGTACCCACCACCATGCCTGGCTAATTTTTGCATTTGTAGTAGAGGCAGCATTTCACCATGTTGGCCAGGCTGGTCTCGAACTCCTGACCTCAGATGATCTGCCTGCCTTGGCTTCCCGAAGTGCTGGGATTACAGGTGTGAGCCACCGCACCCAAACAATTCTTCCATTTTCTAACAGTGTGACTTGAATAAAGTCCAGTAACATTTCTAACCTAAGTCTATATCTATACAAAGAGAAGAATATCCCCTGTGTCATTCAAAGCATTGCGATGGAACTCCTTGAATGGTTTTTCAGTTGCTTTTTGCTAGAAAACTGGTGTGACCTTGTGTACTTAGTATCCAGGTGTTCATTCGACTCACATGTTTTATATTCCAGGGATTTCGTTCATGAAGTGTTTTTCTGAAAACTCAGTGTTTGTAGCATCATTGGACGTTTTCCTAACGTCCTCACTGAATTTGTGTTGAAGGAATCGAGTCTTTGAAAGATGGGTTTACCTCTCTGTTTAATAAGTCATAAGTCTGTTGTGTGAGATGTCCCTGGGTGTGAGTCCTGGAGTTTGTGAGCAGTGACTGCCATGATCCTACCGTGATTTGATGGGCACTTCCCGGCACAGTGAAAGGGAAGTGGAAGTTTCTGGTTGACTTTGATTCAGTTCCAACACGTTCCTCAGGTAGGCCTGCAGAACTGCAGAGAGTGAAGTCAGCGGAGATGAAAGTGACAAGGTGCAAAGTTCACACTGAATTTGAAGGCCTTCTCCTCTAAACTTAGATGTAAGAAACATTTTCTATGCTTCTAAGTATAAAATGTCATTCTACATAAGAGGTGTATTTTAAAATGTCAGATATTAAACTGTCTGCAGTACCATCCCACTTTTCATGTCTGATGTTATATCTATACGAAAGGAAAGCATGGAATGCCAAGCTTGTTACATTTGCATACACACCTGGAACGAAATAGAATGTGTTTCATCAGTTCATAATCATAAAATGTAATATTGGTAGACCCTGGACCTAATACTTCAAGATCTAATCTTCACAGTTTTGACTTTTTCTGAGCCACCCCTAAGGTCCATGGCATGTTACAATTTGTAATAGAGACAATTTACTTCCCTCAGAAGATTGCTCTAAGGATTAAATAATCCATGTATGTAAAGCACTTGGCACAAATTTAAACCAGCATGCTGTTGTGTGGCCGGTAGTCCTGTAAGCTACGGGGGGAGTCCAGAGGTCTGCTCAAAATCGCATCTCAGTTAGCAGTATTCCTAATTTTAGGCTTCACAGAAATTTCAGGTGTCAAAACCTGCTCCCTATAGGCTGTTCAGTTGAGGGCCCACATGCACGTGACGTTCAGAACAATGATAACCACCAACCTACAACAGCCGGCACCAGCATTCCCAAACAGCAAACGGTTTCAGTTGTGAATCCTGGCCTCTCTCCAGTCTGTTACCATAACATATCAAAGCCTAGTCTGCACTGGAAATGAGTCTGATGTGATAGACTTTGTTGAGCATATGCTAGTAAACTAATTTAAAGGGATATGAGCAATGTGTGTCTTACCTTCTGAATAAAGTTCCAAAGAGAATAGATCTCACAAACACCAAAGCCATTTTACGTCAAATAAAAACATCACTTCCACTGGGAAATGAGTGTAAATGTGTGTGTGTGTGTGTGTGTGTGTGTTTCTCATGAGCTGCCGCTATTATCTATTAATAAAACTGCCCAGTGTGAGAAAAAAGAAAAAGGAACTTGCTGGAGGCAGGATGTTGGTTCTTTTTATTATTATCTTTTTTTTTTTTTTTTCATAAACACTGAGGCAGCTTTTGTAACCCAGATGGAGAGGAGGTCACTTTTCAATTGTTTTAACACCTGCTGTCTATTAAAATGAACATGATTTCCACAAGCCATTGATAAATTCAGTCTTAAACCTCAAATGACGGTTTCCTATATTTTGATAAAACATTTGAATAAATAACACGTCTGCCCGATTTCTGGTGTGTGTGGGTGTGTGTGTGTTTTGCCATTTAGCTCTCATATCCCGCCTGTATTTTATTTTCACAATGCTTATAATAAAACAATAGTTTTTGGTACCGAGAGTAGAAAGCTAATTACAAATAACAGCTGTGTTGTTCATAAAACAAATGTGAAGCTAGGGCACAGTGGTGCGCACCTGTAACCCCAGCTACTCGGGAGGCTGAGGCGAGAAGATCGCTGGAGCCCAGGAGTTCGAGGCTGCAGTGAGCTATAGCGGCGTCACGACCTGAGCAACAGAGCGAGACCCCATCTCTAAAAAAAAGTGGCACGCTTAGTCATGAATGAGACGTACTTAAAGACTTGAACAGCAATGGCTCTGACTACAACAGCAAGATGCAATTTAAGAGCAGAGAAAATGTCTACTTAATCTGTTCATTCATGATAGCATACCATCAGACTTAATAGAAATATAATCTTGGTTTTAAAAAGGTCAGGCAGGAGACGGGAATGAATTCTCATAGGTTTGTTTCTTCCTCCATAGGTCTGCCAAATGTCTGTCTCCTTGTCCTCTACTCACTCGTTCACTTTTTTTTTCTTTTTTTTTTTGAGGTGGGGTCTGACTCTGTCACCCAGGCTGGAGTGCAATGATGAGATCCCAGCTCACTGCAACCTCTGCCTCCCGGGTTGACGCCATTCTAGTGTCTCAGCCTCTTGAGTAGTTGGGATTACAGGCAACCACCACTATGCCCTGCTAACTTTTGTATTTTTAGTAGAGACAGGGTTTTGCCATGCTGGCTAGGCAGGTCTGGAACTCCTGACCTCAAGGGATCCACCCACCTCGGCCTCCCAAAGTGCTGGGATTATAGGCATGAGCCACTGCGCCCTGCCTTGCTTACTCTTCCTACTGAGAATTGCAGCACTTCGTTGGATGAGGCATTGCTCTGTCCCAGGGCTGGAGAAGCAGCAGCCCTGACTGCACGCGGAAGGCTGCTAACTCTCGCCTGTCAGCTTCCCCCAAGGCAACATGCTGGTCTAGACCCTGTGTGGTTGATTGCTGCTGCAGAGTTTACATAGTAAAACCCATCCTGGGCATGTGTCTGCCTAGTGTATTCTCAGGGAGTTGTTCACTTACACTTTTCATGCTACAAAAATGGTTTTCAGACTTTGTAGATGTCCTGGGACATGAAATGCAGTTAAAAATACCAATAGCTACAACTTTAAAAATATTTTTATAGAAGTATTAAGTGCAGAAAAGTCAGCAACTCTTTAGCATACAACTCAATGCATTTTCACAATTCGAAAGTACCCGTGTATGAAATATTCAGATCAAAACTCATGAGAACAGCAGAATCCCAGAGGCTCCCCGGGGACCCCTTCCTAACCCATCTGTCCCTCCTTCCTAAAGGCAAATGCTGCCTTACTAACACCAGAAGTTAATTTTTCCATTGTAAAGAAAGACTTCGTGTATAAGCTTTATGGGAATGGAATTATACAGTGCATAATTATACTGTGTACACCCTTGAACAATGCAGGGGTTAAGAGGGAGCCAATCCTCGGGCAGTCTGAAATCTAAGTGTAACTTTTGACTCCCCAAAAATGTAACTGCCACCAGCCCACTATTGACCAGAAGCTTTACTGATAACATAAACTGTCCATTGACCCGTATTTTGTTTGTCGTGTGCATTATATAATGTATTCTTACGATAAATTAAGCTGGAGAAAAAGAAAATGTGATTAAGAAAATCATAAGGAGGAGAAAATATATTGACTATTCATTAAGAGGAAGGGGATCATCATCAAAGTCTTCATCCTCATCATCTTCATGTTGAGTAGGCTGAGGAGGAGGAGGAAGAGGAGATGGTCTTGCTGTCTCAGAGGTGGTAGAGGTGGAAGAAAATCCACATATAAGTGGACCCGTGTAGTTCAAACCCACGTTGTTCAAGGGGCTGCCTTATTCTTTTGTATCTAGCACCTTTCAACCTACTTATGATTGATCGTGAGGTTCATTAATGTTCTTACATGTAGATGTAGTTTGTTTTCATTGCTGTATAGTATTCCACATAGGAACAGATCACAGCTTATTTATCCATTCCACTATTGAAGGACGTCTGGTTGCACACAGACCTAGATGATTGTGAGTAACGCTGCTGAGATCATTCACATACATATCTTTCAGTGCACACACGTACTCCTTGCTGGGCTATGGGGCATACACATGTTCAGCTTCAGAAGACACCGACGAAAAAGTTTTCCTATATGATTATACCAGTGTTTTCTTCAACTTTACCAAGAAGAGTTCTAGTTTCTTCCCAGCCTTCCTAACACTTTGTATTTTCTATCTTTTTCTTTATTTTTAGAGTTATAGTATCATTCTCTCACAGGGCAGCAGCCCCCAACCTTGTTGGGACCAGGGACTGGTTTTGTGGAAGACAATTTTTCCAAGGACCATGGAGTGGGGGGCACGGTTTTGGAATGAAACGGTGCCATCTCAGATCATTAGGCATGAGTTAGATTCTCAAAAGGAGCATGCTACCTAGCTCCTTCTCATGTGCAGTTCACAATGGGGTTCGCGCTTATGAGAATCTAAGGCTGCTGCTGGTCTGACAGAAGGCGGGGCTCAGGTGGTAACGCCAGCCAGGGGAGCAGCTTTGCCCGCTTGCCTGCCACTCACCTCCTGCTTTGTGGCCAGTTCCTAACAGGCACTGGGGCTTGGGGCCCCTGTCACAGGGGCTTTAATTTGCATTTCTCTGGTAAGTAATGGGAACGAGAATCTTTCTGTACACCTCTTTGACCATCTGGATGTTTTGTGAAGTGCCTATGGAAATCTTTTGACCCACTTTTATTGAATTTCCTATCTTTTCCTATTGCTTGGTAGAAGATATTTACATATTATGGCACAAGTCTATGCTGATTGCCTTTATTAAAAAGATATCCTCCCCCTCTATGGTTTTCCTTTTCTTTTTTTAAATGGTGTCCTCTAATGAACGGATTTTCCTGATCTTACTGAAATCTAATACATCAACATTTCCTCTAAGATTAGCACTTATTTGGTGTCACGTTTAAGAAATTTTTACCTACTTCAAGGTGAAAAAAATATTATTCTATGTTATGTTCTAAAAGCTTTATTGTTTTATCTTTCACATTTAGATCTATAATCTGTTGAGAATTAATTTTTCTATGAAAAATCTGTGTGTGAAGTAGATGGATTAAATTTCTGTCTTTTCTATGTGAAAATTCAAATCAACCAGCACTATTTATAAAAAGACCATATTGGACCATCTGTAGTTCCATCTACTTAGGGGGCTGAGGCAGGAGGACCACTTGAGCCTAGGAGGTTATGGCTGCAGTGAGCTGTGATTGCACTACTGGACTCCAGCCTGGGCAACAGGGCATGACCGTGTTTCAGAAAAAGAGAAGGAAAGGAAGAAAGGAAGGAAGAAAGGAAGGGAGGGAGGGAGGGAGGAAGGGAAGTGAGAGGGAGGGTGAGGGGGGAGAGAGAGAGAAAGAAAAAAAGAAGAAAGACAGAGAAAAAAGTGAGAGAGAAGAAAGAGAAGGAAAAGGAGACTATCCTTTCTCCACTGCTGGGCAGTGATGTCTTCATCACTAGTGAGGTGTCCATATATGTGGGTCTCTCTTTGAAGGGCCGCTGGATTTTGTTGAATGATTTTCTGCACCTTTGGGATGATCATTGATTCTCTCCTTTATTCTGTTAATGGAGTGAAGTACATTGATTGATTTCTGTATGCCTGTCTTGGGTAAGCTACACTGGTGGGCTACACTTATTATGCACTGCTCAATTTTATAGGCTAAGACATTGTTGAAGATTTTTGCATCTACATTTATAGTCTGTAATTTTCTTTGTTTTCATATCTGTGTCAAATTTTGTTACCAGGGTTATTTGGACCTCATAAAATAAATTAGGAAGTGCTCCTTTTCCTGTATTTTCTAAGAGTTTCTGTTAGATTGCTATATTCTTCCTTAAATGTTTGATAGAAGCCCTCTGGGCTTGAAATTTTCTTTGTGGGAAGGTTTTGGCTAAGAATTCAATGTCTTTAATAGATACAGCACTATTCAGATTTTCCATTTCTTCCTGGTTTTGATATATTGTATATTTCAAGTAATTTTATTGTTTCATTTAAGTTGTGGAGTTTACCATATGAAATTGTTTGTAATATTCTGCATTATTCTTTTAGTGTCTATAGGATCTGTAGTGATCTTTTGTCATTTCTGATATTGATAATTTATATTTTCTCTTTTTTTGTTGATTGGTCTTGCTAGGGATTTATCATTTTTATTGATTTTTCAAAGAAGCAATCTTTGTTTTAATGAATTTTCTTTGTTGTTTATCTCCTACATTAGTTATCTATTGCTGCATAACAAATTATCCCCAAACCCAGTGACTTAAAACAACACACGTTGATTACCTCAGAGTTTCTGTGGGGCAGAAATCCAAGCACAGCTTAGTGGGGTGCCTCTGCCTTGAGTTCTCCTCATGAGGCTGCAGTCAGGGAGACAGTGGGTGCTGTGGGTCGTCTGAAGGCTCAGCTGGGGGAACATCCACTTCCAAGCTTACCGGAGTGGCTGTTGGCAGAATTAAGTTCCTCATGAGCTGTTGGACTGAGGAATCCAGCTCTCCATTGGCTTTCCTTAGTTCTTCTCCATGCAGCCCTCTCCAGCTCACAGAACAGTAGCTAAACTCCATCTGAGTGGGCAGGCAGGACAGCAGGAGAGGAGGAGCAGGAGGAAAGCCAGGCTTTCTTTAACCTCCTCCCAGGAGCCACAGCTCATCCCTCTTGCTTTTCTCTTTTCTCCGATTCTGCACTACCTCAGTTCTGAAAATGCCTGGAAAACAGACAATTCACAGATTTGATCCGGTTCTATTATTGTTTATGGTGGGAGGGCTGATCCAGTACAACTTAATTCATCCGGTTGGAAAGAGTTATTCATTGAATAAGTCATTACTTTTAGCTTTTAGGCTCTGTAGCGCTTACTGTTTCTCTGCCAAAAATCCTTCCTTTACACTTTCTGCTTCAGACTATTTTCTTAACATCTGTTCTTTTTCTGTCTTTGCTACATCTAGATTTAATGACATAGGCAGTAATTGTAGCATAAAGCTAATAAGAACGGCAACACCTTCATTTGTAGTACTGATGGCTTTCCTGTGACTGTAGCTGATTGAATTTAAAAATCATTTCAGAAAAGCCATGGATCATGAGATACTATGCTATGAAATCGTTATAGCCATCTAGAATGTAAATGAATGATGTGTAGTCAAAATTGTAATTTCATTTAATTTTTTCATGTTCTATATACTTATTATTGTTATGTTTGTGAATACACCTTCCAATTCTCGACTTCAAATCTAGAAGTTACCTGAAATGTGAGTTCAGTTCTAGTTCCCTTGTATAGAAAGATTTGACATTGGAGCATCCAAACTTCTGACCTTTGGCTCCTCTTAGAGAAGGCCTCCCCTCCTGGGCACGGGGCCCTGGTCCACATTTCTCTAAAAAGGCATTAGGATGAGCAAGAGTCAATGGAAGTGCCCAGAGACCTGGAGATGCAAGGAGGAGGACAGGTGTGCAGGCTGGCCAGGTGAGGCCCCGGCTGCTGGTGCATTTGTTGGTATCTCCACTTTGCTGAAACCAATCAAGAGACTATTTTCCCTGCTTATGGTTGACGGAATGTCTTCAGCCTCTGAAAGAGGTTCTGGTGTCCTTACAGTCTGATCCCAGCATGAAGGTGTTGACCCTGTGCTCACACACTGGCCATTCTGCTGATCTGGGACAATCATTTGCCAAATCAAACCTTTCAGTTTATTTGTTGAAAATGCAGGGATCTCTGATAAGAATAAATCTCTGTTTCCACAGAACCAGAAGTGAGAGTGAGATTATTTTTGTATCTGCTTCTTTCAAGATCTTGAATGAGTTAAAAAAAAAAAAAAAGCTGAATTAGGATTAAGTAGGCTCACTTTTCCTTTTTTCTGTGACGTGGAGGTTCTATTACTGTTAAACAATGTAATCGATACAGAATTCAGACAGACGCACATGGAGAAAATAAATAGCCAGACGTGGGGGTGAAAAGGCAAAAAAAAAAAAAAAAGGAGAAATGGATAAACATTACAGAAGATGTGCTCTGTATTAATTTTTCATTGTTTTGTAGCTGATTGCCACAAATTCAGTGACTTAAAACAGCACCCATTTACATCTCAGTTTTTGTTGTCCAGAAGCCAGAGCACGGCTTAGCTGGGTTCCCTGCTTGAGGTCTTCAGGCTGAACTAGGGTGTTGACCAAGGTATGTTCCCTCCTGGAGCTCTGGGTTTTCTTGCAAGCTATTCTGGCTGTTGGCAGGACTCAGTTCGCTGAAGTGTAGCACTCCTGGAAGCTGCCCTGAGGTCCCAGGCACAAGTCCCTCTCCCAACACGCCAGCTCATTCCTCCAAAGCCAGCTGGGGAACCTTTCTCCAGTCCACTACAACGAAGTCTCAGCAAAGGAGTGAGTGTTTCGTGCCAATCACAGTCCTGCCCACATTCGAGGGGAGAGCGTTTAAGGGCATATTTAACAGGGTTGGGAATCTTGGTGACCATCCTAGAATTCTGCCTGCCACATGCCATAAAATCAGATGGTTTAAAGTAAACACTTTGGCTAATGAAGAAAATGACAGACATTATTTGGAAGTGACGTCTCCTGATGGCCAGCCTCTATCAAATGCAGATGTTCTGTGAAACCTGTCTCCCCCGTGGGGTTGTTGCAAAGCTGATTGGGTCATGCCTGTGAAAAGCCTCTGCAGGATGGACCCTGCTCTACAAATGTAAGGGAATTAGAATGTGTGTATGTGTGTGCGTGCATCTGTGCATTTGCATGTGTGGGTTCATGTGCATGGATGTGCATGTGTGTGTGTGTGTATGTGGGTTCATGTGCATGGGTGCATCTGTGCATTTGTGGTGTGGGTTCATGTCCATGGATGTACATGTGTGTGTGTGTGTGCATCTGTGCATTTGTGGTGTGGGTTCATGTGCATGGATGTGCATGTGTGTGTATATCTGTGCATTTGCATGTGTGGGTTCATGTGCATGTGTGTGTGTGCATCTGTGCATTTGTGGTGTGGGTTCATGTGCATGGATGTGAATGTGTGTGTGTGCATGTGTGTGCATGCACATGTGTGAAGCAGAGCATTCCACATCAGCTGCCTCCCTCTTGGCTCTCCCCATGCAGAGTGAGCCTGGTTCTTGCCAGCTCCCCGTGGACCTTTGCTGTCTGTAGGTACTTAACACCTCCCACCTGCTCTTGTACTGTCGTTCCCCTTTATCCACGGTTTCGCTTTCTGTGATTTCAGTTACCCATGGTCAATCATGGCCAGAAAATATTAAGTGGAAAATTCCAGAAATAATCTATTTCTTAAATTGCATGCTGCTCTGAGTAGCGTGATGAAATCTAGTGCCAACCCGCCCCTGGCATGAATCATCCAGCGTCTCCACAGTGTAGACGCCACCCACCCATTCGTCATCCACATCATCTGCTCCTGACATCCAACCATCCAGATGGTCATGGTTCGATGATCCAGGGGTGCCGAAAGCAGGTGGTCCTCCTGATGCGTCCTCGGAAAGTCCGTGGTAGCCGAATGCTATGCCACAATGCCTAGGTCATTCCCTCACTTCATCTCATCACGTGGGCATCTTATCAAGACAGACCATCACAAGAATAAGGGTGAGTACAGCACAATAAGGCATTTTGAGAGCAAAACAAAGAAACAGAAACCGCATTCACATAACCTGCATCATAGTATATTGTTGTAATTGTTCTATTGTATTAGTAGTTACTGTTGTTAGCCTCTTACTATGCCTAATTCATAAACATTATCCTAGGCATGTATGCGCAGGAGAAAACACAGTATGTATAAGGTTCAATATTATTTTGAGGTTTCGGGCATCTGCTGGGGTCTTGGAACATATTCCCTGAGGATAAAGGGAGTCTACTATAGTTTCTTTTGGACTTTGTATCCATTTCTTGCCAGTTTACAATTTTTCCAACTGTAGAGTTTGCACCTTGATCATTTCTTGCTTTACCTTTTGTGTCCTGAATAAATGATGCGAATCCACTCGAGACGTGACCTCTTGTAAGGCTGAGTGCAGTCACGGCTCAGTAGGGAAGGGCTGCTGCTGTCCTGAGTCCTGGTAAGCGGATTCCACCTGATCCCTTCACTGAGCGTCTCTTGAGTGCCTGCAGTCAGCCCAGGAAAACGTCATCTAAATGGCGCTATTCTCCAGCGTCTCTCCTGTTTTAGAGGTATCGTGTTTTATAATGGCACAAGATGCTACTTTGAACCGCTTTCCTTTATTGTAAGAAAAAAAAAGGTACTCAACACACACATGCTTTAAACATTGGCAGTAGTGACCACTAGCCTTCAGGGCAACCTGCACTAGACCCTGGTGGCCAACTTCACAGATGCAGGCAAACCCAGCTTGCAGGCGATGCAACAGTCTCTTGACAGAATCGGGGTGTGGGGTACAGGTACCATCAGCAAATCAAGGACACCTACATGGGCTCACTGAGAACTGGCAAGAAGGTGATTGCTCACGGTGTAAAATAAATACTAGTGGCGGGGCAACATTAATCTTCTGGCTGAAGGAATTATTAGTGGCACATTGACCTGGTATGAACTTGTAACAAGTTAAGAGGCATTATTGATAGCTTTTCTCATTCTCCAGGCTCAGAGAGGGTTACCTTTTTCTGAAATGTAAACACACCAGACATGCTTTCAATAACAATCGTCAACCATGTCCCAGCTTAGACTAAAAATTCCCCCTTGGTTAGGTTTTTTGACACTGTACTTGAGACTAAACTTGTAACATGAATTCTAGCAATGTCAAGTACTTGGAATCTCAAGCTGTTTATCAGACAAGGGCTGTTCCTTATCGTCTCGGTGAAAGATTAACCAAAACATGCACCAGAACCACCACGTGTTTTCCTTCCCAACATGGGAGCCTTTTACATAGAGAAGAAGATTTTAGTTTTGTTTCTTCTTCCAGAGCTGAGACCTTTCACTAAATGACATATTACTGACTGGCGGCCTATGTGAGCTCTTTCTAGGGCTGAGGACGGCAAACTCCCCTCCTGCACAGCTCCCCCGGCACGGCTCCTCCTGCAGTTACTTCATTCCTGTGTGGCCTTCAAAGACCAGAGGAGCCGCACATTTGCCACGGCCCTCTCCTACCAGCCCTGTCTGTGGCCAGTTCTGCCTCATCTAAACCCCTGCAGGGTTGTTTGCTTTTTTAGGTTGTAAATGGCAGGAAGAAACCAACTCAAATTGGCTTAGCAAAAAGAGATGTTTAGTGGCTTGCAAACCTGAGACATTGAGTGTTAACACTGCCTCCATGCGAAGCTGAATCTGGGGCCTCCTCTCTTTCTCCTGTGTACTAGAATCTCATTCTCTGTGACCAGATTCATTGTCCCTGCCTGGCGATGTACACAGGCTACTGCTCTAGCGTATCTCAAATCAGCCATGTATCTGGCAATATCTGATCATTTAAAGAGTTACAGGACTTACATCACTTTGATCTGGTCTTTTTCCCTTGCTCCACCTCTTTCCTTCTTTCTCATGTATAAATAAACAGATCTTGCCTCACATGCAATTAGCAGGTCTGAGTACTAGGACATCTTTTCTGCTTTTCTGGGCCCTTGGAAGTGAGCTGGTGATTTATGTTATCAATAACTGAAAATCATACTAACTGATGGACAATTAGTACTTTTTCTTTTACTCCTTATGGCAAATGAAAATGATTGACTTTATAGTATTGCTGCATTTTGTTTTTGAATAAATAAAATCATTCTTGTTAGGAAAGCGAAAAGTGTATCTTTATCAAACTAAATTAATTTGAGTGGCAAAGGACAAAGGGTTTGTTCTGTGTTTCCTTTGAGTCCCAGAGACCCAAGGGATCATCAGCCCTTTGCTGTCCCCCACCATGATGTGGGGGCACCTTCCTGTGGCACCTCCACCATACAGCCTGCTTTGTCCTTGACCTGTGCTCATCTCTAAGAAGAGAGGGAGGGAACAAAGAGAAGGCAGAGAAAGCAGAAAAGAACAAGATGGCAGGCTCAAATCCCACAACATCAATAATTACACTAAATGCGAATCGCCTAAGTGCTCTGGCCAGAGAGGGAGGCTCTAAACGCCCTTCACAACACATTTCACCTTGTGCCTCTGCCTGGCTAGGCCTGATGAGGGAATCTGGGACCATGCTTACAACCTACTGTTTTGAGTTGCGTTTTCTCCAGAAAGAAAAGCCCTGAGTGACTTCAGATATATCATTGTCTACATTGCCTTTCTGACCCCACCAGTGGAGACCTTTAGGAGAAAGGACCTGGGCCTGGGCGGGCTGGGTTTCAGTCCTGACTCTGTTACCAAGCAATGGAGTGAGCTCCGGCTGGGCCTTATTTCCATGCTTCATGACCCCACGTGATTCCAGAGTCCTCATCCAGAAAACAGCTATGATGACATTTTTCTTACAAAACACTTGGGGTTGTTTTGGGGACAAAATAATATCTAAAGGCTGTATGTGGCTGTATTCGTGTGTTTTCACACTGCTATAAAGGACTGCTTGAGGCTGGGTAATTTATAAAGGAAAGAGGTTTAACTGACTCACAGTTTTGCATGACTGGGGAGGCCTCAGGGTACTTACAATCATGGCAGAAGGTGAAGAGGAAGCAGGCATCTTCTTCACAAGGTGGCAGGAGAGAGAGAGCGAGAGCGAGCGAGCGAGAGAGAGTGAGAGAGAGAGAGAGAGAGAGAAACTGTTACTTTCAAACCCTCAGATCTCATGAGACCTCACTATCATAACAGCACGGAGAGAAACTGCCCCTGTGACCCATTTACCTCCCACCAGGTCCCTCCCTCAACACTTGGGGATCACAATTTGAGATGGGATTTGGGTGGGGACGCACGGCCAAACCGTATCAGTAGCATTTTCTTGTTTATAAAGCACCTTGCATATATGCCTCCTTTAGTCTTTACAGTAGTGAGGCGAGCTTTATTGTTATTGTATAACTATGAAACAAAGTCATACAACTTTCTCGAGTCACACAGCTAGTGGGAAGCAGAGCCAGGACTCACCTCAGGACATTTACAGTCTAGAACCTCTCAGAACGAGAGGCAGAATTTGAGAGAGTTTTGCAAAGTGCACTGGAATCACTTGGCAAAAGGAAAAGAAATCCATGCAACTAATTTACACAAAAAGAGGATATGTTACAAAGACTCAAGGGCGTATCCAGCATCCAAGATCAGCAGAGCTCATAAGAGCCACGGTTCCAGAAAAACTGCCAGGAACAGAGAGAGCCAGCCTCCCCAGCGACCTCACTCTCTGTGGGTCTGCCAGCCCCAACACAGCATTGTTCCATTCTTCTCTCTCTGATTTTTTGTCAGATTTCAAATGGCAAACCCTGGGCCTTTCAATTCATTGCTTTTCACAGTTAGTAAATACGTACTAGGTAAAACACCATATATGTTCTAATATCTTGTTCACTGAGGAAATACACAAGGCTCTGTTAAAGGGAAATGGTCATATGTCAAGTTTAAACTACTAATCATCTAAACAAAATGGAATTATTATTTTATATGCTGTTTCATGCCAAATTTCATATATGCATTTCCATCTATTATTCTCAAAACTTTTTAGCTTTCATTTTTTTCTAATAGAATCTTATCAATATAGGAATTCTATTATATAGAATAATTACTGATCCTCAACACTGACTATTAAACCCACAAGTTAAACATGGGTAGATCATGAGATTTTATTTTCCATAAGAGGAACTATAATTAGTAAGTAACAACTGGGCTATAAATCAATAATGAAATTTCTAGAAAGCTCCAAAATGTTCATATAAGAAGATAGTGTAATAGACAGCAGTACCAGGAGTTCTGTCTCCCAGATTTCTCTATTGCATGTACCAAGATGTTTGAGCTCACTCAAAAATTGATGAATGTGATTTGCTTTGGGACTTCATTGGATGGTCTTCTGAGGTGCACAGCATAGAGATGGATCCACGGATGGCTTTCAGGAGCTGAAGTCAGGCAGGCCTAGCACTCATAACTTAACTAGAAAAAGTTTACCTTAGAACACCCAGAGAAAATATTCATATTACATCAAGAGCCACACAGATTGATTAGAAACATATCTAGTAGTCAGCATGTGAATAGGCAGATTATGAGTAAACATCTTTACAAGAATCAATACAATTAGTAAATAAGTGAGAAAACATTAACTCCCAGGAGCAATCAGAGGACATAATTACCCTTTACTGCTCACCCCATGGGAAATGATTTAGAATATTACGACCTCTACTTACTTCTGGGAATTTATCCTAAGAGACAAAACATTTACCTGCATGAATTTATTTTCAGTAAAGAAGTGGCATTCAATATCAGGAGAATAGCCAAATAAATTGTAGTCTCAGCCCTAATACAGCCATGATACTGTTAATTTTGAACATTATTGGCAACATGAACATGTTTATATCAGATTTTCAAGCAACAGTAAAACAATCAGAAGGTCAGAGGCTTTGAGACATGGTAACAACTGCAAATCTTCCACATGTGTAAGGCTCTGAGACATGGTAACCTCCAAATCTTCCACGTGTGTAAGTCAGAGACTAGCCTGTGTAAAACTGGGTTTGCCTTTTCCTGGTTCTCCACACAGGTTCTGAATATGACATGGATCTAGGCATATCAGCTGAAAGAGACAATAGGAAGTTGATTTAGAAGAGAGACACAGCTGTCAGAAAACCCAGGAAGAGCTGTGGTGGGCGTGGAATTACCTGACATTTGTATTCACCCGTGTATTCTGCACCAATATACAAACATTTGTTTAAAACAATAGAACCATGAAAACAAAGGCCTCCTTGCACAATTTGTTGCTCCCTGCGTCTGCAGAGAGCAGGTGTCTGTGCCACAACTCTGGCAGCCTAGGGGAGGGTTCACGGTAGACAAGCCAGCTGCCTCCCAGGCTGAGATCCTAGAGTCACCCCGTTAGCACCCTCAGACCCCATGTGGCTTCTTATGACGCTGCCTCACTATCAAGTCTTCCTTCTTTGTAGTTGAAAGGCTCTTTGTCCACCTCCCCACTTTCCTGAACCCTCCAAAGTTACGTCCATGTAACAGTCATGAACGGGATTCAAGGAACTTAAGTACGGCATATGAAGGACTGGGAAACGTCAAGGCAAATACTGCCTCAACCACCTGGAAGATGGTCTTCTCTTTCACTGTCACTCACAGGCCAGGTGCCCAGAGGCATTGCATCTGAGGTAAGCAGATGTCTGCAGCTGTGCATTAGATACAGCTCCACAAAGACAGATCCTGGGGTGAGGCCAGCCCTGTGAAGAGGGTCACACACATGCACTTGGCCTGCTGGTCCGCAAGCCAACCTCTGATTTCCCTTCGGGCATCAGTCCATGGTCCCTCCTTACTGGCAGGATGTGGGGGTGGTACCTGAACTGAGCTGCTGCATTTATCACGTCTCTGTTTGCTGTTGAAGAATTGCGGGCCCAGAGTCCAATCTCGGAAGTGTCCTCATTACACTGTCTCAGACTGGGCTCCTGAAGTGGAATCTAAGGCAAGAAATTGAATGCAAGTCGAGTATTGGGGAGATGCACTTTGTATTTTTAAGATCGCCAGGAAACTGCTTTTCTTATTCAGAATCAAAGAGGATAATAAGTTATACTCCCTGCTCAGAGAGGATACACGTAGCTGTTACAGAAAAGGCAGCATTATTCCCCAAAACACCCAAGTCTGACATGGTGAGGACTTCCCTTCATTCGCTGACATCCAGCGCCTACCGACTGCAGTCAGAGTGCAAGAAGACCCTCCCAGGGACCCAGGTTCACCCGCAGACGTCCAGCTGGTCATGCAGCAGGCCATGCAGTGTGCATACGACATCACCAAGGCTGCCAAGCAGCTGGTCACCATCACCACCAAGGAGAACAACTGACATGAACAGGGTGCCACCTCCTCCTGCTACAGGGGTGGCAAAAATGTGATAGGAAAGAAAAAGAAACCAACAAAGAGCGCAGGTTCAGGCGGGTTTCCACGGTGGCTTCTGGGGCTCCTTCACACCGAGGAGCCATGATGGGAGAGCCAGAGTCGCTCCACCCGCAGAGCAAGGAAGCTGGAGTCTCTAACTTCTGGCTCCCCCAGTGCTGGCTGTGGCTGCCCCTGGGGCACTACCTCTTGAAGGCTCTCTGGTGGGAGTGGCAGATGTCTGTCACGGCACACCACTGGGTGACGAACGGGTGCCTCTCATTTAGGTGGCTTATTGAGCACCAGGTTAAGGCTGGAAGAAGACGGTGTGGAAAACACTACAAGAGATCTGCAGGCGACATGAATGGGCAAGATTTAAAAGAAATGCAAATTAAATTTTTAAAATTGCTTTAGATGGTGTTTTCAATTATAAATCACCAGTGGTTGGAAAGAATGACAACGCCCAGGAGTCGGTGAGAAATCTGGAGACCCACTCAGTTGTATGCTGTGGTCAGATTAGAGATTGGTACAAAGTTTGAAAGACATTTTGGCAATACATACTTAGGAGTGATTCTCATTAACAAAAGTAATCTGGGCATATGTCTTCCTGTCAACCTTAAAGAGACAACCTTCTCTTCAGACAACCTTCTCTAAGTCTGATACAACTTAGAGAAGATATATAGGACTGGTGTGCTCTGTACATATGGCGGTAGAGTCATTAAAAATAATCAGGAACTAATAATTATCCCCTACTTAACAGTTCTTCCATGCCCTAGATCAACTCTTGCTAACTTGTCTTCTTATAACTCCATCACCTGAAATTGTGTCATGTATGTTTTTGATCGTTTAGTGCCTACTTCTTTTTGGTAATGTTTCGTGCTGTGATGGTAGAGCTGGTTTTAATTGTGATCACCTAGATTTGTGCCTACATAGTACTCAATACATATCCGGTGAGCAAATGCAAGGTTGCACAAATGAATGGATAAATGGATGAGTGGATGGGTGAGTGGGTGGGTGAGCGGATGGATAGATAGATGAGTAGACAGACAGATGAGTACATCTTCGCTGATTGCTCCTTAAAGGAGAAGAGGAGATGGTGGGTTGGTTGAGGACTGCTTTTGCCAAAGTGAATTAAAGCCATTGGTGGGTTTGGGGCCTGAACACCACTTAGCCCATCCAGTGCCAGTCTTACCTGAGAATGACTTGGCTAGGAACCCATACGACACCTTACACATCTATCAACTGATCAGACAACTCCTTCTGTGTGACCCCAAACACTCAACCACAAAAATGCTCCATTTACTTTAGAAGAAACATCATTTTTCTCAGTCAGCTGCTTCTGCTGATACCCGCCCTCCCAGAAGATCTGGTGAAGGAAGCCCAAATGTTCTTTCCATCTGGAGTGTTTGCAGGTTGTAATGCATCCTGTCCCACTCATGGAAGAGCAGACAGACCACCTGGATGAACACTCACTGTGGAGACACATAGCCCTGCAGGAAACGGCTGCCTCTCCCCATCCTGCTGGGCTTCATGGCATCACATACTTCTGCCACCTGGAATCTTCCGGCGTGCGGTGAGTGGGGATCAGATTTAAAGGCACCAAACTCTGATCAGTCATACAGTGGCCCTGTGACAAAGTAGTTTATCACATAACAATGGCATGGCGATGGTTACCTTCCCTAAAATATCAGGGAAAATTTCCTCTTTATGCAGTACACTTGCTAAAAATTGTATAAAAATAGCCTAGTTCATAAAAGTAACACTAACCAAGTATACCTCAGAGTTTACATTTCTTAGACCAAGGATGTCTGGGCTCAATCTGCTTCACCACCGGGTCAGGCCTCTTTCTGATGAGCTGCATGTGGGAACCTCAAGAGGACCACAGCAGGGAGCAGGTGGGCAGATGTGGCTCACAGTCGCCCCCTGCTGCCCTGGGTTCCTCCAGCTCCGACGTGTCAGCAATCGCCGGCCTTGCCCTGCTCTCTGGGGTTTGGGGCCTTTGCATTGCCACCCGTCAGACCCTGGTGTTCATGAGTGTTTGGTTTTATCCTGCTCAGTCAGACCCACTGTCATACAAGACTCAGCCTCAGGATGTCAGGGGAAGCACGTGGGTCTCCTACATGAAAAGCATGGGGTCCCTTCCTTCCCCTCATGTCTCCAGCCCTGAGAGCAAGTTGCCTGATGGAAAAGAAATTCTTGGCAAATGTTTTTGGGTGGAATTACTATAAGGACTGGGTCTTTGAAGGCAGAACCTCCAAAGAGTTCTCTCTTTTAATACGGACGATTTGCTTTGTTTTTCTGGGAGTCAACTTGCCTGAGAAAGTTGCTGCTGAGCCCTCTCCAACCCGACAAGTTCAGGAAACATCTTGGAACCGTTTTTAAAGGGAGGTCTCTGTCCTAGGTCTCCTGGGTTTCTCTTCAACTGGTTAGGATGGAGAGGAGGAAAAGAGGTTTGTTCTTGAACTTGAGTCTTGGTCTTAACACTACTGGGACTTGAGAGGTTAGAGGAAAATGGTGGACAGACAGATGTAAGGGTTTGATGGCGAAGGAAAGGCTTTTTCACAATCTGTGTTTCTGTGGCCTTCCTGAGGCTCTCTGTGTCCTGGCATAGGACTCTCCTGTGCATTGCTCAGATGTACTATGGGGCTATGGCTAGAATTTAGGGTTTTCCCAGCCCAGAAAGTGGAGAATGACATGAACAGCCTCTTGGGATGCAGCTGGGACCCCAACAAAAAGAGACCAGGCTGGGCTCTCACAGGGGACGGTTGAGGCTGAGAGGTTCCATCCCGATGGCCTCCTTCCTCAAGACCCACTAAAGCTTGTTGGAACACGGCAAACAATTTCCCGTCATTATGATTCGGAGCATTTCATCCATTGGAGTGGAGGTTTCATTCGTTTCTGGTTATTTTGAGTTCCACAGGATTCCAGGCTCTTCTGGCTCTGAAGAGGAAACTTTCTAGCAAATGTGGATGCTTGTTTCAAGTCCTATAGTTCCGTATTCACATGTTTTCTCACTCCCTGAAGGGGTCAGGAAGAGTAGAAATCTCAGCAGGAAATTGGGCTGGGGGTCTAGGATGGAGCAGATTTGGAGCAATGCAGTGTTTTTGGAGCCAGGCCAGGGAATGCCGTGGTTATTACTCATTGTATTTCTAATGTCTCACAGGCAGAGCTTGGCGGTGTGCTTGATGCAGCCACCGCAGATATGAGCCTGGTGTTGTATCAGTGGAGCGGGGCAAGGCAGGCGTGGGTGTGTGTGAGGCTCTGGGTGTAGAATCAACTGACAGTAGAGACTTGCTAAGAAGACTCTGTCTCCAATAAATCAGCAGCAGGCGGGCCTGACTCCAGTCAAGATTGGCACCAGAATTCCCTGGCTGACGTGGTAGGGCCTCCCGTCAAGGTCATGCGTGGAAGGAGGAATCCGAGGGAAGCTGGGGAAGGCCGCTGACTTCTCCCCTTGGGTGGAAAGGCAGAGACCCTGGGGTGGGGTTTAGGAGCAGTGCTTCTGTTCCCCCACAGTTGGCTTGGACATGATGAAGGAGGAAAGCCCAGGCCTCAATCTGGGGCCTTCTAGAGGAAGGGGAGGGCTGGGGGCCTGACGTCAGGCAATCAGTCATGGAAGCTTGACATTGAGATCCAGTCCCTTGGGAGGGGAGGTTTTTTTTTTTTAACTTTTAAGTTCGGGAGTACATGTGCAGGTTTGTTACATAGGTAAACTTGTGTCATGGGGGTTGTGGTACAGATTATTTCATCACTTAGGTTCTAAGCCAGTACACATTAGTTATTTTTCCTGGTCCTCTCTCTCCTCCCATTCTCTAACTTCCAACAGGCTCAGTGGGGTGGGGGGCCTTCTAAGTCCTCGGTCGCAGCAGCTTTTACACAGACAGGTTTCTCTCGGTGTCCAGCAGGCTCTCTTAGCTGGGCCAGCAGAGGAAGGGAGACACAGAGGATGGTGGGGAGGGCAGGGGGAGGAGAGGGGGAGAGAGAAGAGCGAGGGCTCCCTGCAGTATTAAGCCTGGCATGATGGGGATTTATTTGGGGAGCTCATCTCAGGGAACAGGAGCAGGGCTGGAGAGAGTGAAGTGGGGAGGAGGGCAAGGTCTTCCACAGTACTTCCTCAGGCTGGCCGCCACTGTGGGCTGTGGGATCCCATCCATGGGGTGCTGAGGAACTGGGGGGACCTGCCCCTCAGAGCCATCTGCCTGAGGACAGAAGGAGGAGCCATCAACCAGTACACGCCTTCCCTGGTCCAGAGCTGCTACACAGTCCCAGGATGTGTGCATGCCATGTAGGTATCACAGGAAAGGTGCCCATGGGTACCTCCTGCAGGAAACTGGTGGCTGCCAGAGCGGCTGGAGTAAAAGGTGGGATGAGAAGCCATGAGGTTGAGTTCGAGCAGAGGGCTCTGTGGTGTGATGGGACCAAGAAAGGCTTCTGGGATGTTCATGAACTTGGTTGGTAGCTTGTGGGTAACCCGTGTCTGTCTGTCTGGGGGAGAGAACACTGGTGACCTTCTATTCCTGGCTTTCTGCCAGATGACCTGGTTCTGGGGGAAGGTTCCAGGTTTGGGAGTCAAGAAAAAGCAACTCGACCTATCAGAGACTTAGTCTTCTCCCCTGAAAATGGGAATAATAATCTGCTTCCTATCTCCTGGGTATGGTGAGGTAACAGTGAATTACAATAATAAGTTTCCAAGGGAAATGCCTTGCCGTGCGTACATCCCTCCGCAGGCGTGAAGAGAAACCAATCGTGACGCATGGATGCATGTGAACTCTTTGGCAGTTGTGACAGCTGGCCTCTTGAGGGTTCCAGGGTGCCTAGTGAGTGCTGGCACTTTTGTATGCATAATATCATCTTGTCCTCCTTGCAGCTCCTGTGATGGTCACTGTTGTGATTCCCATTTACAGATGAGGACATAGAAACACAGAGAGAGCAGGGGCCTGGCCCTGGGCCTGCGGGAAGTGGTGCTGGGAGGCTCCACGCTGCCTCTCTGCACTGGAGAAGCTCAGCCCCTGTCCTGCCCTGAATCTCTCACCACTGCTTGGTTAAACACAGCGTCACCTGGTCATGTAGCAATGTGGCAAGCAGTCTACCAATCCTGATTGGATCCTAGGGACACCAGCAACGGGATGGCTGCCACCTGCTGACAGGGAGAATGGAGGAGGCCAAGGTCAAGCCCACGGGCAGCCTACCTCAGCCCTAAGTGGATACGATCCAGGAGGAAGCAGAAGCTGGTAAGGAGGCTGGTTTTGCTCAGTACAAGGATTGTTACCTGGGCTCCATGAATAGGCTTGGGGCAGTGTCTCAACCTCTTGAATGGCCTATAAATGTATGGACCCATGGCTGCATTTGCTCTTTTCTAGGAAGCAGGCTCACCATTTTTATTAGCGTCATAATAATTGTGACCCTAACGCCTGAACGGCAGTTCTCCACTGGGCCACCCTGGCATAAATGTAAGCGATAAGGGGCCCCTCAGATATCTCTGAATATAATGAGACCTGCACAACCTGTCCTTCCAAATGGCTTACATTCCAGTAAGTTGCTTCTTTACATGGATGCTTTTAATTTTATGTTTCTACCTTTTTTGCCACTGTTATTTATGAGCCAGAATTAGGAATTTTCCGGGGAGAACCGCAGGGATGGAAAATGTATTCCAGCTTCATGATCCACAAGCTCTCTTCCGCCGCCTTCCCTTTTGTCTGCATTTTCTCCAAAAGGTTTAATGTTCTTATTGAATTCAGTTTTCTTTCTTTCATGAATGTGTATTCATGCTCTTTCAAGCAAGCAAATGTGCTTCTATTAGGCAATCAGCTCTTACAGATTATACCTGTTTTAGTCGCTAGGCTAGAAAAATAAAAATAACCTAGTAAGAAAGTGTTTATGTTGAAAGTAGGTATTCCAAAAAGAATAGTTCTTTTAAAAATAATTCCCAGAACTACTCTTAGCAGGTCTTGATTCAAAGAGGTTTTGTTTTCTTTTTTTTTTCTAGTGTGAAAAGCAATATAAATAAACCAGATCCTTTCCTTGTGCAGGGTGGTTAATATTAGCACACATCACACCTGGTATTTGACTTCTTGGAAACTTGCTGAAAATCTTGTGTGGCTGTAATCCCTGACTTGATTAACTGCGATTGAGTGTGTTCTGCAAAGTAACAGGAGCTTTAGATGTCTCCTGGAAAGAAAAGCAGAACACACACAAATTGCCATCATGAAATAGCTACACAGTGATGATATATTTTCACATTTGAAATACTAAAAATGTGGTCAAAAGGATCCATCTGAGTCAGAGACTGCGCTCTGTGGCCACAGGAAAAGCTCGGTGCCCTCCCTGGGTGTGGCCCTACCACCCTGACCTTGGAGGGATAGCAAGACTTGCAACCCCCATCCTCCTACGGAGGAGTCCCTTGGAGAAATCAAGGGCAAAACTGGCCCCAAACATGGAAAGGGGCTGCCATTCTAAGGTGGACTGGGGCAGAGCTTGCCTTCTGTATTCTGAGAAGTGGCTGGGGTAAGACCAAGCCTAGTGGACCTCTTGATCAGTAGATATCTGCCCTGCCCTTAAAAAGCCAACAGCAAGCTACAGTGTGGGCAGGGTTGCCAGATAAAATACAGACTGCCTAATTAAATTTGAATTTCAGAGGAACAAGGAATAGTTTTTCAGTGTAAGTATGTTCCATGCAGGTTGGTGGCATGCATGTTTCCAATATTGCATGGAACACTGTTATCCTAAAAAATGATGTGTGGTTTACCTGAGACTGAAACTTAGCTGAACATCCTGCATTTTTTTTGTTAAGCCTAGATACCCTGGCTCAGGGCAAAGTAGGAATGGACAGGATGCGTTGGCTCACCTGTCCGGTCAGGGCTATAGATCATGCTCTTAGGTTCTAGAACTTCGTGTAGATGGAATGATGCGATATGCCATGCCTTCTTTCGTGTCTTGCTTCTTTTACTCAGTATATGATTTTGAGATTCTCCCTGTTGCTGCTTCTATTGTAGTTTGTTCCTTTTTATTATTGAGTAGTATTCTACTGTATGAATATACTACAGTTTATTATCACATCTGGAAGGGCATTTGGATTGTTTCCAGTTCTCATCTATTATGAATAACACTTGTATGGGTTTTGATGGACAAGTTTGTGTGTGTGTGTCTCTGTGTGTACGTACACATTATTTTCTTTTTCTTTTTTTCTTTTTTCTTTTTTTTTTGATATGGAGTCTTGCTCTGTCATCCAGGCTGGAGTGCAGTGGCACGATCTCAATTCACTGCAACCTCTGCCTCCTGGGTTCAAGCGATTCTCCTGCCTCAGCCCCTGAGTAGCTAGGATTACAGGTGTCTGCCACCATGCCCGGCTAATTTTTGTATTTTTAGTAGAGACAGGGGTTTTCACAATGTTGGCTAGGCTGGCCTTGAACTCCTGACCTCAAGTAATCCACCCACCTCTGCCTCCCAAAGTGCTGGGATTACAGGTCTGAGCCACCAAGCCCTGCCATCATTTTTATTTTTCTTGGATAAATACCTAATAATGTAATTGCTGGATCTTATGGTGTATAAGTCTGTTTTCATGCTGCTAATAAAGATGTATCTGAGACTGGGTAATTTATAAAGGAAAGAGGTTTAACTGACTCACAGTTCTACATGGCTGGGGAGGCCCCATGATCATGGGAGAAGGCAAAGGAGAAGCAAAGGCATGTCTTACATGGTGACAGGCAAGAGAGCTTGTGCAGGGATCTCCCATTTATAAAACCCTCAGATCTCGTGAGCCTTATTCACCACCATGAGAACAGTGTGGGGAAAATTACTCTCATGATTCAGCTCCCTCCACCTTGCCCTGCCCTTGACACAGGAAGATTATTACAATTCAAGGTGAGATTTGGGTGGGGACACAGCCAACTGTATCATATAGTAAGTGTACGTTTAACTTTATAAGAAACTGAAAAACAGTTTTCCAAAATGGCTGTGCCATCTTACACTGTGGCCAGCAATATGTGAGTATTCCACTGGTCCCCCATTCTTGCCAACACTTGACATTGTCTGTGTTTTTATTTAGCTATTGTAGTAATTGTAAAATAGTGTCTAAGAGTTTTGGTTCTAATTTGTGTTTCTCTGATGATAATTCAGTTGCAAACCTTTTCATTTGCTTAAAGACCATTCATGTATCTAAATAAATTGTGTGTTCAAGTCTTTTGCCTGTTTTTCTATTAGGTTGTGTGTCTTCTTATTGAGTTACATGAGCTCTTTCTACATTTTGGACACCAGCCCTTTGCAGATATTTTCTTCCAGTCTCTGACTTTCCTCTTCATTTTTATATGTGTCTTTTGAAAAGCAGCAGTTTTCACTTTGATTAACTCAAATTTATCATTTTTTTCCCCATTAATGTTTAGTGTTTTCATGTTCTAAAACATCTTTTCCTGCCTCAAGGTCACAAAACATTTATTTCCCTATAAAAGTTGTATGATTTAATCTTTACATCTAGGATCCATTTTGAATGAATTTTAGGGTATAGTATAAAATGAGGGTTGAGGTTTATTTTTTCCCCACAAGACTATCCAAATTTTTCCTCTGTATACTGAAGATACTACCCTTTCCTCATTGAGCTGCATTGGTGTCTTTGTGGGAAATTGATTGATGGCGTATGTATGTGTCTGTTTCTAGGGTCTATCCTGCTCCATGAATTTACATGTCTATTTTTATACAACAGCACATGTCATGATTATTGTAATTTCATAGTAAATACTTAAATCACTTGTGTCCGAATACCTATAATATATTACTCCACTTTCTGGCAGAATCCAAGCGAAGACAGCTGGGAACACCTTCCTGCAAAGCTCCTTGATGGCATCTCTGTTTTTTTACATTAGTGCCTGTAGTGACTTGGATCTGTTTCTGACCCTGTCTCTGGTCTGATCTATAAAAAGCATTAATTAGCTATCCTTATCTGATATCAGTATAGAAAACATGTATTTTCCCTTCCTATCTGCAATAATTTCATAAAATTATAGAAGTATAAGTTATCGGAAGTTCTTAAAAATAAGCTTACTTTGCATTTCTAACTTCTTAACTTTCAGTCCTTTCCCACGTTTGCTGTGAAAATGTTACCACAACAGGCAACTGTCAGTAGTATTTGTTAATACCAGCAGTTTCAGCCTTTTTAAAATACCACAGAACATGCGGCTCATGAAACATCCCTGTCTGATGTACTCCTGTAGCCTTGTTGAGGTTTCTGAAGAATTCCCCTGTCCAAGAGCCGAGATTCCACCTCTCTCTCCTTCTCAGAAATGTGCATCTAAGTCAAAATGATTGAGTCATATTATTATAGGGAAAATCTCCATTTTGAAATGGTCAGTACTTCTTATTTGGTACTTTATGGAGAGTAACAGGTTGCCTGTGTCCTAGCACAGATCTGGTGTTCTGTGTTTTGTTTGCTCAGCACAGAACCACACACACAGCAGAGTCTTAATGCTTGGACAGTGAGTATACAAATGATATGGTTTGACTGTGTCCCCACCCAAATCTCACCTTGAATTGTAATAATTGTAATTGTCAAGGGTGGGGCCAGGTGGAGAAAATTAAATCAAGGAAGCAGTTTCCCCCATACTGTTCTCGTGGTAGTGAGTAAGTCTCACGAGATCTGATGGTTTTATAAATGGGAGTTCCTCTGCACATGTCCTCTTGTCTGCCGCCATGTAAGATGTGACTTTGCTCCTCTTTCACCTTCTGTCATGATTGTGAGGCCTCCCCAGCCATGCGGAACTGTGAGTCCATTAAATCTCTTGTTTTTTCTTTACAAATAACCCAGTGTTGGGTATGTCTTTATTAGCAGTGTGAGAATGAATTAAAACAACACATAAGCAATCTACAAATTCAGCTGGATTCCACCACAATGCTCTGTATGCTAATGCAAATTAATACAGTATGCTCAGGCAAGTGTGTCTACAGCAGGGAGACATGCCTCCACCTTGGTGACGGACCTCTTGGTGATGAAAATTCAGGACCTAACAAGAGACAGGTTACACTGTCTCTTCCCAAGTCCATGTTCAGTGACCTCATGTTGGTAGTTTTCAGTCAGCGAAGATGAGAGTATTTACACTATAGACATTGGCAAGAGCTATAAATTAGAGCTTTTTTCCTCTCAAGGAGCAGATTGTTAAACACCAGCACATCAATGGACATGACTTTCTGCTGGTGGGGAGGCAAGGTAGGGGCTGAGTTTTCATAACGTGCTGTTGCTGTGTGGGAAGAGGAAGGACTCATCCCAACTGAGGCAGTCATTTTAGGGACTGACATCTCCCTGCTGTGGACAGACTTACCTGGGCACACTGTATTAATTTGCAATATCATGTAAAGCATTATGATGGAATCCAGCTAAGAACAACCTCATAGCCAGTCTCCAGAGGCCCCTATAGGAGAGGGCATGGCAGTGGTGGGCACTCTGGGCTGCATGTCCGCACCTGTGTATGCCTTTGTGCCACTCATTTATGCCAGCAACTGCAGGAGACTGGGACCCCCATCTTCAAAATTACCACCCCTCTTTATGTAAAGAGGCATATTGCCTAAAAAAACACATTGGGAAATTTCCCGACTAGCTTTGTCTCAATAATTATCCTGTAGCATGTGGACTATCTCTGGGACTTTTGCGCCATCAAACCAAATTGGCAGCATAAAACTTCTAATCCTATTTACACATGTTTTGGGTTAGGGAGGAGTGGTACAGATTTTGTTCTAAACAGCATTGTAGTATTTTAAGAGCAGTTGCATTTCAGTTTGAATAAGTTTACACATAACTAAAAAAGGATGTGACATTTCTTATAAACAGGAAAGTAGCATCAATCTGGGATGCCACTCATGTATCAGAATCTAACATGGGATTCTCTCCCTTCATTCTGAGCGTGTCCTGGAGAAACTCAGAGTGTTCCACAGTTTGTAAAGTGGTACATCATGCCATTGTTTCTATTGCCTTTGGGGGCCATTGAGTTATCCATTAGTTATTACTTGTCCAGTACATTCTAGATGTGGGCCCTGTGATAAATGTCAAGGTTACAAAGAATGTGGCTCTTGCCCTCCAAGACTACAAATTCATTGTGGAAGACAGGGAAATAAAGCAATGACAGTTGGGTGCAGTCAATGCTTTGTCAAACTTAAAAAGAAATCAGGGAATCTTTCCAGGTGTGGTGCTACTTGGACACATATTTTCAAAGCAAATGAATGAGAGCTATTCTAGCAGATGAGGAAAATGAGGTTGCTTCAGGCAAAGAGAGGTGAAGGTCAGAAGGAGACCCTCTTGCCTCTGGGTATCTTTCTTGGTCTCAGGGGATGTGTATCAGTGGCAGGTCTGGGAGGATGGGGCTCACGTTTTGTGGACCCTTGGAAATGATACAGAGCAGGATATTAAAGTGGAATCATTTTGCTCAGTTTCAGTGGATCCCCAGGAAAACGGCTGCTATGTTCCAAAGCCAAGTTTGAGGCCACTGTGCAGGAGGTGGTGAAGAAAAAAGGGGTTTCATTGCTCTTAACTCTTTACCCACACAGAGTGTAGACAAGGGCTTGGAGATAGAAAGAAGATTTTGGAGAGAGTTATTAATATGTTGTGAGTCCCAATCCCACTCCCAGGAGAGTGGATGGATAAATGTACACTGGGTAAAGAGGTGACACCCCCACCCTCCCGGGTGGGTGTCCAGCCTACAGAAGGCATGGGCTGGCAAGGGAGGGGTAACTGTAAGTGAAATCACACATTTTAATGGAATCACTACAGGGGATGTTTTAACTACTACATTGGATGGGCACTTGTACTGTCCGAAAGTGACCAGATTACTGATGAAAGGTGACCTAAATTTCATTTAAAGGCAGGAGGAGATTCAGCCTTCAGTGCAAATTTGAAGGGTTGATGGTATCCAAAATATAATTACTGTATTGTTATATCCATGGATTGAACTGTGCTTCTTCAATGACACAGTGGTTACAGATAGGTGCAATTTTTTTCCCTGGAAGAAGGGTTTATACCTTTATAAAGACAAAAACAGTCCAGGATTCAGAAAGGTTATCACCACTCCTGTGGAATGGGGAGGGGGAAACATTCAGTTGTGTCAGGGGTCATTGTATGATCAGCTTGTGGGTTCAGTGGTTTTCTGTGGGAGCAGGTCAGAGAAAATGACTGCTAGGTCTGGAGGCAGGGAGACCAGTGTAGAGGCTGGGGGGCTGCTGTGGGAGCACGGGTCCTGCAAGGCTGAGGGCTTGTAGCTTGGGATGGCGAGCTGAGGACAGGCTGGAGAGATGCCTGGAGGCCTGAGTCAATGGGACGAGGGATGAGTGGGATGTTGAAGATGAAGGCAGAGTGAAGACGGCCCCTGGGGTACTGGGCTGAGTCCCTGGAGGGATGGTGGTCTTGTAACTGAGCTGAGGAATAAAGGAGGAAAAGCAGGGGTCAGGGGGATGATGACTGGCTCAGACCAGGAATTCAAGGCACCGGGTTTTGTGCTTGGGACAGAGATGTGGGTGAAAGATTTGGGAGACAGTAGAGACATGGAGTGTAGGCAATTAAGACTCTTAGGAAGTATGACAGAATATACAAGACAGAATATGGAGTTTATTTGTTTGTTTTTAATTGGAGAAACTTTGATGTATTTGTACAAGACTCGGGCCACTAGTTTTTACTCCAAAGAGGAGAACTCTGGTCCAAAGATGGTGGCTGGGAATCAGGGCAGAGCAGAGGTGGGGGAGACACGTGGCCCCCCAGGAGGCCTGGTACCTCGGGGCTGCGGGGCGCCCTTGTTCACTGTAGTCACTCAGGGTGTTCACCTTCGCTGCCCTTGTGTTCTGTGGGTCACCCTTCTGTGACTTCTTCATGTTTAGAAGCTTCCCTGTGGCTGGGAGGGCTTCTGTTTCTAGCAACTGAAGGATGTGACACCAACGCCCTGACTTCCAGGGGCTCTGTTGCCCAGGTGAGCTTGATCACTTGGAGCTCTGAAATGCCCGCTCCGCTGGGATCCACAGCCCTCCTCCTGTCACCCTGCCCAAGAAGACAGCATCCAGGCTTTCCGCTTGATTCACCATCTCAAAGCCACATCACATGGTCACATCACATAGAAACTCAGGGTTTCTAGGTGACATTTCTTCCACATTTTTTCAGATGTCTGTAGGAAAGACACATTCTACACCTCACGATCTGGGAGCCAGAGTGCCACAGGCTGATAATCAATGTTTAGACGACGATGTTCAAGGTATGGCAAGACGGGTGCACAAAATACGAGGGCTCCAGGGAGGAATGAATATATCAAATTGTCAATAAAACTGTGGCAGACTGACAAAATCAACTTTCAGTGCTGCACTTTACAACTTGGTTATGAAACACTAAGATTTCATGGTATATGACAGGGAATCTCTTCTATCTGGGGATGTAAAATAAAACCCCTGGGAATATACTTTATAGTTCTTATGGGGAAAGCTCACTGTGTTTTCCAAGCCAAATACATTTATATTACTAGAAAGAGAAGTCATGTTTATTTATTAAATTATTTGCCTGGTTTAGTGCATCATTGTTGAATTTCATATGCTGAAAACATAGGGGGTAGTGAGAACCGAAAAGCCCAGGTTTAAAGTATGCGAGAAAGGAAATGAACTTGTGGAACAGCTGTTCTCTATTTTTCAGCATGACTACAAAGGAGGGGGCTATGTTTTGACCACAGTGAGTTCTGCTTCCTTTTCAGAGGCTCATTGCATGTAATCCTGGAGAAAATACAGGACCAAGTTTGGAGAGTTGTGAAGCACCAACAATGCAATGTTTTGCTCCCATAACAGAATTCTCCTTCTAACTATTCTTGGTCCCAGGAGAAGCTAGATAACTAGCCAAGTTTGTTGAATTTGTGATAGGAAGATGATTTTTTACTTTGTTTTAGGCAAAATGGGTACTTTGATGACAGGTGTGCCCCTGGGGGGAAAAGGACCTCTTTCAGGCCTCCTTCTGGAAGGACTGCTTCTCAGGGCTGACCCACTGACACCTCTTGAGTTCAGTGGTCAATGAAGTTCCCCCTCTGTCTCTCTCAGTCCGTCTCTCTGTACAAGGGCAGGGCTAGTCCACTTCGTTATTTTACTACACAGATACTTTTCCACTACAAATTTAATAACCTGTGTTGTCAGGTTTTGGTGGTTATAGTAATAAATGAAATGTACAGGCATAAGAGTGTTCTCTGTGATTTAAATTATAACATCCAAAGATGAGCAGACATCCAGTCACCATAAAGAGGCTATTCAGGCCTGCCAGACTTTACCACCTTCCTGCCTGAAGGTTTACCCGCTACAGGAAGAGAGGGTTGAAGAAACTGGGCAGCTGAGAGTGCGCAGAGTTCCAGAGGCAAATGGATGTGGCCAGTGCCATCCAGAGCTTGCCTGGCGATGTGAAGCCTCATCAGGGAGTCTGGGCGACCCGGCCCATCAGCAGGAAGGATAAGAAGGCTGTGTTTCCTGCAACCGTCATGGTCATGCGGGAAGCTCACTTCGCCTACTTCCCTTGCTCTGAATCTACCCCAGTGAAACCACATTCTCACTATCTCTAAGAGCTGCCTACAGGGAGAGAAAGGGGCTGGCCTTGAAGGTGGTTGTCCCACGGTAAATCAATGCAGCATCAGCCCTGTGACTTCTTACCTGTATCCTCTCTTGATGAGCTTCAGCAGCACTGCTCCAGAGTCAGAGAACTGGAGGTTGGTGGAGGCTTCTTATTCTGCCTTCCTTAGATGGTATCCATCACCCCTGTCCATAGATTCTATGATCACGATTCTAGATCATAATCATAAAATCTAGAAATAATGATTTTTAGATGATTCTAGAAATGATTCTAGATACCGCAGGACAATGCTTCCAGAAACTGCAGGAGACAATATGATTCTAGAAACTCCAGAAAACGTATTAAGAATGAAGAAGGGACTAAAAATGGCCCAGAGCCCCTTTACAGAGAGATAATGACTGTTTACAAATATTGTTCTTCTTTTTTTCCTCTTTCTTTTTAACATATTTCAAGTCATACAGTATAAAAGTGTTAGCACAGTTATGGAAGTTCAGGTTAAAATGAGAAGTGCTCTTTAGAAAGGCAAATTTATCTCCAGGTTTATTTGCCAAAGAATGTATATTCCTTATACATAAAGAATGGGCTCCACAAGTACATGAATAAAGGTGGTTTGGATTTACCCACAAGCGAATTATTTTCTTTGTTCACGTTTCCTTCTTGAGTATCAGACCATTTTTTTTTTTCTGAGACCATTTTATTTGTTTAAGGAATGGAACCTTTGGAGAAGTTCCTTTAAGAAAAATCTGCTGGCAGAAAACTAAATTTTTGATAGTTGAAAACTTTTTTGAATTTTTGCCCTCATTCTTAATAGGTAATTATCCTAGGCTTACAATTCTAGATTGAGAGCCATTGTCTTTCATCATGCCGGAGATATGAATCCAGTGACTTCTGGCTTCCATTTTTGTAACTGAAAAGTCAGCTTTCAATTGAATTGTCCATTCTTTGTGCAGTCTGCCTTTCCTCCAGGCTGCTTTTAAGACCTTCCCTGTTATCTTTCCTCCATTTTTTTTTACAGTGTATTTGGGTGCTGGCTCTTCCTATGCCTTCTGCCTGAGATTTGTTGTGCTTCCTGAATCTGAGGATTTGTGTCTTTCATCATTTCTGGAAAACTCACAGGAGCCACTTTCTCAGATTATTGTGTCACCCTATTCTCTGAAGTCTTTCCTTCTGGAACTGAATTAGGCCCATGCTCCACCATCCCACTAATTTTTCTCATTTGTCATTTCTCCTCCCCATTTCCCATGTCTATGTTTTTTCTGCATTCTGACTTTGCAGTCTGTATCTGATAATTCTAATAACTGCGGTTTTGCAGGTTTGATTCTTCTGTTTGCTGTTCCTGCTCAGTGCTCACAGTATCTCGTTTCTTTGTGTATTTTATGATTTATTTATTCTTATTATGAGACCATGATCAGTGGTATTCAGGGAACTGTTTGAGGCCTGAGTTGAGAATGCTTCTCCCAGAGAGAATGTGTTCTTGCTTCAATCTGGCTGCTCGATGAAGGTCTACTTTAAACTGAATTCTTAGCCAAGATATTTTTGGACCACAAAGGCTTATGAAATCAGGCCCCAACCCACATAAGGTCTGGTATGTTATTTTGAATTCTCAGGGAACATTCTGTCTCCCTCCCACCAGAATCTAGGTTAAGATGGTAAGATTTTCACCATCTCCCTCGTTAATCTTCCCAGGGAGGGTGTGGTATCTTGCAGGGAAGTCTTTGATCTGACTCCTCAGCCTTGTCACCTGCCCCATCTTTCACGAGCAAACCCATCCAGGAAGAGGACAGCTGAGCGGGGAACACTGTAAACCTTACGGGCAAGAGTTATCGTTCAGCTTGGGAGGAGAAGTCCATGTGACTCACTAATGGCAGAGACTATGGAGGATTATTTGAAGAGCTTTGCAGATGTTGACCTTCTCTGACATAACAGCCAATAAAAACTCACATTAGCACAGTTCAGTATTTATTTAATTGTGATTTATACTTACTGGATGAGTTTCTTGCCAACTAGCTTATTAAAAGCTCATGCATAGGCATCTAAAGAGGCCATGTCACCATCCTGAAGTGTTGTTCCTGACGGCGAGCAACACGGGCACACATATTTACAGCTACTGTTACAGCTTTAACTTGAGCATCTTTTGGTCAAGAATGAGCATAGTTTAATGAAAAACCTTAATGACCTTAGATCCACTTTGTAAGGAACCTGAGACTGCTTTCGTGTGTTACTAAGAACTCATGGTAAACTCTGTTTATCCCATATGAGATAAACTCCTCTCATTTCCAACAAAATTGAGCTGAGATACTTTTTAGGTCCAGGTCTCTCTGCCCCTCCGCTCTCCCTGTGCCTTCTCCTGCAGCCCTAGCTTTGACCCTGCAGACCTGAGGGCAGTGTGTGTGGAAAGGGAGCAGCTTCCACCTTTGCTGGTCCCAGCCTGCTCACAGTCCCTCTTTGGCCTCTGTAAGCCTGCCCATATCCATTTGTGGAACCCTGCTTAGTCACCCCTGCTGAGGGCTCCATCGGTTCCCTGTCCCTGCCAGCAGAGTAACCTAGGTTTTCTGCATTCCTCCTTCATGACCTGAAGGCTCACATCCTCTGGGTCCAGCACACAGCGAGGTGTCATGTCTGTCCCTCTGAAGGATTAGTCTCTGTGAGGTGTCTTGACTAAGTGGTGGGTCTGGTCTCCTGGGAGGTGTGTGGACAGTAGGTTTTCAAGCAATTTAATTCTTAACTAAATAATAGTGGAGTCAGGATGTTTATTAGGGCAGCATCCTCCTCCCTTGGCCGCACTTCTGGTGTGAGAACAGGAGTAGGATCATAGTTGGTGCTGGAAGACTTCTGTGTGGTCCGTAGTCCACCCAACACACAGTGAAAGGGAATGAGCCACCACAGACGTGTCCTCTATGGCTGTGGCAGGTGCTTCTATGCTAGAGCCCTGCAAATCCCTGGGAAGTGCATTTTGAATGTGGACATTATCTGTCTTGGGTTTGGCAGAAGAAAATTGGCCGTGAACTATGTCTCAATCCATTTATTTCTGGGAGGACTTCTGGGTAAACAGTGCCTGCAAATTGTCGGTTTCTCTAACGTGATGGAGGGAGTTTCTAGCTCTCTGGTATTTCTGACATATCCCACTGTGAGGGCCTATGCCAAGGCTGCCTGCTGCAGGCAAGGCACTGTCTTCCCAGGTACCCAGGGCGTTTTGGACAAGGGCTTTTTGAATGCAGGTTCCTCAACAGATCCAGTTCTACTGCCACAGCTGAACCGCAGCAGTGAGGATTCCTGCTTGGTTTGTTTCCATCCCTATGGCCATGCAAGGGGCTGGCTCTTCCTGACCATTCTGCACAGTGAAGGGGGAGTGTGGGGAGAATTCAACAACATCCTTCTTCGTGCCTGCACCTGGGGTCCAATGGGCATGTGATGTGGCAGTATTGCTTTGCAGGATGAGGTCCGGGTGGGAGATGTTGGGGGTGGCAGGGTACCCAGCTGCACACACATCTGCCAGGCTCGTGTGCACACCACTCACCTTGGCAAAAGAAAACCTTTCAGTCTCCACTAATGTAGTTGGAGCTGGTGTGTCAGCATTCTTCACGTCATCGGGCAGTAACATACCTGCTGATTGACGGCAGCACCTTCTGAGGAAATCCAGGCCGTCAGACAGGTGGTCTGCACCAAGGGTGAGGGTAGGGCTGATCAGGCAGGCGGAGACTCTGATGTAAAAATGGACCATGTCCAGACTGCTTCCCCCTTGCCCACGCTGATGTAGTAGAACAATGGATTCTAGAAGGCTGAGTGCAGTATGTGCAAATCACAAAATGTGCCTTGCACTGTTTGGAAACAAGGTCCCACTTCTCTTCAGCATCAACCAGCATTGATTTATATTGCAGCCCAGACCTCCAAGACCTTGACGGGCTTGCCTCCCTTTGCCCTTAGTTCTCTGACCCCTGCGTCCAGGACCCCTCACATACGGCTAGCAGGGGCTGGGCGCACCCGACTCTGAGGCAGCCTTACCCTGGTCCCGGCAGATCAAGTAGCCACGGCCTCTGCTCGGAGGCTCAGCTCTGGTCTCGGCCTGCTGGTCCTGCCCTGCGTCACGGCTTGGGGACCCTCCTGTGCACTCTGGCCTGGCTTCTTCTTTTATTTAATTTGCATTTGGGTAACTGAAACCCTGTCTCTACCCCTGTGGAACTTTCTGACTGGGTTTTCCGTCCAATACCCTGATTCATGGTATTTACATTTTTGTAAGGGAGACCCAGGGGATTTCCCAGAGCAAAATGGTGCTGGTCTTTTAAGATGGAAATGTGCATTGTGAGCCCTTGAAAGGGGAGTGAAAAGGGAGGGAGACCTTGCTGCCCAGCCACCCTGGCCAGGACGTCGCCATGTGTCCTGGGGTGGATGTGAGGGCACAGAGGGGACAGACGCTGGGAGAGAAGGGCTCCTGATACAGCTGAAGTTCACTGAGTTACTTTCTATTATACATGGTGAAAATTTGAGGAAGCTAGTAAAATCAGAATTAAGGGAAGATGTCAGCAGTCCCCATCACCTGAAGAAAGTCACTTGTAAGGTTGTGGTGTCCCTCCCAGTCTTTCCTCACTCCTTTTCATTCTTGCGTGGTGGTGATCATTATCACAGCAGTGATTCATAACAGCTTCCCTTTTTGGGAAGAGGGGAGAGAGAGAGTTTTATCTGGAAAAAAATAGTAAATGTTTGCTACTGTTAAAAAAGTAGAAAATACAGATGAACTATGATGACACAATCGGAATAGGGTGATTTCAGAAGTACTTGCTTACAAAGGAGTACTTATAAAGACATGCTCTGCATGTAGAAACTCGGAGCTGAGTCATAACACAGAGCATGTAGCCACTGACGGGACAAGGGAGGGAGGGACACCGGAAGGGAGGGGCCCCAAAAGCCAAGAAGTAGGGTCGTAGGAAGGTTAGGCAGACGTCACCCTGGCCACTTGTATGGGCCTCTCCCCAGGCCCCAGGAGAGGCCTCAGGGTGTGTTCATGTTAGCAAAGTATTTGGGAAATTTGCAGACGTCACACATTTTAGCCAGCGTCAGGTTATTCCATCTGTTTTCCCATTCTTATTTCCTTCTGCACATTGGCCCATGCTTGGTGGCTGGACTGACACTGGCATTTTATTTATCATGTGATATTCCTTTTCTTACAAGTCCACCCTAATTGTGTCCATTCCAGGCCCTACGACACCTGGCTTCACCTTTGCAGAGGAGATCGAGTTGCCTGTGGTTGGCTGCTTGGCAATGCACCCTGCGGGGAGGCTGGGAGGCTGGTGATATCTCTCTCCACCTCCTCCTGCTGAGGCCCCCATGGGTGAATCCCACTCTGAGGCCAGAGTCCCCAGGAGCCTTCCAGGCAGACAGCAGGTGGAGGAGGGCAGAGAGTGGACTTGGAGGGGCAGATGGAAGATCTTGGCTCATCACATACCCAACACCTAAAGAAAACCACAGGTGCCATTTGGCAGATATATGCTTACAGTCCCTTAAGGGGGGCTCTTTAACTTTGCTTGAGGCAGAAAAAACCAGGACATGGAAAAGCCAATCAAGAAGGGCCAGAGGGAGAGAAAACACATTGCCAAGGTTCCCAGCATAGGAGAAATAGACTGAGCTGGAAAACGACCTGGTTGCTTGGAACAGGATCACAAATTCAGTGATTTAAGTCACAGATGCAGAAGCACCTGTTTAAAGTCTGAGAATCAAAAAGGAAGCTCCCAAATCCTCTGGCCTTTGTTGAAGGCACGTATGTGGACCAGCCCCTGAAACCCCTGAAGCTCAGGAGGGCTTCCCACCGTGCAGAAGGGGCACCAGCAAGCCTGTGATCAGAGCAGCTGCGACTGCCACCCCTGGGCTTGTGGAGGGAGGTCCCTTGGTTTGTCAGCATCTGCTGCAGTAAAGGGAGTGGACAGTGTCTCAGACGTCTTTAGAAAATGAAAATGTTTTCTTTGGTAATGTTTTGAATATTTCATCCCCATTTGTTTCTGTCATTTTGGGAAACTTATCCTGCATTGTTATATAACAATCTGTTTGTATAGAGATTTGTTCAGAAAATTATTTCCCACCGGCTGTCTGCATCACAGTTGGAGAGGGTCCCAGACAGAGGTTGGGAGTGACGGCAAGCCTCAGGGGTGCGTCCTGGGTGGAGACAGAGCTCTAGGAGGAAGGTGTCACTGGAAAAAGTCCCTGGTGACTCTGATGTCTGCCCCTTTCCCCTCCTCTTTTCTGAGAAAATAAGTAAGACACAGTCCCTTCACTTTGAAGGGTTATTAATTCTTCATGCATCTTATACAAATATGTATAATGTGGAGCATCACTAAGGATCCAGAGGGAGTGATGAATTCCAAATACGAGCTATCCAGGAAGGCATCAGAAAGAAAGTAATATTTAAAGGCAGATGGATCCATCAGGGAAAGAAACTCCACAGCACCTTGAACAGGGAATGTTTGATTCAAAGAATTTTTAATTATAAGACAGAGGACCGGAATAAGGAGACACTGGCTAGAAAGAAGTAAAGAGAACTCTAAGGAAGGTGAGATTAGCAACAGAGGAGCAGTCATGACCCCCAGGGCTGAGATAGGGCATCCAGGGAGAAGCCCCTGACCCCAGGGCTGAGATAGGGCATCCAGGGAGAAGCCCCTGACCCCAGGGCTGAGATAGGGCATCCAGGGAGAAGCCCCTGATCTCAGGGCTGAGATAGGGCATCCAGGGAGAAGCTCCTCCCCTCAGAGCTGAGATAGGGCATCCAGGGAGAAGCCCCTGACCCCAGGGCTGAGGTCCAGACTTTGGAGAGGGCACTGCAGCACTCCCTGGGTGGAAGAAACCTGTCCTCTTGGGCACCAAGAAAGCTGTTCATGGAGAAGTGTCTCATTAGAGGCACCCACCACAAACACAGCAGGGGGTGCAGGGAACAGCCTGGCTGCCATGCACTGGGAGAACTGGGCATGGGAAAAGTTGTGGGCTGGGCAGGAGCCCTAGATGCTAACATACCAAACTAGGAAACAAAACCCTTCCTCCTGCTGTGCCTCTCTGGCACCCTCTCCTGTCACGCTTAATATCACACCAACTAGCAAAGTAGGAATAGTTAAAGGGGCCCACATTTATTTTCATGTAACAGGCAAAAAGGGTGCATTCGTAGCTGAGAGGCAGTGAGTCGATAAACATCAGAGTAGGGGTTCACTGAATGTCAAGTTTGGAAAGGGCTTTAAGGGGCCCAGCCTCAGTTTGAATCTCAAATCTTCACAGGCCAGTCATACAGTTGCCAAGCTCACGCTGAGGCATCCACCATGACAGGTGGCCTCCACTTCCTGTCTGAGATGCACAGGAGGTTCCTGTTCACACTGAAGCAGGGCTGCTTCTGGAAATAACGAGGTCTCACCTGATAGCCCTTTGAATACGTGAACCATTTTTCTGCTGTGCTTTTTCTTTGCTTTTGCTCTGTCTCTTGTAAACTACACATCTAACCTCTGTGACAATTCAGAATCTTCACTCTATACCAATCATGGGCATGAGTACACTTCTATAGGTCTAGGTTTCTGTGGGGGTGGGGGGAAGCTCCCCTCCCAAACCTGCTCCAGGTTACTCTGATACTGCAAAATGGAGCTGGACCACTTGACCGTTGAGTATTTTGCCGTTTCAACCGTAACTGACCTCGTTCTGCTGGCCATGCTGATTGATCTAGGGAGTGACTCCTGATCTGTGTCAGAAATGGGACTAGGAGACAGAAGTCTCTTTTTCATGCCTGGTCATGAAACTAAGAAGAAATGAGCCCTAAAAACTGCCCTCAGCCCTGATTCCAGCTTGAGAAGATGCATGCAAGAGAGAGAAGCAGAGGAAAGAAACAGAGAAGACATCTCGTCATTCCTGAGGCCAGCTGCGCCCCTCGCTCTGCCTCCGTGTGGTTACATGAGCCAACAGATGCCTCCTTTTTTGCTTAAACCAGTTCTAGTTGGGTTTTTGGAAATTACCAAAAAATAATATCAACTTATATGGCCTTGTTACCTTAAAGAAAAAAAGAAGCAGGCATGCATTGACTCACTCCTTTGCCACAGGGCTTCTGTGGAAGCAAATGTAACTTTAGCTAGAACTGGGAGTTGGTTGTGAAGGATGTTTAGGGAAAGTGTATTTTGAAACCAAGATGTTGCTCCTCCCCATGTCTTCCCTTTCCTTTCTGAACAATTCAGTCCTAGAGCAACTAGCTGGGGGGAGTTTGCCATGGGAGCCACAGAGGCTGAGAATGGGGTAAAGAGGGTGTCCAGGGTGGGGCTCCTGTGTGAGGAGTCAGAGTCCACGTGGGATGAGGGGAAGGATTGCCCAGTGGGGGTATCAGGGTCCAGATAGGGTGAGGAGGACGTTCATGCCATGGGACCGGGAATGTGGGGTTGGAGCCTGAGCAAGAAGAGGGTGTTTGGATGCAGTCAAGGTGGGGCCTGCACAGAGAGGAGAGGTTAGTCACTGTTGGGGGCTGAAGAAGAGCCCCCAGAGCTATCCACATCTTGATTTCAGAACCTGTGAATCCTCCCTTATAAGGCAAAAATGATGTGATTAAGTTAAATGTCTTGAGATGGGAGCTTATCCTGGATTACCTAGGTAGGCCCACTGTAGTCACAAGGGTCCTTATGTGAGGGAGGCAGGGGGTCAGCAGCAGGAGGTGTGAGGGTGGAAGCAGAGATTGGGCAATTCGAGGAGGGGCCCAAGCCACAGAATGCAGGTGGCCTCCGGCAGCAAAAAAGGCGAGAAACCAGATGCGGCCACAAAGCCTCCGGAAGGAAGGCAGTCCTGCTGGCGTGTCGACTTTAGGCCCAGGATGTCTAGAGTTGTAAGAAAATACATTTGTCTTGTTTTAAGCCACTAACTTTATGGTGATTTGTTTCAGCAACCATAAGAAGTGAGTAAAGTTACATCCAATGGGACTGAGCAAATAAATAACTGCAATGAGTACAATGGAAGCTGGGTTTCTCACTATGGAGAAGGGAGTTACAAACAGAGAAGTGTAGAAAATGAATGAACTTTGTATAATGGATTGGAATTAGAGACGCTGGTGGGAACCAATTACTGTTAATACAGGTATATGCATTTTAATGTGAAGGGGTGTGTGTGTGCATACATATAGAAGTCTTGGCTCCTACCATTGAGAGAGCCTGGAAGTTGCAATACACCAATAGCAATGAGCACACTTTGCACCCAGATCTTGGCTTCTAAATAGTGCTTTCCACTAAGGTTCCTTGGAAAGGCAGATTCCAGGGAATCTTAAAGAAGCACAAGATGAGCATGACTTCTTGTGCCAGGAAATGAGGAAGTATTCAAAGAACGATGGCCATATATTGAAGGGACACAGAGGCTAGCTCCCACTGGCCAAATCATGAACAATCTGAGCTGTCAACTAAATACTGAGAGTAATGGATTATAACTCACTAAATAGAACAGTAAACCGCAAGTTCATACAGATAGAAATAAACGGATGAATAAACTGAAAGTTTGAGAATGAGATATTTGCATACACTCAAAGAAACTTCCTTCAAAATACTTATTAATTACTAGAGAAAAGAGAGTGGAGAAGCCTGACACCCGGTTCCTTCCTCACGGTGAACATCATCAGTCATGGGACAAACTGACATTGGTGACCACCTGATGGGTTGCCATGAGAACACACCCTCACTTCTTTGATATGCCTGCCAGCAACGTGAGACCTGAATCTCATCATAAGGAGCCATCTGACACACCCAAATGGAAGGATATTCTACAAAATAATCAACCTGTTATGTTCAGATGTGTCCTGGTTATGAAAGTCAAGAGAAGACTGAGAAACTGCGCCAGACTGAAGGAAACTAAAGAGACCAGCAAGTAAATGCACCATGTGATTCTGAGCAGTCCTTCTCCAGAACAGACACAGTAGGGATAGTTGTGATGCAGGGCAGGTTCTTGGTTTCGCTCAGGAAAGAATTCAACAGCCAGCTGGTGGTGGAAAAAAGCAGCTTTATGGAGTCCGGCAGTGACACATCTCTGTGACCACTTCTTGGGGAGCTGGGCTACCCCATAGGCAGTGAGTGGACAGCAGCAGCCTATGGATGGCTGCCAGTCATATTTCTATCCTTTTTTAATGGCATGCTAATGAAGGGGAGGGTCATTCAGAAATAGCTAGGAAATGGGTGGTAGTTTCCGGCTGTTGCCATGGCATTGGTAAACTGTCATGGCGCTGGCGGGAATGGCTTATGGTGATGAGCAATGAGAACAACAGGAGACGCTTTTTGTGTTGTTTCCTAGTTTTGGCCTGTTTTCATTCTGGTCTGGGAGGTGAGTCCTGGCCTTCCACCTCAGCTGGCAAAACTTGAGTGTGGTCTGGGAACTTGAAGGAAGGAAAGTGTTGGTGCTAACTTCCTGATTTTGTGGTTGCATTGAGATAAAGTGTGAGAATATCCCTATTTGCGGGAAATACACACGTAAGTAATTTGGGGGTGACAGGGAATGAGGTCACCAACCTTCTCTCAAATGGTTCAGGGAATAAAGATTCTTTGTTCTTTACCTTGACATTTTTCTCTAAGTTTATGGTTATTTCAAAATAAAAAGGAAGGAAGGGTCTCCCTTATTAATTTTGCCTCATGTCGTTTTAAGCTCTTTAGAGTATTTTCCAACGTAAGTGGAAATGAAAAAATATAACTATTAGCATATATAAAATTTAAATCTTAAAACCCAGATCAACCCAAATAATTGTAGTAGATACACTCAGATACTTATTCTTTAATTCCTTTCAGGGCTTAGATACTTTTAAGCTGAATCATTTTATGTTTCAAAGCTAAAATCTATATATTGACGTTTGAGGAGTGTGAAATCATAATACTTCAGAATCTTGCCAACTTTTCAGAAAAATGCGACTTGGGTTTGACCCTAAGTGCTTGGTAACCCATTAGGCCCTCTGTGCTTTGATATACTCTCATGGCAAAAGTTTCCTGGCCTCACTCAGAGATCAGAAAAATTCTTTTCTGTGTCAAACTTTACAGTGAAGTGAAAGCAGAGAAAGCAATGCTTCACTCAGAACTTTCTATTCAGGGATTTTTCTTTTCTTAAAAAACTGAAAGCTGAGAATGAAAAATTTCATATATAGGTAACAGCAAGTAATATAAAGTATACCGATGCACTCACCAATAAGGTCTAATAAATGTGAATATTTTCTCCTAAACAACAAAAACACTAGAGATGTTGAAACTATTCCCATGTATCTCACTCCATCTTATTTTCCTTTCTCTCCCTGCCCCAGGGTAACCTCTGTCCTCAAGCTGGTACATAGCCTTTCTTCCATCTGTGTTTTTTTTTTTTTTTTGGTCTAGTTCTACAAACAACATGTGCTTGGCTTTGAGTGCTTTAGAACTGTACATAAACAGTATCACTTTATGTGAACATTCTGCAACTTGCCTTTTTTTTTATTGGGTAAAATTTAATGAAAAGCAAAATCTTAACTGTACAGTTGATGCCCTTTGGTAAATGTGTATACCCACATAATCACTCCTCTGGTGGGAACACAGAACATTTCCAGCACCCACAGAAAATTCCCTTCTAGTCTATCCCCACCTCTCGAGATGACGATTTGATTTCTGGCACCACAGATTAATATGACTATCCCTCAACAGCCATCTGGTGTCTTTGTCAAATATCAATCGACCATAGCGTGTGAGGCTATTTTTGGACTCTTTATTTTGTTTCCTTGTTCTGTTTGTCTCAGTGACAATGCCACACTAGGCCCATTATTGTAGCTTTATAGTAAGTCATGAAATTGCAAACCGTGGGTCTTTCAACACTTTCCATTTCAAGAAAACGTAAGCTATTTTTAGTTCCTTGGCATTTCAATAAAATTTAAAATCAACTTGCCAATTGTGACAAAAAGAAACCTCTGGGTTTTTAATTAGGACTACGTTGAATCTATAGAGCAGTTTGGGAGGGCACTGACATTAATAACATTTATTTCAAGTCTTTGAATAAATATCCAGAAGTGGGATTGCCAGATCATACAGTTCTATTTTTAACTTTTTTTGAGGAGTCCCCATACAGTTTCCCATAGTGGCTGTACCATTTTGCACTCCTGCCATCGGTGCGCAAAAGTCCCAATCCAATTTCTCCACATCCTCACCAGCACTTGTTTTTTTTTTTTTTTTTTTTTTTTTTTTGTGAAGTCCATCCTAATAGGTGTGAGGTGATATTTCACTGTAATTTTGATTGACATTTTCCTGATGACTAGTGACATTCAGCCGTTAGTCTTGAGTTTGATTATTATTTTTTTTTATATACTGGTTCATCATATGTCTGTCTTCTTTGGAGAAATGTCTATTCACGTCCTTAGCCCATTTTTAAATTAGACTATTGGGTTTTTTTTTTTTTTTTTCTGCCGGGTTGTAGGAGTTTCTTATATGTTTTAGAGATTAACCCCTTACCAGACAAATGGTTTAAAAATATTTTCTCCAATTTCATAGGTTGCCTTTTTCACTCCGTTGATTGTTTCCTTTGCTTTGCAGGTTTTCCGTCTGATGTAAGCTCAGTTGTTTATTTTGTCTTTCTCTGCCTATGCTTCTGATGTCATTGCCAAGATCAACGTCATGAAGCTTCTCCCCTTTGTTTCCTTCTAGGAGTTTTACAGCTTCAGATCTCAGTATTTATCCAAAAGACTTGCAACTGGGGTCCTGAGGAGATAGAAACACTTCCCAGTTCATTACAGCGCTATTCACAGTAGCCAAGACAAGGAAACAGCCTAAATGTCCTTTGTCAGATGAATGGATAAAGAAAACGTGGCATATACATACAACGAAATATCACTCCATCTTAATAAAGAAGGAAATTCTGATATATGTGACACATGGATGAAACCTGACATTTTGCTAAGTGAAAGAAGCCTCTCACAGAAAGACAAATATTGCATGATTCCATGTATATGAGGAATCTAAAATAGTGCATCTCATAGAATCAAAGAGTGGAACGATGGTTACCAGAGGTGAGGATTTGGGGGATGTTACTAATTAGGAAGCATAAAGCTCTGATATATAAATGTATAACATTATACCTAGTCAACAATAATGTATTACACACTTAAAAACTTGTTGGGAGGGTAGATCTCCTATTAAGTGTTCTTACCACATAAAATACAATCTAGAAAAAGAAGATTATGGAAAGAAAATGATAACAATACAAGTGAGTCTCCCAATCCACGAACAAGATCCTTCTCCATTTATTTTATTTTTCTTCAATTTCCCTCAGAACTATTTTTGCTGTTTTCAGGGTAGAGGTCATGACTGTCTTTTGTTAAACCTATTCCCATGAATTTTATGTGTTTCAACGCTATTGTAAAGACATTTTAAAATTTTATTTTATAATTGTTTCTTGCTGGTATATATAAACACAGTTAACTGACTTTTGTATACTGAGTTTGTATTCTTTGGCATTTCTAAATTCACTTATTAGTTCTGGAAGTTGTTTTGTACAACTCATCAGGATTTTCTGCCTAAATAATCCTGTCAACTGATAATCAAAGTTGTTTTACATCTTGCTTTCCAATCCACATGGCTTTTATTTCTTTTTTTCTTCCTTTTGTGTTAGCTAGAATTTCTAGTACAATGTTGAAGGGAAATGATGAAAATGAATATCCTCACTTTGTTCTCAATTTTAGAAATGATGTATTTAATCACCAAGTACAATGTTGGCTCTAAATATTCATATGAGGCTTACATCAAATTCATATACGACGAATATCAAATTGGGGAAGTAAGTCAAATGAAAATCATTCTATTTTTAGTGTGCTTCATTTTGAATTTCATCAAATGCTTTATTTTATCAATTTAGTAAATTACACTACTTTCGAATGTTAAACCTATTTTGCATTTCAGGTATAAATCCCACTTAGTCACAGTATGTCGTGCATATTGTTGGATTTGCTTTTTTTTTTTAAGAGATTTTTATGTCTATGTTCATGAAGGATATTTGTCTCGAATGTATCTGGTAGAGTTCAATTATTTTCAGTTTGGAGCTCTCACAAATAGTCCTACTGTAAACATTTTTGAGTATTTCTTCTAGTGCAATGTATACACCTTGAAGTTGGGTGTGTACCTTGCAGTGAAGTTTCTGGGTCACAGGGTATGAGCATGTTCAACTTTAGCGAACATTGCCAATTCACACCTCAGAGTGTGGACTGCGAGCTGTTTGTCATTAGATTGCAATGAGGTAAGGTCAGAAATGAAGTGTGAGCATTTAGAAACTTTTATAGAAATTTGATGTTGCTTTGACATACAAACAAATAATCACAGGCTCTTCTCGGCCAGCTTAGATGCTGTCACACTTGCATTATGAGGAGGGTGTGGTAGGAGCTTCACATGCAATGGGGACTACATGTTTTGGTTTGCAATGGGGACTACATGTTTTGGTTTGCAATGGAAAGTTAAAAAGAAAGAAAGGCTGGTCTCTCACCACGTAGAGCTGGCGAAGCACTGGTGCATGGGAATTCTGGTTGTTCCACATCCTGGCTCACACTCAGTAATTTTCATGTTAGCTCTTCTGGTGGGTGTGCAGCTGGATGGCATTGTGACTTCAGTTTGTATTTCCCCAATGACTAAGGGAGTTGCCCGATTTTCATGTGTGTATTGGTTTCATATGTGGACCTGCATATTCCTTCGTGTGAAGTACTTGTCAAGCCTTTGCCAATTTTCAAAGTATATATTTCAAGTTTTTCTAAAACATTTACCCTGGCCACTGTACTCCCACCCTATTCCCATATTTCCATAGTGAGGCAGGTGGGAAAAATATGGAAGGGACACAAACCTGATTCACAAGTGTCATTCACCTGACTTCATTCATTCAGTCAATATTTATGGGCGCCCGGCACGCGCCAAACACAGTGTGTGGAAACACGGATGCAGAATTGAATAAAATAGCAATGCTCTTGCCCTCTAGGGATTTATACTCTTGTGGGGAGAAGACAGATAGTGCACTGATACCTTTGGCTGGTAGTAAGTGCGATGAGAAAAACAGGATAACAAGAGAGTAACTAGGATGGGAGGATACTTTGGTTAGAGTGGTGAGGGAAGGTTTTCTAAAGCAATTGTATTTATGCCTGCATCAAAATAATGAGAAGGTGGCCGGGCGCGGTGACTCAAGCCTGTAATCCCAGCACTTTGGGAG
>NW_022436950.1:3683017-3766312 GCF_009761245.1 Sapajus apella | reverse complement strand
AAGAGAATTCCAGGAAGCAGGAATGTCAGGTGCAAAGACCTTGAGGTAGAAGCAGAGTGGTGTGAGGATTAATTAGAGAGTACTCTCCTGCTTTGGTCAAAATTGACGTGATAGACACCATAGACACCTAGTGCAGTGGATTCTGGTGGTGCTGCTCCCAGATGCTGGGACCCCTTAGGTTCTGATGTGCCCCTTCTCCACTGCTAATGTGGGTTAACTGACCAGGCTTGCGACTGAAACACTTAGAGACTGTCTGTAGCTGGATTACTGCAGCTGCTGTGCCCGCACAGGCTGGGATCAGGAAGTATCTGAGGGGCTGCACTCTCCCTCCTGCACACAGCAGCCCTGACCCAGTAGTTGGAGGATGTGGGGGTATGAAACCCCAGCCCCTGTGACCGCAACTGGGGTGAGGCAGGAGAATAGGGTCTGGAGACAGGAAGCCTAAGGCCCACCGGCCACTGACTTCTTGGAATTGGACCAAAAGGAAAACTCCACCTCCCCATGCCCATGTGGGGGGGGGGGGGGGCGCGGGCAGAGGCCCCTCCCTCTACAAACCCCCTCTCCCTTCCATCACACATGGAAAATGCCTCCGATTGGTTGGAGGCCAAGCCTTCACTTCAGCTTGATTGGTCACAGGCCAATTTTTCATTAGTATAAGGTGTAACCAGTGGGAGGCCTCACCTCTATTGGAGGCCTCTAAAGGGTACCTAGGGGTTTACCAAATTCTGCTAGTTTAATAAAAACCTTAAAGAACATTGCAACTGGGGCTCTTGAGCTGCCTGCTCGATCCTGCTCCCACTCTGTGGAGTGTACTTTTGCTCAATAAATTTGTGCTTTCGTTGCTTCATTCTGTTGTTGCTTTGTTTGTGCATTTTGTTCAATTTTATGTCCAATGTGCTAAGAACCTGGATGACTCAGTCAAGACCTTCTTTCTTGTAACAGCGGCAAACTCAGGGTATCATTCGGACTTAGAGAACCATAGAGATCACACTGAGGCTGAGATTTAGCCAGAAATCATACCCTGGGTTGTCTCTTTCTCCTTTCCTTCCTAGCTTTTTCTGAAAGCACTTTCTTGAAAAATCAAGTGTCCCTGAACTCCTACTTTAGGGTCTGTTTTTAAGATTTAAAAAAGTCTTTAGTCTAAGGACTTAACACCACCTGCTATAGGTTTTTACAATTGTTTTTCTTTTTAAGAAAATATTTTTTTCTGTGGTACTAGGTAAGAACGTGTGCCATGAAGTTGGGTACACTCAGGTTCAAATGTCACTGCCATTCAGTCACAGCCACCCTTGGTCAGGTTACCTGCTCTCTCTGAGCCTCAGTTTCCTCAATTCCAAAAGTGGGACAAAGACAGTACCAGCTTTATGGCTGCCGTGAAGGTGAAAGAAGACAGGCCACAGGCTTAACAGAAGGATGGAAAAACAGTAAACACTCAGATTTACCTATGACTATTAAACCTTTCTAAACTTCATCAGAGAGTTCCAAAAAAAATGTTGTCAAGCCTTGGGATAAACATCCGTCACATTCCTTTGAAAAGTGTATGCTATCACTGGAATTTGGCCGGGGACAGAGGAGAGAGGAGGTAGAGAAATAGCCATTCTAGGTACCAATCATGTGCACCCTCTCATTTAATTCTGACAAGCACCCAGCTAGACTAGAAGGTTCTATTATAATTATTAAAGATAGGAACCTAACACTCAAAGAGGCTAAGTTGTCTGAGGAGACGTGGTGTTGAAGGGGTTAAAATACGCTATTCTGGCATCTTGACTAAGTTCAGCACTTGGAAATCAGCAGGTGCAACAAGGTCACTTTGATCTTCTTGCTGTTTCTTAAAAGCAGAGAACGAAATTCCCATGTGAAAGATGCCTTTCCTAGACAATGCAACATTTTCATAGTCACAGTCGAAACCGGGAGAATTCTGTACAGATCTTGTTAAAAATAACTCTTATCTTTTAAGCCCCTCCAAATAATTTGGTGGCTTCTTTGCAACTAACTCTTCTTTGTCCAATCCACTATATAAGTAACTGACTTTAGGGTCTTCATTTCTTTATGAGGGCTCCTGTGCTTTGGGAAACTTGTATTAAGTTTTTCTCCTGTTAATCTATCTTATGGGGATTAAATTCTTGGACACAGCCGGGACCCTGAGAGGATGGAGATAGACTTTTCCCACCCCTCCAGTGTGTATATATCAGGGTTCCAAGCCAGGTTGTCTGGACAGAGGAACCCAATTCTCTTGAGGGGGGAGGGCTGTTTTTGCTTGTAGGCCCTTGCCCCATAGAAGGGGCTTGGCATCACAGTTATTTTAGGAGAATGTCCAGTCTCAGCTGAAATGACTCCTGCCATGCCCAGCTACTAAATGATGAAGATTCTTCCCAGGTTCATAACTCCACTTGTCCTTAGGCCCGTGGCGCAGCTGAGCCCCTCTGGGATCATATCACAGTCACTGTAACTGCAATCTCCACTCTAACAGAGCTCCCAGAGCAGAGACCCCTGCCTGATGTCACTCTGGCCTGCCAGGATCCCCGTACTTTTAAGTTAGATGCAGTTTCATTCCTGGTGGTGTCACACCTACAGGCAAATCAGATCCCAGAATGAACAAAGCTGACAGCCTGCTCCATGGGGCATACCACCCCAGGTGCAGATTATAGACAGGGAAGGAGGGAGGAGTTTAGCTGAAAACCCCTTCCTGACCCCTTTCCACTAAGTACTCAGGGGCAGCAAAACATCCAGGAACTTTGAGTTCTGGGTCAGCTGGGACAGCTGTAGGGACAGCGTCCTGTTCCTGCCTTCCCTAAGTTTTCTATTAGGTGTCACCAAACACATTCTTACCCAAAGAAACCATTATATAGGACCTTACTGAAAAGGTTGAAATATGCATTCTGGGTTGGTCCCTATTTAAGTGAAAGGCACTTGAAAACCAGCAGATGCAAGATCACTCTGACCCTGTGCGAGACTCTTCCCATACGGGAAGGGAAAACAGCATCCTACTCCTTAGGTCAGGAACTGCACAAGCCTCGTTAGAGTCACTCTTTTTAGTCACGTTTTCAAAGTTTATTCTTCTTTGTTCCATCCAGTATTTAAGTGGTGCATGCTAGCGTCTTGCTCGGGTCTGCGTTTCTTTATGAGGGCTCCCACGCGGCCTGAAGCTTGCAGTATGCTTTTCCTATTCCTCTATCTTGTGTCAATTTAATTCTCGGACGCAGCCGGGACCCCCAGAGGATGGAGGTGGAGTTCTTCTGCCCTTAGGCTGCAAACAATCTTTCAAAAGCAGGGGCACGCTTCAAAACTTTCCAAGAGACCTTTTAGGTCTTAGGGCAATGGAACCTTGTTTTCTTAAAAAGCCCTGCTTGCTTACCCTCTCGTTTTCCCCCAGGACTGTTTTCTGGGACAGGGTGGAGGCCCAAGGAGACTGCAAAGTTCAGGCCGCAAGCACCCAGCCCCCACTCCAGCCTGTGAGCCTGACCAGGGTTCCCGACCCACCCCATCCCCCGCCGGCGCTGGGTCCGCCCCTCCCCGTGGAAGCCTCGTGCCGCCCCGCCCGGAGGATCTAGGGGACGTCGGAGGGCGAGGGCGGTGACCCCGGGGCCAGAATCCTCGCAGGCGCGAGTGCGGAACAGGTCTGGGCGCGGGGCCGTGTGTGGGTGCGGGGCTGGGTGCGGGCCGGGGGTGAGTGCGGGACCCGCCTGGGTGAGGGCCGGGGGTGGACGCGGGCCCTGGGCCATGTGTGGGTGCGGGCTGGGTGCGGACCGTATGTGGGCGCAGGGCCGTGGGTGGGTGCGGGGCCGTGGGTGGGTGCGGGGCCGTGTGTGGGTGCGGGGCTGGGTGTGGGTCGTGGGTGAGTGCGGGACCCGCCTGGGTGCGGGCCGGGGGTGGAGGCGGGCCCTGGGCCGTGTGTGGGTGCGGGCTGGGTGCGGGCCGTATGTGGGTGCGGGGATGGGTGTGCGGCTGGGCGCGGGGCCGTGTGTGGGTGCGGGGCTGTGGGTGGGCGCGGGGCCGGGCCTGGCGGGGCAGGCGCAGGCTGCTGCAAGGCGGCCTCGTGGATTCTGTCCCCGGACGCACGAAGTGGATTCTACTTAAAAAAAAAAACAAAAAAACAAAAACAACTGCGTTGCGTTTTCCTTCCCTCCACCTTAGCAACTGCGTCCTGTCCGAGGCCCCCGTTCATACGGCCTTTCCTCCAGCGAGCGCACACTCAGCTCAGAGCGTTTCTGAGTTTCCAGCGTGCGCGCAAGCGGGGCGCGTTCCCTGAAGGACAGGCCCCGAGTCACAGCCGCGGCCGCCGAGGGCGGAAACCGAGCTGCAGTGCTCAGGGGATCCCCGTAGATTTCCAGCAGGCTCAGACACAGGGTCCCCCACACGAAGAAAACAGGTCAAAAAAAGCCAGGACACGTGTGCTGTGGAGGGTCGAGGTCTCGCCTGGGTCTTGGGTGTGGGTAGACGCAGCCGCTCGCAGTTTTCCTTTCCAGCATCTCTGGGGAGCCTGGAGATGTGCTTGGTGCCGAGGTGACACGGAGAGTGATTGCGCCGCCCTACAGAGGCAGTGGCGGGACGCTGCGCTGGGGCTGGGAAGGGCCGGGCCAGGGCTACCCCTCCGCAGGCCCCGGGAGAGCAGGTGTGCGCTTCGCCTCCCGCCGGGCAGCAGTTCAGGAGAAAAATGTGCGGCTTTTATCTAAACAAAATATTTCTTTTGTAAAGGGCTTTCTCCACAAAGACTCTGTAGCCACGTCAGGCTTTGACCTCCCAGTCCCCCAGATTCAGCCTTGGGACTCAGCGGCTGCTGTTATTTTTAGTGGAAGTATAAAAAGAATCTCAAAAAGTTTTAGCTCTGGAGAAAGCGTGAATGCAGCTGGCGCATTCACACAGGCCACTTGAGCCGCCCGTAAGGAACTCCAGGAGATCAGAAAGCAATACAAAAGCCAGAGCGTTGCATGTGAGGACGGGTTGGCGGGTGGCCTTTGGGTCCCTGCCTTATGGGTGATTTTCGTAAATGGCGCATTAGAGATGAGTATCGCCTAGATCACATTTTTAGGTTGAATTCCCCCATGGAGGGAACTTTAGCAATACACTTCCAAATAAGAATGTACATTTCAACAATTGTAGTAAAGTGTTTGCCAGCCTCATCTCAGAAAAAGGCATTTATTATCTTCCTAATGTGTGTCTGGCACGGGGCAGACACTGTAGAATACTATCTTGATTACAGCCTCAAGGATTTTGTAGCTAAAGTCCTTTACAAATAAAAGTATTCAAGTATAATCTATTATAAAGACTCTTTCCCCCACTTTGGGGATATACGGTGTGATCGATTCGTTGATCATACCAAAACTGTTACTTCTGTTTTGGAGGAATTAACACAGAAATCCCAGGCTTAGTAAATCAACACTGAAGTTCAGAAGTTCAGAGTAGTTTGTCTTGGGAACAAAGTCCTCCCTAGAACGAAGAGGCATTTAGAGGAATTCCTGGTGTTAATGGGATTATTCAAGATATACCTGAGACCAGATAAATATTTGATGATTTTGCAAAGCACTAGGGTTTCTTTGCAGTTCTTCTTGGGCTGACGTTTTCCCCCATGGGGTCTGGACTTTGTGACTTCATCAGATTTTGCAAATGAAGGAAGGCTGGGGTTTCCCAAGAGTGCGCTTGTGCAGGAAACAACAGACTAGTGAGGTTTACAAGAGGTGTGCGTGTGTGTGTGTGCGCGCGCGCGCGCACGCCTGCCTGTGGGATGGGGGTGGCACGGAGAGAGATGTGGGTTGCAAAGCTGCCATCTAGAGGCCAGAGGCGCCTTCCTGCAGTGTATATAACGCAAGTCTGCAGCCCGCAGAACTCACAGTCTTTGCAAACTGCTCAGCGCTAAGGGAGCCAGCGCACAGCGCAGGCAGGAAGGCAAGCGAGCCCAGCCAGCCCAGCCAGCCCCGAGGTAAGGAAGCGGCGCTAGGGCAGCAGCCTTGGGAAGAAGGCATGGCTTCTGCTCTTAAGCCAAGTGGTCTTTTTCAAAGGACTTTTTAAAAATCGCGTAGATGGGTGCTTTTGAGTCTGTGGGTCTGGTTTCTGAAAACCCAGACACGTAGCTCCATTGCAAAGTGCTTCTGCTAATTCGGAGGGCTTCCCCTTTCGCTTCAGAAAGCAAGGGGCAGTATTCTTAAGTCACTTGCAGAAGGAAATTTCCGTGTGTGTTAGGAATCTGGTGTTTATTTGCTGTGTGGCTATTTAAGCTCCAGTAGGCAGGGGAACTTCGCAAGAACAGAGTATCCATTCTGCCTCCCCAATTTGGCACGGGGATTAGCTTGGCACCACAGTTTACCTGTTTTGCTTCCAGTATATTAGTTTGGAAACAGATGAATTTGGCAGTAAATACGTAATTCCAGAACGATGAACACTTTATTAAGAGGCATCCTTAAATGAAGCAGAAAACTGCTGAGAATCATTGTGAGTCCAAGATACATTTGAATTCAGTACTTTGGGGGATTTACCAGAGCCTGTAAGTCCGGAAGCTACAAACATGAATGTTAAATATGGCCCGGTCTCTCCTCTGTTCACGGCATGCATGGTGATCTAATTTGAGTATTCTCTTAGAAGGTGTTAAGTCCAACTTCAATTGGGGGAAAGAAAAGCACACACGCAAGTCTACTGTTTTGCAATTTAAATATACTCTTCAGGTAAAATGTGGATTTTGTTCCATTTTGTTGGGATGTGCAAAGGCTGAAGGAGTGACTGAGAGTTAGAACTTCGGAGTGAGGTCAGGGATGGATGCTTAGCCAGGACTTGTAACTTCCAGAGAGAATGAGAAGTTGTAAAAGGCAGACTGGCTGTCTCTCTTTCTCTCTTCCTCTTTCTTTCTTTCTTTCCTTTTGCTCACAACAAGATTACTTAGTTTTTCAAAAGTGGGAGAGAGCCTCCTCAAATGGTTTACAGCCCTTTGAAGATATTTGGTACAGTGACATCCCCTGAAACTTCGGTCTGAAAAGTCTCAACGTGGAAACTTTTCCCTTTTCTTTTTAAAGGCAGATGCTGCCTTTGTGTCACTTTATTTATTCCAGGAAAATTGTGGACGTCAGAGAGGCACGCCTAGCAAAGAAAGTGGAGGCTGCTGATTTCTGTGTTTTAACTTTCCATAGATTTTAAATGGATAAACTGCCTGTCTTTCTTTCATCAGAATACGAGCTTTCCCCAGATGGAAAGCCTTTTTCTAAAGCAAAGTTGCACATGGGAGCTCTAGCTTGAAAACAATTTGCTCTTTTTTCTCCAGTCTCTGCCATAAACACTTGAATGTGCACACAACTGCAGAGCTTAATGCCATAACCTCCAGGAGATTGGGGGGAGGGGGAGAGCTGCCCAGGATGGGGGTGGAAAAGCAAAGGAAAATGGAGAATTGGCTGTGGTTTGCTGCCCATCAGTTTTTTTTTTTTTTTTTTTTTTTAACTTTTAGGGGGCATGTGCTGCAGTTGTAGTTTTAAAAAAGTTCCATAAAGTGTCACCAAGGCAGCATGCTTGTACGACACAGAGGCTGGACTCGGGGTGTGTTTCCCCCGTATTAACAGCAAGTTGTTGAGGAGTTGAGAAGGTATTATGATTTCTAATCAGGCCCAGAACAGGCCAAGGATAGGCTTTCTGAATGAAAAAACAAAAAAACAAAAAACCCCAAACAAAAAACCCTACTTAGTCAGGAACAGTGGCTTTTTGTGTGATCATTTTAGGGAGAGAGCTCCTGTTTTCAAGTTGACCTGAAGGATATTGGTTGAAGTTACTCAAACCTGAGGCTGAAGGGCAGTCACTTTATAAACCTTAAGAACAACTGAGGGGAAAGAAAAAGGCCTCAAAGATTTCAGACCTTTGGATTTTTTTCAGTGATTTTGTAGAACATGAATGGAATTTGGGGCCAGGAGGCATCTGCACCTTTAAACCAGGCAACCAAGGAACTTGGTTTTACTCTTAGGAGCGAGAACAGTCTTCAGATGCCTTCAATTGGATTGCACGTGTGCGGGTATAAGTTAGAAAGAAACTAAAGATTGTGTGATGTCAAGTGTTATTAAAGTCCAGGAAAGAACAGACATAGCCCTAGGACACATATTTTCTATTAAAAGGAAAGCAAGCAAGCCAGAAATAGACAGATCATGACAGAAAGGGGTGGAGGGGGTGTCCCTGATTTTGAATACTTGATGGTTTCCTGCAGGGAATAGTTGATGCTTTTATCTACTAATTTGGATTAAAAAAATTATTGCTTTGGTATTAAAGTGATCAGGGAATTGCATAATTTTATGGTGATAATTTTAAAGAGCCACAAGTAGTTTTGGAAGCAGACTATGTTTTGCTCCAGGCAATGAAAGAGTGGAGGGGGGCTGAGACTATCTCAGGTGGCCTTGAACCACTGCTGGCAAAGGGACAGATAACGAGGCCAGGGCAGCGTGGGGAACTTTGCGTTGTGAAGGCTGGGTCAGCCAGATAACAAGCATCTTCTGCTTTTCCTACTATGGCAGATATGTGGCTGTCCTCCCTCAATTGTATATGCAGAGCCTAAGGTTACAGAGTCCTCCTGGGAACCCCATTGTGTCTGGCTGAGGGCGGGGGTAAGGAGGCTCTCCTAGCCTGGCTGACCTCCCACTGCCTTGTCCTCATCCTAAGCCGGGTGGGAATCAGGGCTCTGATTACACTGGGCCAGGCCAGACGGCAGCCTTTGTTATTTGGGAATCTCTGGACCTGCTCTTGTGGGTTCAGCTTTGCTTCCCTGTCGGGCAGCTGAGCACAATAGACCAGTTCAGGTTTCTGGACGTGGGATTTATTTGATCCACCAAATCCTTAAAGTGGAAGAGGATGTCCCATGTGTTCGTGTGAAGTATGTCTAAGGACCCTGAGAAGAGGCGGCCTGTATCTGAATCAGGGTATAGAGTCTTCTGCAGTTATTATTTTTTGAGTTCTCAAGTAATTCAAAGCAGGTATGTACTTCCATGAAATACGATCACTCCTGGTCACTGGTGAATGTGTAGTTGAGACTGTTTTCCATTTGCTGGCAGCAAAGGGGACAGACAGCCCCCCATTCTGCTATTAGCCCTAGGAGAGAGTCAGAGAGAGTCAGCCTGGGCTGAAGCTTCCCTGGCCTTCTCCCCTAGGTTGCTTGGTTGGCTTCCCCGTAGATTCAATGTAGCATTGGTTAAAAACACACAGACACACAGACACACACACACACACCCCACACTCAATGATGTGCAGTTGCCTAATGGTTCTTCAGGGGTTGTGTGGATTCTCCTGATCTAAATTGAATGCTCAGCATAAGCGGGGGCTGGCCTGGTGGAAGAGGTGGTGTCTGCTCAAAGAGACCAGAGCGTGAGCTTTCGCACCATGATTCCCACTGGAGATTCTCTGGAGATGGTGGAAGGGGGAGAGAACTCTATTCTTAGCCATAAACCCGTGATAATCCAATCTCTTCAGCTTGCCTGGCCCCAGTTTCCAGGTGTGCAAACAGTGAGAGCCACTGTCCCAGCTCTTGTCTGGGACAATATGGAGTTTCTTCATGAAATTCCCCTATGGGACACAGGTCTCATATGGCAGAAAGCCAGTGAAGGAGGCAGAGGTCCTACAGGGCGCAGAGGGCCAGAGGGCCCCTCGTTTTGGAGCTGGCACCCAGGCCTGGCCTGAGTTACCTTATCTGTACCACTGTAGAGGATGACGTGCGTGCTGCAGCCTGGACTGCTCCCCACTGCAAAGTCTGTGGGGTTCCTATCACCTCCATTCTCAAAGCCTCTTCTGCCCCAGAGCCTGGCCTTGCTCTAGACCTTCCAGACTCCTGCATGGACAAGCCCACACCACACTTTCTTGCCCACCCTTCAAGGCCCAATCTTACCTCCATCTGCCCTTTGTGGAGAGTCCTTGCCTCAGCCAGGCTGGGTAACTCCATCTACGGCTGCCTTCCTGGAACATCCTTGATTGCCCCTACCTCCTTGAAGGCTCCCATAACCCCCCAGAGTGGAAACCCCTCATCTTCCTGCCAAAGGGGCAGGCGCCACCGTGCTCAAGTCTTGGATGTGATGGGCCTGGGTGCTTCCCAATTAGCTGGAGGGGTCTCGGGGGTTGAGGGGAGATGTTTCTGGATTGTCATCCTCACGCTCCCCAGAGCAGTGCCCCCTCGAACAAGAGGCTCTCCGCCAACACCAGCTCGGTGGCGATTTCAGAAAAATCTCTCCTGGATGCCTGTGTCCGCTGCTGGCCACAGTCGCTGGTCTCAGAGGGGCATGATTAACTGCTGGTTCACTGAGCACCTACTATGTGCTGTAGCTGGATAGCTGTATAGCTGTAGCTATACAAAGTTACAGAAGACTTGGTGGGGGGTATGGAGCTTGGCAGGAACAGGCAGAGGGGGAAGAAACCTGAACAACTCGATGGTACAAAAGATATCCCATAGTAGAGATGTGCAGTGTTGGGCCAGGAGAATGTGGGAGCGTCAGAAGGGCAGAGGACATCAGTTGGGAAGAGTCTGTGGTTGGAGACTGCAAACATGCGGAAGGCAGTTTGGGGAACACTGGCGGGGTGCCTGAACACATGGCGTTCTCTGGAAGGAACTAACCAGCTTGAGGACGTGCTGATTGCATACTCAGCCACCATCCACGGAGGCTGTAAACCTGAGTACCTCTAATTCTGGCTTCACCCCCAGCTTGTAGAGTGAGCCCAGGCAGACCGTTTGGATGCAGCTAAATACCCCTGGCTGCTTGCTGCAGCACAGTCGTCGTCAAGGATACTTGGTTGATGAATAAAACATCTCAGAAAAGTGAGGTGCATCTCCTGGAAAAGTCCTGCAATTGACAAGAGGAGCCCTAGTACCATCTCGGCTGTGAGTGACACGGAGTCCCTTTGCAGGCCACAGGCTAGCAAGGATGGAGGGCTAGACAGATGCTTGCCCACTGCCAGCCACAGAAAAGCTTTCTTTCCGTCACTGCAACGTGCAACAAGGCCACTGCAAAGGGGACCCCTGTGTGAAGGAATGCATACGATAAAACAGAGCAAGCGCTGGGATAAAGGGAATGAAAACGGACGTTCACGGCTTTTCCTTCTCCCTTGGGTCTCCGTGGTCCAGGAAATGGAACAGGAACCTTGATTGTTCTGTGGACCGTTCCTCCCTCTATTAAAATTTACATAGTTCTTGATGTCAAATTTCAAATCACACAGAAGTTTATAGGGCCAAAACTACAAGCCTCCTTTTGTTCCCTCCTCCTTCCCTCCCGGCCCCGAGTTTTATACTTACCGCAGGTCTTTTTCTGTGCCTTCGTGCACATGTATTTACATACAGAAATACACAAATGTAATTTTTGTGTTTCCTTCTGCACAGCTGGGATTGTGCGGTGTGTGTGTGTCTGCACGTTGTCTTTCACTGAACGGCATGTTATAACTCTCCCTGTGGATGAAGGGAGGCCCCCCCTCACAGCTGTATTATATTCCAGACAGGAGAGACACGAGGCTTTACGGAGTCATGCCTCTATTGAGAGGCATTTACGTCATCTTCACTGATTGCTAGTAAATAAATACTGCTTTAAGAAACATCGATTTGTATCATCATCATCGAACTGGAAAGAAACATCTTCTGTTCTGTGCCCCCCGCCTCCTTTCTTCCACCACCTGGAATCTTTTATGCAGAAACCTTAAAACCTAAGTCAGAAGTGAGTCGCATTCCCCTGCCCGCCCTGATGTGGGCATTGAGGCCATAGACACGCAGGCAATGGGCAGGTTCGATTCACACCCAGACATGCTTCTTAGACCCTGGCCTCAAGCTGGAATGGAATTGCTGGTTGATTCCAGCAGAGGGTGACTGGTCTCAGTGGAATGAGGATGTCTCCTTCAGGCCCTGTGGTTATCTGCCGTCCCAGCTTCCCAGCATAAACAGACCTGGGCACAAGCTGAGAGGCATTAAGAATGTAGACAAGGACCCAAGGGCTGGCCCATCGAGATTTGTGCGGAATGCAGTCAGCTCTTTCTGTATGGGATGAGGTAATCCCCTGCTTTTGCTTGAGGGGAGCTGTGATTCCTGTGCAGGGCCCTCCGGGGGTTCATTAGAGGCCTCCCTCCCACTCTGCACTTTCAGATTTGCAGAGAGCTTTGTCATCAGGCCTTTGGGAACCAGGGGCCCGGGGTACACATTTCATAGTTTGCCCTCCGAAGCTTTTGTTCCTATCAGGCATTCTGAGAGAGTCACTTGTTAAGATGTAAGCAGGTAATTTAGGAGGATTCTTTGCTCCAATGGCGGACACATACCAGCAGTGAATGGTGCTCCGTGAATGTGGGCCCTGCCCACCCTAGATGTCCTGCACGCAGGCTGGGGTGGCTGGAGCCTTTGTCAAAGACCGCATTCCATGTTACGTGGCAGTTCCCTGTTTTGAATAAGGGGATTGTCGTTGTCAAATAATAATCTGTTTTCTGGAAACAGCCCTTGTTTGTTTCTGAAACCTAAAGCATGAAACATGCCGAAATGACAAAAGGCTGAGCTATTGTATGACATTTTTTTTTGTTGTTGTTGTTATCTTCAGCTTCCATTTAAATTTGCAGAGGACCTGATGACTGCACTGTCTGCTTAGACTTTCTCATCTCTGTACTTTCCTTCCTTTCTCTGGCCCATGGAGCCTTTTGTGGTGGGAAGGGAGAGGCCGTCCAGGCCCCTAGAGGAAAGCAGGTGATCAGGGCGTGGGCCTCCAGTTTCTTTTCCTGGCTGGTCTCCATGTGGGGTGCTGTTCCTTGGGCGGACTGGTGGTTAATGATTGAGGATCAGTGGTCAGAGACTGATGATCGGGGAGCGGTGATTGGTGGGGCAGTGAGGAGCTCCAGCCTCTGCTTTCTCATTCAGACCTTGGGTAGCAACAGCCATGCCCTTGTTGGAAGTTTCCCACTGTACCACCCGGGAGGGGAGAGGTGAGGACAGAGGCGAGGACAGCTGAGCAGGGAAGTGCCTGTCTCAGAAATAGTTTCTGACTCGGAGGACCAATGGTCCCTAAGTCAAATTTTCTTCTCCCAAGGGGGCAGAGGTAGAAACGTAAGGGCTGGATGGGGGTCCCTGAGCCCTTCTCTACCTCTCGGCCCCACTCTGGGCTCTGAGAATACCAAAGGCTGGTAGCTCAAGGTGGGTGAGTGTCTGTTTTGTGCTAAGAGTGGAGGACCTGGAAGGAAGGACACACTTGAGGTGTGAGAACCAGGTGTCTTCTCACTGAGTGACCCTGCGTCCTGCAGGGGCCTGTCTGTCCCGAGCAGTGGCCACGTGCCTGGCCATCCGGCCCCTGCCATGTCTCCGAGCCACAGGAATGTCTCCAAGGCCGGGGAGAGAGGTGGGTGGGTTTGGGATCCAAGTTCAGGCAAACAAAGACTGAGGGTCATTTCTTTCTTTGCGGCTCTTGTGAATGGCCCAAACCCCAGGATTTATGGCAGTTTCTGCTGAGGCTGGTGGCTGTGCCAGTGGGGACAGAGCAGGGAGCCCACGCCAGGCACCAGCTGAGCTGCCCTGTGGACCCAGCTGCTGTCCCTGCTGCTGTCCAGCTGTGAGACCATCCTCCATTCAAGCTCCTCTGCTCCCCCAGGACTCCAATGAGATCACGGGGTGAAAATAGTTTATGAACCAAGCGACGATGCAAATGAGTTTCATTTTAAGGAAATGGGAAAAAGGAACAAGGGTCATTGCAGTGGAGCCATGCGGGAAAGCGAAGGTGAAATTCTTGTCTCCTGGAATCACAGGGTGGAGAGTGGAGCGTCGGCTCTGGGTCATTTGGTGGCCAAGGGAAGGTGGCAACAGTAGCTTCAAGGCACAGCCTGGGGCTGGCTGTCCACCCTGGGGGCAGTCTGGCAGGTCAGGGTGTCCTCGGCTGCCTGCTGGGGCTACGTCCTTTTGGAGTTCTAGAGTCGCGTCTTAGGACAGGTGTGCTGAGCCTCCTGCTTTGGGTTTCTGTCCTGACCTTGACCTTGCTCACTTCCACGGGCATGCCCCCCATGCTTGGACATCAGGGTTTGTGATAAGTTGATGGTCACAGGGCTTGATTCCTCCTAGCGGGTGACTCTGAGGACGGCCAGGCCTCCCGCTGCATGAGCAGTGCAGTTCCCTCCACAAAGGGCTTTCAGAGTGGGCAGGTGATGTGGCTGTCATGGGAGGCCCAGCTCTCTCTGTTGGCCGTGGAGGACACTGAGCCAGGTTGGGTCACCAGGAGGGGACCCCACGGTCATTTACATCTTGCAGAGGGAAATGCCCAGAAGCCTGCAGCAGCCCCCGCTCTGCAGGGTCCAAGCGAGGTCCTCTGCCTCAAGTGTTGAGGCCACCAAGCCGAGGCAGTGAAATCTCTCACTTTTCAGGGATTCTGTCATGTTGCCCCAAAGGAGAAACCCATCAAACAGCCCAGGCTCTGTGTGGGCTTGTGAGTCTCCCTCCACTGGGAATATTTATTGCTTAGCCAGTAAGAGCCGCTTTTCAAGGGGCACAAAGTTAAACAAGGTTCTGCTTTTTGCAGAAGGGAAAAACCGGTCCCCTTAGGCGGGAGAGTCCCCAGGGTTCTTTCTTCCTGGCCAGGGAGGGAGAAGGGGGTGACGTTTTATTGAGCATCTGTTCGGGCCAAGCTCTGAATTAGGCCCTTTCTTCTCACCTTCTGTGAGACAGGTGCTGTCGTCCTGGGGAGGCAGACACAGACAGATTAACTCTGAAGTTAAACGCTAATTAATAGAGGAGCCAGAGTTCCAACCCAGGAATGTCCGATCTTGGAGCGGGCGGCTTCTCAGCTGTGGCTTCGCATGCCAACAATGTCACTGTCCACAGTGCACCCTTGGGCTGATGTTTTCACTTTACCTGCCCCCCACAATCATGTAGTGGGGTTTGGGCAGGGCTAATTGTTGACCCAGGACCATGGCCTGGAGGGATTTCAGGGCCTTCCTTGGGATGGACTGACAGTAGACAGCCTGTCAGTCTATCTGGAGAAATCGCTGCCTGATGGCCGTGGTGCTCTGTGGCTGAATTCTGGCTGGGAGTTAAATGGTGATGGAGCGTTGGCCTCACCTCAGGTCAGCAGGGGAAACAGATGGGAAAATCGTCAGCCCTCCTGAAACGCAGCAGGTGGTGATGTTTGTGCTTTGGGTCTCCGCACACTTTGCTCTTGAAGCAGTTGAACAAATAAAGGAATGGAAAAATAGGTGCTGACCCAGAGCTTGAGACAGCTGGTTGGCTGCCCTTCATTGAAAACTACCACACGGCCAGCTCAGAGTCTTCAGGTTTGGGGCGCAGATAAGCTGTGGGGCACCCTGCCCAGGCTCACTGTGTTTGCAGAAGCTTTATGACTGCACGCTGCGGCCGCCTGACACCCAGGTTGGCACGTGAATTTAGCAGAAAGGTAAAAAGTGCTGAGTCACATTTTAAATGCGAATTTGGAGGAGGATTCGAAATGCTTTCATTAAGACACCAAAGCAGGACACTTGTAACGCAGCAGTGCCAGGAGCGGACAACACTGCCATTCTTTGGGGACTTAGATAAAACAGCTCCACTGTCCCCTGCTGAAAGTGAGCGGGCCATCATCTCCATGGCCGGGGCTCAGCCACCTGACGTTTCTTTGGCCCCGTACTGTGTTGATTTCACACCCTGGGCACGGCCAGGCTGACGGTGTCTTGAGAACACAGCCATAAAAAAATGAAGAAAGCAAACACAGTTTCTGTCTTGGAGTCTGCTCGGATTTAGACTCGGGGTATGTTTTATTTTGTTCTGGAAGTCCTATTCTGGATGTTTTATTTTCTCCCTTCTTTGCAAAGACATTACAGAACTAAACCAAAACAGCTGAGCCTGTCAGCGTCCTGGAGAAGCATTTTGCCTGAAACTTGAGTTTTTCCTAATGAAGTGACTTCTCTCTTCCATCTTTTTCCTTTGCTTTTCTCGTAGGTCGTTCGATTGCTCCCTCAGCACGATGGATCTGCATGTCTTCGACTACTCGGAGCCGGGGAACTTCTCGGACATCAGCTGGCCGTGCAACAGCAGCGACTGCATCGTGGTGGACACGGTGATGTGCCCCAACATGCCCAACAAAAGCGTCCTTCTCTACACACTCTCCTTCATCTACATCTTCATCTTCGTCATCGGCATGATTGCCAACTCCGTGGTGGTCTGGGTGAACATCCAGGCCAAGACCACAGGCTACGACACACATTGCTACATCTTGAACCTGGCCATCGCCGACCTGTGGGTTGTCCTCACCATCCCGGTCTGGGTGGTCAGCCTCGTGCAGCACAACCAGTGGCCCATGGGCGAGCTCACGTGCAAGGTCACGCACCTCATCTTCTCCATCAACCTCTTTGGCAGCATCTTCTTCCTCACGTGCATGAGCGTGGACCGCTACCTCTCCATCACCTACTTCACCAACACCTCCAGCAGTAGGAAGAAGATGGTGCGCCGGGTCGTGTGTGTCCTGGTGTGGCTGCTGGCCTTCTGCGTGTCCCTGCCCGACACCTACTACCTGAAGACCATCACGTCTGCGTCCAACAATGAGACCTATTGCCGGTCCTTCTACCCCGAGCACAGCATCAAGGAGTGGCTGATCGGCATGGAGCTGGTCTCCGTCGTCTTGGGCTTCGCAGTTCCCTTCTCCATCATCGCTGTCTTCTACTTCCTGCTGGCCAGAGCCATCTCGGCGTCCGGCGACCAGGAGAAGCACAGTAGCCGGAAGATCATCTTCTCCTACGTGGTGGTCTTCCTCGTCTGCTGGCTGCCCTACCACGTCGCGGTGCTGCTGGACATCTTCTCCATCCTGCACTACATCCCCTTCACCTGCCGGCTGGAGTACGCCCTCTTCACGGCCCTGCACGTCACGCAGTGCCTGTCCCTGGTGCACTGCTGCGTCAACCCTGTCCTCTACAGCTTCATCAATCGTAACTACAGGTACGAGCTGATGAAGGCCTTCATCTTCAAGTACTCAGCCAAAACGGGGCTCACCAAGCTCATCGATGCCTCCAGAGTCTCCGAAACAGAGTACTCTGCCTTGGAGCAGAGCACCAAGTGAGCCGCCCTGCAGAGGTGCTGGGACTGGTGTGCTTGCTTTTGAACAGGCCCTGTGGTTTTCTAGAGCAAAGCAAAGTAGCTTCGGGTCTTGATGCGTGAGTGGCGTGCAGAGGCAGGCACGCATCCCCGTGCATCCGTTCTCTCTTTCTTTTGTCATCGGGGCTGTTGTTTGGCTGTGCGTGCCGACGGTTTGCAACAGGCAGAGCTGCGTCGTGGGCAGTGCTGTGCATGGGAGCCAGCTGAGAACAGGCTTGCCTGGACTTCTGTAAGATAGGACTTTCTGTGTTTCCTGCATCGTTTTTATATGCTGATGTGTATTTAAATGGTAAAACTTTATTTTCTCACTCTTGGTGTACCTTATAAATGTATTTGAAAGTTAAATATATTTTAAATATTGTTTGGGAGGCGTAGCGCTGACGTATATTTGGATTGTTGTAGTTTAAGGTTAGTTTGACTTCAGTTTGGACTAAGGATGACACTAATTGTTAGCTGTTTTGAAATTTTATATATATAAGTATATATAAATATATAAATATATGCCAGTCTTGGCTGAAATGTTTTATTTACCATAGTTTTATATGTGTGTGGTGTTTTGTACCGGCACGGGATGTGGAAAGAAAACTGCTCTGTTGTGCAGTTTGTGACATTAATAGTATTGTAAAGTTACAGTTTAGAAAAAACACAGAAAACTGTCCTGGGCTGCAAATCGGTGCACACAATGAACAATCGCATTTCAAAAATTTCAATTTGTAAGTTATTTTTTTAAATAAAGATTTTTTGTTTCCTAAAAATGCATCCAGTCTCAGGTGTAAAGGTGTGTCTCGGCATTTGGGTAGCATGCGTGGTAATACATAGACACATGCAGCACACACAGGCCAATCGAATGAACATGTTTAGGAAAAGAGAGTGCTGCCGTGAAGCACGAGCCACCAGGCGGACTTGTTCGAAATGATATAAAAAGAAAAACCTTTGTGCATACTGTGTGGGTTTTATTTTTTAATTTTCAGACAATAACAAGTTTGGTGGCGGGGGGATGATTGCTAGGGTGAGCTAGATGGTCATGGAGAGAAGGCTGGCACAGAGAAGGTGCCACTTGCTGTCCAGGCAGGAGAGTTTCGGGGTGTGGGACTGGTGTCCTCATTGGAATCACCTGTGTGCTCTGTGCCTGTGGCACAGCCCCTTGCCTCTCCTCTGCTAAGGTAAACACCTCCAGGGGCGATATTTCCTATTCAGAGTTTTCATTTAAACTGTACCAATCAGCTACCCTCTTGAGGGCACACACTGAGCGAATCCCCAGCATGTGCCTGCCCTTACTAGTGGCTGGAAAGAAAGGGTGCTCTCAGAAAGGCTAGTTCCTGCTGTGCCCTCCCTTAACTCGACCTGGAGCCACAGCCATGGTGGAGACCGGAGATGCCAACAGGCAAGACAGTTGGGCAGAGGCTCAGAGAGGGGCTGGGCTCCTAGCACGGCCCTCACCACCTCCACCTCTGCCAAGACCTCTCTGCCTAGAGAGCTGTTTGCCAACACAAAGGCAGACCCAAGCCAGAAGCTTGTCCCACCTGTGAGTTTGGGGCCTGCTACCAGGTAGGAAGCACCTGTGCATGTCTACACCCCACAGACCCACAGTGGGCAGCCCTGCAGTCCCCAGTGGCCCACAGACTGGGGGCTCCTATTTCCTGCAAAGGGCTTCACAGCCTGGAGTTTTGAAATGAGGGCTGTAACTTACCGGAAATATGTCCTTGATACACTGTACATCCTCAGGTGCACATACACCTGGTCATACTTCAGCGGGATTCTGGTCAGATAATAGGAACGTAGATTGTGGGATAACAGCATACAAATAGGCAAAGATACCAAGAAGAAGGGAAAAGAAGAGAGGGTAGGATGGAAACATAACATTGGGAAAGTTCTTGACCCAAATATGTGTTCCTTGACAGTAAAAATGGATTGCATGTGTGCTGTGAGCCTACTAGGGGTTCAAGTTCAGACAGAAATACACTTTTCCAGTAGTGAATTCAAAGTGAGTGGGGGGCGAGGGGCATCCACTGCAGTCCACATGCTCCGCCTTGCAATAGATGGAACACTAAAAAGGCATTCAACCGAATTGCTATTGTGAGGCCCCATTGCAGTCCATCTAGCGGTCTTCCCCATGCCCTTCCCTAGACTCTCAGTAGGTTCCCAGGGGCTGACAGTGCTGTGGTGGGTGGGGGTCTTTCAGGCTGTCTGTCCACACGGATGTCTGAGGGGTCCACTGCCTGTCGGTTCTACTGCAGGGCTCCTCTGCCACCCCGGTTCATTCGGCTCTTGCTGCTGTTGTTGCCTCGCTGGACCGTGAGACTGGCCCTGGACCTTTTCTGTTTTTCTGCTCCTCTTCAGCCTGGGGGCTGTCCCCGCTGCCTCCTCCCACCCTGCAGTGGAGGAGGTAGGGAGGGAGGGTGATGCTGAACCAGACCCGAACTCACCAGGTGGCACCCTTTGCTTTGGGGGGATTTTTCATCTCCCCCAGGGCCCAGGGCACCGTGCCCTGCTGTCCCAGAATGCTCCAGTGACGGTGTTCTCTCTGTTTCTTCTAGAAATCCCCTCTTTGTCCTGCCTAGGGTTGGAAGACTCGCTGGCTTATTCCCAGTTATCTGGACTCAGAATCTCTTTCCTTTGATTTCCACTGCAGGGTCCTTCCCTGGAGCCAGGTGGGATAATGGAGGCCGGATCAAGAGGCACAGAGGGTCCTGAGGGGAGGAGAGTTAATATTGAAAAAAAAATCCAGCCCCACCCTATGACTGTGGCGCAGAGGAGGCAGGGGATTGTGTGCTTCATGTGGATATGGGGTAGGCCTCAAGGCGAGGAGGCATAGACAGGAGACCCCTGACCATCCTCAAATCCAGGGGCCAGAGGGCCTTCAGTTCTCCCGTTGGAGGGTCATTCTTTGGCATCCTTTTCTCTGGACAGATCTTCCAAGACGCCCGCCTCCCAATGTGGTAAGAAAGCTGTTGGTGCCTTGGCCTTGGACCCCAGGAAGGATGTCTGGAGCCCCAGGCACAGGGTGGAACCTCGGAGTTGGGAGAAAAGCAGCTTTGGCTTTCTTGATGGTGCTTCCTGGAGCCTCCTCCCACCCCAGGGAGAGGGGAACATTTTCCTCTCTATTCCTAATACTCTGCTCCTGTTTCATGGTCGAAATGCCCAAGGCATGGCAGGCAGTGGGCAGTGGAAGGCCACCCCCAGCAGCCTGGATGGCAGCCTGTCGTCGGTGAGTCAGTGTTAAACGCTGTCCATCTGGTTCAGCGTATGAGCCGCTAACCTCGATTGCACCCGCAGTTCCCAGCACGTGAAGAAGAAAAGTAATGCTGCTGGAAAGTAATGCAGATGGAAAATCCTCTGGGCATAAAGGAATACAATCTATTTGCTGGCTGATGGCTTTTGGTCCTTCCAAGGGTCTCACAGCAACCTGGGAGGAGACGCCGCTGATATCTGTGATCAGATCTGGCAGGGCAGCAATACGCTTTAAATCCTCTGTAGCCGACACTTCCTGGGGTCTCTCCAGGAGGCAGCAGCTCCAGGGCATGGTCTCCTTTATTAGGAATATGGAAATTCTGCCTTATTGGGCTTCTTCTCCGAGGACATTGGCTATATATACATCATAGTTCTGGCAGACTTCACAGGTAGGCTAAGCACAGGTATCTCAGGCTTCGGGGGAAATGTGGGGAGCTGAGGACCTGCACTGATGGGATGGCTGATGAGGAGCGTTCCCAGAGCTTCCTCCTGGAGGGATGGGCTTTCACTCCTAAGTGCCAGGGATACCTCTGCATGCGTCTATGTCATTGAGATATTAGGCCTTCAGGGCTGCTGGTTTCAAGCGGGCTAAATGCTTTAAAAGCTGGACCCACTCCTATAAGAACATTTCAGAACATTTCCCACTTCCTGTTTCTCAGTCTTGGATTTCCCAAGAAAAGCTCCCTGGTGGTTTGCATTTATGTAGGGCCCGCTAAGATCCCACAGTCTCAATATCAGTGACATTTGATATGGAACAATATTAGTCTGAATATCTGAATGAGTTCTGATAGGACATTAAATCACTCGTATATGGTTGGGATTTGCCGGGGTTCATTTGTCTGAGGATGGCTGAGGACGGCCTGCCTCTTCCATAAACTCCTCTGGTAGAATAGCAGTTTGCGGACCTCATGCGGTCTCTTATGTGTGCACAGACGTGTGCGCACGCCTGGACTCGCTACCATCTGTGTGACCAACACAGGCTCAAGGACACAGTTTCCATGTGCATGTTTAGGACGATCCTAGTGAGGGCCTGGGTCACAGGGCCGAGATCCCCCTTTTCAAAGCCTCAGGCCTCTGCCAAGTGTATAGCCCAAAGAGCCATCACTGTTTAACTATCCTGGGGAATGTGGGCCAGCTTTTAGCTTTGCTAAACTGTTTCCTTGTTCATAATGTTGGACGATGATAGCACCTGATTCACAGGGCAATCGTGATGATGAAATCACACAGTCTGCAAAATGCACGTCACGGTGCCTGGTGCACACATAGCACATGCTCAGAGAACAGCAGCCATTCCGGCTGCACTCTCTGGACATCGTTTGCATTTTTCTTGAGAAGAAACAACGCATTTCAGAGAAATGGGGCAAGAGAAGATCTGCCTGTGCCTGGCGGGTGAAAAGATGAGGCACATCGATCTCAAACTTATTCTAACGGGGGCAATCTGCACCCCCAGGAGACATTCGCCAATGTCCAGAGACATCTTTAGTTGCCCCAACTTGGGGTGGGGAATGACAGTGTCATCTTGTGAGTCAAGGCCGAGAATGCTACTGAGCAGCCAGTGGTGCACAGGACAGCCCCCAAAGAGAGAATTACTGATGTGGCTTGGCTGTGTCCCCACCCAAATCTTATCTTGAGCTGCGGCTCCCATAATTCCCATGTCTTGTGGGAGGAACCCGGTGGGAGATAATTGAATCATGGGGGTAGTTTCCCCCATATTGTTCTTGTGGTATTGAATAAGTCTCACAAAATCTGATGGTTGCATAAGAGGTTTCCCTTTTTGCTTGGCTCTCCTCTCTTGCCTGCTGCCATGTAAGACTTGCCTTTCACCTTCCACCATGATTGTGAGACCTCCCCAGCCATGTGGAGCTGTGAGTTCAATAAATTCTTTTTCTTTGTAAATTACCCAGTCTCGAGTACGTCTTTATCAGCAGCGTGAAAATAGACTAACACAGTTACTGAGTCCGAAATGTCAACTGAGTGGAGGTGGAGAGACCCTGGCCTAGGATAAAGCCAACTGTTCAGACACACGCCTTCTGGATGCCATTTGCTGCCTGAGGAATTCACTGAGGGTACAAAGGGCACCTGGGGAAAAGCACTGGAGTCCTTAGAGCCACGGCTTCTCCATTGCCTGCCCCTCAACTCAGCAGAACCCTAACAGGCCAGGGCAGTGCAGACAGTCATGCAATGTGGATTCATGCCAGCATCTCCACGGTGCCCGAATATGTTTCAACTACAGGAATTTGGGGCATTTGCCATTTACATAAAAGATGTACTCCTGAAATAGGAACACACACATTAAACATTAGTAGACATTTTAAGTACTCTTGGGAGGTTTTAAATTTTAATTCAATATTTAAAGCATTTTGCCTAAAAAGCTCCAGAAAGAACACAGCAGACAGAGCTGTGGACAGGCTGCATGAGACCGGAGTGATAGATTCAGTTCTGCTTCTTATTAGCTCCACGATGTTAGAAATATTTCTTCTCAGTTTCCTCACCCTTAAAATTACTTCTCTGCCTTCAATAAAGGATTGTTGCAGAGATGAAAAGATAGCATACGTGTGAATCAATGCAGTTGAGAGGGGAATGGATAAAAGAATGAGTGAAGTGCATTGAGACTTGCATAGAGCCACACAAACGTCCCTAAACATCTTCTAAGCCTTTTTTGGTTTCGTTATCTGCACGATTCATTTTTATACTGCCCAATGCTTAACCCACGTGCTGTCTGGTTATGTCACAGTATTGCTTTTTAACACGCCTCTAGCCTCATTTTTTAAGGATTTGTCTGAAGTCTACGAGAGGTTCATGTCCACCTGTCTACTGCCGTAGGGCGCGGTGCTCATGGCCTTTGTCTGGGCTTCTGAGATCAACGGCCCTGGGGGCAGGACCCCTGTGAAGGGGGATATGGTTATCTGGATGGTATGGGAAGGGGGATGCACAATTCTGGAGTTTTTCTTATTTTTCAAAAGCTTCATTTTTGTTGGCTTTTCATATGCTTATGCACTCAGACCTTTCCATGTGGGATTCGGAACGGCTGACAATCATGTCACTTCTCCTGATGGGTTGGTAGAAAAAGAAGTGGTGGCTTTATCAGCCATTTGTTACCCCGTAATGCTCAGAAGTGGCAGAATGGGAAAATCTGAATTTCCATAGTTATTTCCGGAACTAAACTGATTAAAATCATTTCCTAGGTAGGTCGGCATCTTCCCTTTAACAATTTTCAGAAGAAAAGGCAAAGAGAAAGTCATTGTGGCGATGGCATTACATCTGCTTGGGTGACTCAGAATGTATGTTGGCACGGCAACATGTCATGGGGCGCGCGGCAAACATGTCTTGTCGGTGGCGGTGGTGCGCCTGAAAGGGCCCCGGGCTTCACCATGCCATGCTGGATTTGCTTCCTTTTAGCTTTTCACATGAAAGTGTTTGAAGCTAATCTTTTCATTCCTTTGCGCGGGGCTCTAATCAATAGGACGAACGCATTAAAGGTTCCCCCACCGTTGCGTTTCTCAGGGCCGTTGTTAAAAGTGTGGATTGTGTTTCGTGCCACACTGTTATGAGAATTTTAATTTCGTGTGGAGCCAGAAGTGTAAATGAAAAATCGTCAGTTGCCCAGCTGAGCACACGATGAATGTCTTTCCCCGCGACGTATCCCACACTTGTTCCTGTTAATTTATTCATCCATCGACACATTCGTTCGTTCACTTACTCACGGACAAGCTTTAGTGCAGGACCACCGTGTGCCCTGCTCTGTGCCTGTCTTAAAAATGTCAGAGGTGGCTGGAGGGTAATCACCTTTTTTTCCTGTTAAAATGCTCCCAGTCTGGAGGAGGAGAGGGGGAATGAGATGTAGAAGAATTGTTATGGGGCAACATGGTGAGAAGGATTCTGGAAGGATCCTTTAGACTAAGGGAACTGGGGAGGTTTAAAAAGAAGGAGTCCTTCCATCCTGGCCCAAGGATGGCCAGGGCCTTGGAGGGCAGGTCCCGGGGACAAGGGATGGGATGGCAGGCGTCGGTTCCTGGGAAGCCGTCGCTTTTGGAGGTAGACACTTTAAGGAAAAGCGGAGGTGTCTAAGAGGTATTCAGAAGTTGACAAACACTGATGTTTTCATCATTGTGCGGTAGGAGCGATCGATGGTGGGAATCAAAGGTCGTCACTGTCACTCCCAGGGAGGACAGAAAAGGAGGCTCAGGGCCAGGAAGTCGGGAAAGTGGACAGAGGCTCTGGGCTCTGCAGGTCAATGGCTGCAGCCTCCTTCTGGCTTTGCTGTGCAGCCTGGGACCTCGTCCTCCTCCCTCTGACAGCCAAATAAGCAGCTTGAAGTTTATGACTATCCGGGAATCCTGCTCAGCCAGAAATGACATCTGTCAGGTGGCTTTCCCTTTTTCCCTGGAGGTTTTAGAAAGCTCTGGTTATTCTTGATCTTTTGACCCTGGGCAGACGCTACACCCTTGCTGCAAGCGGTGCCCGTAGAGTGTGGGATGGGTGGTGGGCGACCGTCTGGAGCACTGTTCATGGCACAAGCCTGGCTTGAGACCCAGACATCAAGGGCAGCGAGCAATTTCCACCCCAACACCAAAGGTGGTACACAGGATTAGTGTAAACAGAACTTGCTGGGAAGCCAAATTTTAAGCCTATCACAGCACTCATCCCTGCTGTAGAACGTACCACTGGACATGTGTTTCCAGAAGGAAGGCGCAACTCCCTGTAAGCCTGAGCTCCTCCTCGTCCCTGCCTGGTGGCAGACACTGCAGGCTGGCAGTGGCCTGTGCTGGTGTCCACAGCAGTTCACAAAGGAGGAGGAGACCACATTTCCACGCTGGGCTCATGGTCTCACCTGGCCAGCCCAGACCCAGTATCTCCGTCACATTGTCCTCTCCCTGACACCAAATTTTTTAAGCCAAGGAATTTGGGTCATTTCTACATGAAAACCCAATCTGGGCACTGGCAGAAATGCCTGGTGCCCATGGCTCTCTATCCCCTGCCCTCTGCCTGGCCCTTCCCCATGTGGCCTGTGCACTGAGCTACTGAAGGCTTGGCCTGCACCCCACAAGCTGTAGCCCTTGGATACTGGGAACCTTCATCATAAAGAGGGCTGGATGTGCCTTGGAGTCCCACCGTCAGTGTCTGGCAGGATTGCTGTGTAAGAGCCCAGCTCCTGTGCCACAAGGCAGGACCAGCTTCAGGGTGCGCGTTATGCTCTGAGTCTCCCCTGAGTCACACCTTCCATTGGATTTCTCCCCTCCCCTCTCCTGCCTCACCCACTCTCTGACTGGGGCACTTGTTTCAAAATCCTTGGCTTAGGGCCAAGGGAAGTTCCAGGAGCAGAGAGCTCAGATGGTGCATCAGTCAGCTCAGCTGCTGCAACAAGGCATTGTGGACTGGGTGGCCTGAACACCAGAAATCTCTCAGAGTTCTGGAGTCTGGGAAATCCGAGGTCAAGGTGCCAGCGAGGTAGGTTTCATTCTGAGGCCTCCTGTCCTGACTTTGAGGTGGCCGGAATCCCACCGTGTATGCCCATGGCCTCTTTGTGCAGGGGGAGATAGAATGAGCTCTCTGGTGTCTCTCTTAGGACACGAACCCTGCTGGGTCAGGGCCCCATCCTTACGCCCTCAGTTAACCTTCATTACTTCCACATAGGCCCTACTTCAAATATAGCCACACTGGGGGGTTAGGGCTTCAACATATGAATTTTGGGGGGACACAAGCATAACAAAGAGAAAGTAATGAAGGAAATAGGAGCATTTACTGAGCACTTGCTGTGTGCGTGGCCCCTCACATACAGCCTGAAGTTCAACCCAGAGATGGAAAGAGCCATTGTGTGCCACCACAACCCATCCCAGCCAGGTAGCCAGTGCTGGGGCAAAGGACAAGGCCACTCATTTCAGAGAGCAGGCAAGCAGGGGTGGGGGTGAGGGGTTGGGGGGCACTGGCCTGTGAGTAGCAGAGCTGGTGTCTGAATGCTGCTGGTCAAGGCTAAAGCCTGTGCCCAAGCATGCCACCTGCTGCCTTCTGCTCAGACGGCGTGAGGACTCTATTCGCTTCCTAAAGCCACCGTGACCAATCGCCACAAACTGGGTGGATTATGTCCACCGAGATTCATGCTCACACTTCTGGAGGCCAGAAGTCCAGGTGTGGCCAGGGTTGGTTTTTCTGGAGGGTCTGTGGGGTGATGGAGTCCTTGCCTCCTCCAGCTTCTGCTGTGGCCCACTAGCCTGGCTTGGAAGATGCCTCACTCCTGTCCCCGCCTCTGTCATCACGTGGCATCTCTGTCTCATTTCACGCCCCTCTTCTGGTCTAAGAGTGATTGTCATTGGATTTAGTGTCCATCATAATCCCAGGGTGGTCTCATCTCGAGGTCTTTAAGTTAATTACTTCTGCGAAGATGCTTTCCAGAGAAGTCCCCGTCCATAGGTTCAGGGGTCATAGTGTTTTGGGGGACACTAATCAACCCACTCCAGGGATGTTCCTGTCCACTAACAGGTGGACACATAGGTGTGGGCACTGTCAGCTCTACAACAGATGTGTGCACTGTCAGCCCTACTGTACACAAAGGTGTATGCATTGTTAGCCCTACACACAGGTGTGTGCTTTGTCAGCCCTATACATAGGTGTGCACTGTCAGACCTACACACAGGTGTGTGCAGTGTTAGCTGTACACATAGGTGTGCACTTTGTCAGCCCTACACACAGGTGTGTACACTGTCAGCCTTACACAGAGTTGTGCACACTGTCAGTCCTACACCTAGGTGTGTGCACTGTCAGTCTACACACAGGTGTGCACCCTGTCACTCCTACACACAGGTGTGAGGACTGTCAGCCCTATACACAGGTGTGCATAGTCAGCCTTACACACAGGTGTGTATGCTATCAGCTTTGCACACAGGTGTGCACACTGCCACTCCTACACACAGGTGTGCATGCTGTCAGCTCTACACATAGGTGCACACACTGTCACCCCCACGCATAGGCATGTGCGCTGTTAGCCCTGCACACAGGCATGCACACAGTCAGCCTGCCTCCTCCCACGCAGGGCCTTGCTTCACATGGTGCCACACATGCTTTCCCTCTTCCTCTCTTTTCCTGTTTCCTCCTTCTGGTTTCTGTGTTTCACGTTAGGGCTTTTCTCAAACAGCTACTGATGTCTGGCAATGGGGTCACATTTTAGGATGAGGTTAGAAGCCGGGCCGGAAGCTCTGTGCTGAGCTGGGCTTGGTGACCGGGGAACTTCGCTGAAGTCTCGATGTGTTCCTCTGTGGTCTCCCTGGATGTTAGTGGCTGAGGGGACTTCTTCTCAGGCTGATCAATTTTTCCAGAGAAAAATTGTTTAGTGTTCCTGGAAGTATCACCCGACTTGAGACATTCTGAAAAGGGGCCTGGGAGGGGCATGGAGGAGCCGCACCGTCCAGCGTGTTACCTTGACGTAGCTCCCCTAGTTTTAGGCTTTGCTGTGTGGCCACCATCGCCTGCACCTGGTGTCCCAAAGCCCAGAGCCTCTGGTCTGCTTTCCTCACGGGGTGAACTTAGGTTTTCTGCCCAGGCCAGTGGGGCAAACTTCTGACTGTTTGAAGTGAGCGTGGGATATGGGGTTTTGCATCTTTCCAGGGTCTTTGAGATCATAATGCTTTTAATCTCACCCACTGAGGTGTTGGTAGATGTTTACATCTTGGGTTTCGCGGAGTAAGTAGGTTTGTTTCTTATTGATTTCTCCCTCTCTGGCCTTCTGAATTCATTATGGTTTTGGAAGATGATGGAAAGCAAAAATGAGAGGAAAGGGCAAATACACAATGCACATCTTTGTGTGTGTATTTCTAGTTGTTGATTGTTATTTTCTCTGCTGCCGTGGTGGTGAGGTTTTGGAAAGGGAAGCCAGCGTTTGCTGTTATGGGTCATATTCTGGGTATGAAACTTTCCTTGTTCAAATGGGCATCTCCTGAGTGGACCCCGACTGAGGGGACGGGAGACAAGCAACACAGCTGGTCCGTGTTTACCAGGAAGCGCAGGCAGGCTGCCTCGCGGGGTCACCTTCTCTGCAGTCCGGGCCTCCTCGCCATCGCCCGCCAGGGCTGCTGCCTTCATCTGGTCCCTCTCGTGTCTCCTTGTCAGTTTGCCTCTGCCCTCGTCTTGTCCATCCAACTCACCCTTCCTGAGAAGGCTAGAGCAGTTCTCCCGAAAGTGCAGCTCCTGCGGCTTCAGCGTGCCCTGCCCCGCCAGCCGGCACCCGGTCGCCATTCCTCTCATGCGTCGCAGACTTGGTGAAGCCAGCTGTTAAGCCTCAGTCAACACCCCAGAGTGTGGCCAGCAGTGCACACGTGACATCTTTAAACATAAAGATCGTGTTTCTGACCTGCAGTGGAGAAAGCGAGAAAGGATAAGGAAGCACTTCCTTTAGGAATAGCAACTACACAACGGCACAAATGACCAGGTTCCAGAGAGGACAGCTTGACATTTTGGGTGATTTTATGTGTGTGTATGTGTGTGTGTGATGTGTTGTGTGTATGGGTGTTGCATGTGGAGTGTGTATATGTGCTTGTGTGTGTTGCATGTGTATTGTGTGTATATGTGTTAGTATGGGGTGTGCTGTATGTGGGATGTATGCATACATGTACATGGGGTATGTGTATATTGTGTTTTGTGTGGGGTGTGTGTATATGTGTGTGAATGGGGTGTGTGTAGTTTGTGTGTGTTGTGCTGTGTGTGGGGTGTGTGTATATGTGCATATGTGTGTATGGAGTGTGCGTGTTGTGTTCTGTGTGGGGTGTATGTGTGTGTGTGCAGTGTGTTGTGGTGGGTATATGTATTGTGTTGTGTGTGGTGTGTATGTGTGTGTGCAGCCTGTTGTGTGTGGGTGTGTGTATTGTGTGTGTGGTGTGTATATGTATGTGTGTGTGCAGTGTGTTGTGTGTGGGTGTGTGCATTGTGTGCGGTGTGTGTATGTATGTGCATGTGCAGTGTGTTATGTGTGTATTGTGTGTGGTATGTATATGCATGTGTGTGTGCAGTGGGTTGTATGTGTATCGTGTGTGGTGTGTATATGTATGTGTGTGTGCAGTGTGTTGTGTGTGGATGTGTGTATTGTGTGTCATGTGTATATGTACGTGTGTGTACTTAGCATGTTTTTGTGTGCATGTGCTTGTGTGTGCATGTAACACACGTGTGTCAAGTGGTTGGCATGCAATTTTTGGAGGTAACACACTGTTAAGTTGCAAGGGTAACTGCTGCACTTTTGCCAGTGAAGTGTGGAGTGCTGCTGTGTCTTGATGTCCTGGCTGTGGTGCTGAGAGTAAGCCCTGAGTCTGTGGGGCAATCTTGGCTCACTGAAACCTCCGCCTCCTGGGTTCAAGCGATTCTCCTGCCTCAGCCTCCTGAGTAGATGGGATTACAGGTTGGGACCACCAGGCCCGGCTAATTTTTGTATTTTTAGTAGAGATGGGGTTTTGCCATGTTGACCAGGCTGGTGTTGAACTCCTGACCTCAGGTGAGCCACCCGCCTTGGCCTCCCAGAGTGCTTGGATTACAGGCACGAGCCACCACTGCACCCGGCCCAGTAATGGGTGTTTAAAGTTGCTTTTCAGGAACTGAGGGGCAGCTCTTGTCCAGTTCAAGCCAGTTGAGCCCACCAGCCCTTCAGCTGGGCCTGCTAGGGTACCAGAAGAGTGACCTTTTGATATCAGAGGGCCAAGACCTCAGCCCTTCCATCATGTGCCCATGGCCATTTTCTGTACATCTCATATGAAGAACCACGTGGCTTGTTTCCACTTGCGCAGATGCCCCAATTACCTCACCTTTCTGACCTGCCAGTTACCTTTCCTCACACTTGAGACCACCTGCTTTCTATCCCATAAATATCCTGAGCTCTATTTTCCTGGAGGCAGATTTGAGGTTTGTTCCCCCATCTCCTCGCATGGCAGTCTTGTGAACAAAATCTTTCCTCTTTTGCAAAACCCATCACTGCAGTGACCGGCTTGCTGTGTGCAGGCAGAACGTACCTAGCCAGTAACAGGTGCAGGCCAACATTACTTTACAGAGAATAAACAGATGTGGCAAGGGCAGGTGACTTGCTTGAGTCTGCTGGTGACAGTGTTAGGATTGTTCTTGGAGTAAGGGGCTTCTGTTGAGTTAAACTCCTAGCAGCACTCCCTGAGAAAGAGTGCTTTGTAGACAAATTTGCGGAAGAAGTGCTGCATTGCATTGTGGGAAATTCCCAATACATCCTGGGTACATCTCAAGCTCTGAGGAGCCCTAGAATAATGAAAGCCATTTAGTTTCCTTGACCATGGAGCCCTTCCCTTGTAGAGCATTCCAGCTGGCCCACAGAGCTAGGGTAGCCTGTTGTGCTAATATTGAACATGGCAGGGTTTCCAAGGCAGCAAGGAGACCCAACTGGGAAGGTTTTGAAACAAAAGAGATCTCCCAGGGCCTACTCGTGGTGTACCCTTGGTGTAGGAGTTCTGGGCTGAGCCCCACAATGCACACCTTTAAAAACTTTCCAGGTGACTCTGATTATCTTTCAGGTTAGAATGAGAACTCAGGTTCCACGAAGTCTAAGAGTTGAGTTTGGTTTTTCTTTTTAAGTCTGAGTTTCCCAGAGGAAAACCGAGTAGAGAGGTCGATAATGGTGCAAATCCATCTCAGATCTACCCTGTAGGGTGAACATCTTGGGAAACGCGATCTCAAAAGAGACCCTGATAGAGCATGCCTTTCAAGGGTTGTAAAAAATGGCTTTAGGGAAAGTCACGTGTCAACAGTGGCTTGCATTGAGTGCAGCGGAAAACATTTGCTCCAGAGGCACCTCACCTGTACTGTTAAATAAGTAGGTCTTTTGGTGGGGGTGGAGGGAAGACGGGGAGGAAATGGTTTCTTCTGTGAATGTGTGTTTATCCCTGGCTTGGGTGGTATCCAGGCAAATGATTATCGTGCATGTCTACCCATCCCAAGAAATGTGTTCAACATAACATGGAAAAATTAAGTCATAGGAGACATATGAGATGTGTGTGAACCAATTTAAAACCACTTTAGGAAGAGCCTGAGGTCATGGATTACAACTGATCTGCAAGGTACCTTTTAGTGATGGAGAGGCAATTAGGCCTGTACAACTGGCTCCACTAAGGCGAGCCAGAGCAGGAGGAATTTCCATGTGAACGGGAAGCTCGGCTGCCTCGGATCTGACACGATGAAGCCATTCCATAGGCAGAGGGACCCAAAGAAAATGGGATGTCCAACACTTGTGGAACCTGATTGCAATGAGTGACTGTCAACAGCATCTTGGAGACTTGGGCCCTGCCATAAATGCCCAGGAGGTGAGCCAGACTGGGATCCTAAGGACTTAGGAATCTTGTGGCAGCTAAGCTTGGCTACAGAAAAGAATCTGAAAATCAGTTGAATAAGTGACGTTTAAGTGACCATATCTCATCCTCAAGTTAAGGTACAAGTTAAAGGGTCTCAATATCTTACTTAGCTCACTGAGCATTTCCTTGCATGGAAGACTCAGAGTTTCCTAAGAATGATTTGCATATGCACATTACTTTTTACCTGTCTACCCCACTACCAAGGTACCTACAGGAGGTGGAGAGAAAGGGCTGATCTTGGAGGTCTTCAGCGAAACAAATAATGTGCAAAAGAATGACAAAGAACTAGAGCTTTGGGTTCAGGTCAGTCTGGGTTTTAGTTCTTGCTCCCCTCTGTATGACTTTGGAAAAGTTGTTTAAACCTAAGAGCTTCGGTTTCCGTATCTGAAATAATCTGGGGATAGTGAGCTATCTTCTTCATGGGCTGGATTAAATCAAATTATGTGTGTAAAGCATATGGCATAGTGCCCGGTAACCTTGTGCACTCAAGGTAGGATAATGCTTACCAGTAGATACTTAGAAGTTATTTTTTTCTCTGGGCTCTGTAGCACTTTGATTTGCCTTCTTTTACCACACCTCTTTCCAACTAGGGTGAGCCTGAACTGGGAAACGGATTATTCCTGTACACCCAGTTTTTAGCATCACGCCGGCTCTTTGCCAATTACTCAACGCATAGTTGTTGAATGAATCAAAAAATGAATGAGCAAAAGTCAGAGCTTCTAACTCTAAGCCCTAAGCTCTTTGCATTGCCTTGTGCCACTTTTAGAGTTAATGCAGTGATAACGAACACTGTGAAAGCTGGAACATGATTGATTTAAACTGATTAAACAATTGTCTCACACTCCGTCGTCCATAGATACATTCAGAAATTATCACAGAGAGACAGTTAGAGTCCACCAACACTCATCTTATCAGGAGACATCCTCAGAATCGGTCATCCCATGGCGTCAAATCGTTTCCTGCTCAGAGCCCTGAAAACTGAGCTAGTGAATAGTATATGGATTTTCTTCTTTTCTGTGAAAGAAAAAGAAATATCTATGGGCTTTGACTTATAAAGTGGGATCAGACCCACAAAGTGAAAATAAACAAAAATGAGAAAGTGAGTGTGTTCTTGGTACAAAAGCAGGTGCTTCTGGCAGTCTTGGCTTGAGCTCTGGGTATTTTGAAGATCCAGAAATGCCACCAGAGTGGCCCCTTGGACAAGGCTGATTGGGAGTCCTTTATGGGAACCCCAGACTGGCTGGTTCTGAAGTCACCACCCCGACACGGGCTTACTCCAGAAAAAGAAATTGGTCTATGCAGACTCCACGTCAGGAAACCAGTGGGTATTCGGAGACGGTCAGCCCAGCTGCCAAGGGTAAAACATAGCCCTGCCAGAAATCCAAATCCAATTTACTAAAGAATTTTCTCCTTTCTTCCCCCTTTTTCAAGTTACAGGTTTGGGCATCAGTCCTTGAGTTGTTGGTTTTAAGAGTAGATACAACTGGTGAAATATAGATTTATTTTACAGAATCCTCCAATGCCAGAAGTCATCCAAAGGCCAATTAAGTTGCATGCCAGGAGTGATGTCTGAGAGTAGGAAATAGAACCTTTGGTGTTCCACTCGAAATGAATGAGAGATGAGAAGTAGGTTTAAAACTGAGCAAATCACACCAGCTTTTCAACTTTGAAACTCACTTTTCCCCTCCTTGCCTTCCGATAGCTAGATTTGGTCTTAAAAGATTACCCTAAGGTTGTTAAACTGACAATTCATTCTTTTTTCCTGACACTGCATATAAATAACATGGGTTGCCATATAGGTACAAAGTTACTCTTAGAAGTTGGATTTCTGGGATAAAGATAAGGTTGTCTAGAACAGCTGGAAAAACCAAACCATGTGGCTTGTTTTTGGTGTTAAATCCTGGAATATCTGAAACGAGGTACTGTTTTTAGGGGAGGTCAGAGGGCTTTGTGAAGATCCTTTATTGGGGAGGCCAAGCTTGCTGCTGTAGTTCTAATCTCAAAGCATTGCTTTGCTTTCAAAGACGGTCATTTCTATAATAAGCTCTTCTCTTACATCCAGTGCCTGCTTTTGGTTACTTGATCTAGTAAATGCCCGTATATTTGCATACTGAGCAGTGCTTTGTTGGGTTCTCTTTGGTTAGTGTCTCATTCCATCATATTCCAAGAGAAGTGTTCCTTGGGGAGGTACCTTCAGGACCCCCATATCTCCAGGTTCTAGCACAGGACCTATGCCTTTCAACACAGTGGGATTAACAGAGGCTCTTTCACCTAATAAGCAATTGAATGGATGCAGGGAGATGGCTGCTCTTTTTGTTAACCCCTCCCTTAATTAGGAAACACAGACACAGTGGACCCATTAGGGTTTTAATTCAACTGCAAGAAGCTGTCCAGCCTGAGAAGATAAGGACCACTGGGGTTTGTTCTGGCTTTGAGCTCCCGATGAAGTGTGTGTCATTCCATTTTGGGAGCTGTTTCTCGGATGTTCCTGGCTGCAGGGTGGACCACGGGACCCATCCTCAGTGGATTCCCCCATTTTGGATCTGCACTGCCAGGATCTCGCTAAGCCCAGACTTTCATTCTGGACTTCCCTGGGATGGACTTCCCAGAGAACAGACTGGTTCTGGAAACAAGGACTGCCAGCCCCAGGAAGCTGGCTCCTCTGCCTGCCAACTGCAGCCTGCTTCTCTCTCTAGCATATTCTGGTGCAGAGTTGGTGACAGGGTTTGGGAACCAGACATACATAGATTAAAATTCTTGCTCTGCACAAGTGACCCGGCTTCTCAGACAGAGACTTGATTCTCTCTGCTAGAACATGGACCCCATACAAGTCTGTGTCTCCAAAGGTGCTCTGCAAATTTGTGGAGATGGCCCTATAAGCCCCCTCCACTGCTGTGCACGATGTGCTTGTCCCATTAGCTCTGGTTACCCTGTCCTTGCTGGTCTGCCTTTTTGGTTTTTAGCCTTGCTCTGTTGTTTAACTTTATGGTGAAAGGAGGATTGAGAACATGTATGAGAAAGCTTTTGACATACAGGTGAATGCCTGGTGCCCCTCACTGGCCCCTACATACAGGAGGGTCTGGGAAATGGACCAATTGATAAGCTCAATTTCACCACTGGCAAACATGGCCAGTTTAACTTCATCTGGAAAGCCCATTGCATTGCAATCTTCTTGGTTATCTTAAAGAATCCTCTGTGTCGTCAGTCTTTAATTTTTAATTTTCTTAATTGATTTTTATTTTAAGTGTCAGGATACCTGGGCAGGATGTGCAGGCTTGTTACACAGGTAAATGTGTGCCATGGTGGTTTGCTGCTCCTATCAACCCATCACTTAGGTATTAAGCCCAGCATGCATTAGCTATTTATTCTGATGCTCTCCTTCCCCCCAGGCCCTACCCCTGCAGGACCCAGTATGTGTTGTTCCCCTCCTTGCGTCCATGTGTTCTCATTGTTCAGCTCCTACTTATAAGCAAGAACATGCAAGCTGTCACCCTTTCAATACAGATTTTTCAGAGGTCTTTATTCTTACATTCCAAAGGTGAAGTTCTTTCCTATTTTAATAGTTCTCTGTGATTTGTTTCTAAAACCACACCCTGTGGTTACATGCATACTGTCTGAGGAATTCACATATTTCTAAAAATTAGTAAAAGTGGGGAAAATAAATAGCAAGTTTACAGTTCCACCTACAGTGACAACTTGCATAACCCTCTGTCTTAGCTAGGGGCCTGTGTAAGTGATGATGAGTCACCATTCCCTAAAGTCACTTAACTCAGGATTGCTGGAATAGTATGATGGCAAAGAGATAAGGTTCCAGTTCGTTTTACTGGTCCCTGAGGGCTTCCTGGAGTAGGTGGAATTCCTGTAGGACCAGAATCAGAATCTACTCATATGCTCACCTGAGCAGCTTTTTGGCCTGACTGTCCCTGGACACCAGCCTGTCCACCACTTGTCCAGCAAGCTTGGGGTTGGCTGAGAAGAGACGGGAAGATTGGGAACCAAGTCGCTCTCAGAACGCCTGGACAGGGAAGAGTGTGGATGTCATTTGTGGGTTCTCCGGTCTTTACTACACTTTTCACATAAAAAGAGATGGGGGAGGGCAGCGGAGGCAACAAACTGGAGACTGTGTCTCCTCCTTTTACGTCTTAGGGTCCTCATGCGGTGTCCAGGACACGGGCACACCCACACACATTGCTGAATTTAGGAAGGAATGAATGAGTCCTGTGCTCTTTGTGGTAACAAAGAAACTTCACTCATTCAGAATCAGCTGATTGTTTTACGCATGTCAGTGAAACTCCCATAATTTGGCGGAGACTTACCACGTCTGTTCTCAGGGCAGGCTGGGTTTTTGAAAGCAACTATCTGCAGGTTCCTTTAATGAAACCCAAACAACATAAATCGTGCCAAGACACACAAATGACAGCCCTAGGGAAGTGAGGCTCCTCTCTAATTACCTGCAGGAGCAGGGGGTGGGGGTGAGCGCTGAGTGTGGATAGATACGTAAACAGTATCCGTCATCACAGCAGACCCTGCGTTGTCATGGTGCGCCCTCCCACATCCTAGGAGTGAAGCAACATTGCTTCCAATGGGCAATGGAAAACTTCCAAACCAGCCTCTGCCTGGTTCTCCGGACTGTCACTTCTACTTCCAGTACCTGGCATGTACCGTTCAGAAGAAGAGGTAAACACGAAATATTATTTTGAATGATTCTTTTCCACTGAGAGCAAAACTCACAAGCCAAAGCTACTTTTGTTTGTCTAGCTTTATAGCTCATGAAGGACTTTGTCTATGCTACCAAATACTCTGTAAAGAATGACTCTATTAATCATGAAACCCTGCTCTCCATGCTGATGTTGTAATGAATTTTTACCCACAGGAGCCACAGTGGGCTTTGGATGTTGCTTTAGTAAGAGAAACCTCACGTGATGTTTGGCTAGAGAGAGCTATGGCTGTTTTGGTCACCTGTGTATGGGTTGACCAACTTGTTCTCCTCTGAAAGCGTCACCTGGGAATACTCATTTTACTGAGATAACACAGACTTCAAGAGGTAAGGCCAGCTTCGTAGATTTTGAAACAAAGTTGTTTTTCAAAATCCCCAAGGGACATCTTAACCACTCCTTTAAAATAAAAATGCTTACTTCTGAAATGGTAATATTTAATAAAGTTTCTCTGAATGACTTTGTCAATTAGATTTGAATAAATGGAAAAAAAAATAGAGCACTAAGGGATTGTGTATGAAAAACTCACAGATCAGTAGTTGGCCTGGATGGGTTTCCCCTGTGACATAGCTGCTGAGCTGGAATGGTGAGGACATAGAACCATGAGAGCACGGACCCAACAGGGCGTGGAACCAGTAGGACCCAGACCCTGTGGTCCCTGTGACTGGCAGTCCCAAGCTGGCACTGGCAGAGCCCACAGGCAGCCTAAACAAAGAGTTAACACGTATTTTTTGGTCAATACAAGAAAAATATTGTACAAGGTAGGTTTTTATGAACCCTGTTAATTTTATTGAGAAACACGTGACAGGCCACCTGGTCCCCCGACAGTCGGAGATTTACAACAACTGGTGGTTGGCCGTGGGAGGCAGAGCAGCACTTTGCACGGTGTGAACTACAGTTCAACCCCATGGCTGGATTTCTAGCACTTTCTTAAAGGGATGGTACCATTCGATCTAATTTTTACCGGTATGCGGGCGTTTCCATTGCTAGCACAAATGCAGGTATGCCAACATTTGTCTTTCCTCTATACTTAGAATTCTTTTGTGTGGCTGTTGACAAGACAATTCCTTTTGCAAAACCTTCTTCTTGCATCTGCATGTATACTGATGGTGGAAGTTTTATGGAACTTTGAGGAGTTTAAAATATTTTTGTTTTGTTCTTGGCGTAAGGTGTTCAAGAGATGACATTGCACAGTGTCACAGAGAGGACTGAATTGAGAGTTGGGAGGTCTAGGCGGGGCACCTCTGCCTGGAGGCCGGGGAAGCAATCCCAGCTTGCTTTTCTGTTACATGTGTGTGGAGCACGGCTCCCCATCCATGGATCTCCAGAATCCATAGGAGGGAAGCCTCATGGGCATGGAGGCAAACTACCAAGTTTCCAAAAATGTATTTGTCATTAAAAAAAAAAAAAAAAAAAAAAAAAAACTAGCAAAGAATTCAGTGGATGATACAAGTGTGATTGAATATTTTCCTCCAGACATGCAATTCCTTTAGGGACTCTTTTATGGAATATCTCTACCTTAATAAGCCCCAGGAGAGAGCAAATGACTTGTTACTGAGTTTAATTAATCAATAGGCATCTTATCCCCCCTAAGGGATTCCTTTAAAATGTCAGAAGATGGATCCAGTCATACTTTAAAACACCATGAAAATATCATGTCTGCAACGTCTCTAGGACAGACCTCTTCAGCACATCTGGGAGGTGTTAAATATTTCAGAAGGCTGCTCACTCATCCTAGGAGCACAAGGTACTTGGAGGGCGCTGTGACCTCTGTCAATGGAGAAGAGGGCTGACCTGTTAGAAACTAATGCACACTTTAGGGCTCACACCTCAGCATCACTTGCACCCTTAAACATGCCCATGGCATTCATTACCCAGCAACTCCGAGGCAAGTGGCCAATTACCCGCTTGCATCATTAAGTTTGTAATGACTTCAGACTGTTCCTTGGCCTGGCTAAGCCTTATGTTTTCCTGCCTCCAGCCCTGCTGGTCCCAGCCACCTGAGGTGCTCCCTGGCGCACACTCACCTCACTTTTCCTCGCCGTCTGTATTGCATGCCGTGTCCAGTATGGTAGCCAAGCACCGCCTGTGGTTATTTAAATTTAAATTCAGTTGTCCAGTTGTACCAGCCAGGATTGAAGTGTGGCTGGGGGCCGTCCCATCGGGCAGTACAAATCATGTTGCATTTCCTTCCTTGCAGAAGGTCTAGTGGATGGTGCTGTGAAGCCCCAGCCCTGGGTTACACAAGCAGCTCCTCCCCGCTTCTGACTCCAGGCTGGCTGCTGCTGGAGAAAAGCACATGACTGTGTAGGCTGGTGTCAATCAAGTGGGTGGCTTTTCATCTGGGCAGAGCCCCTAGGCACTGAGTGACCGCATCCTTCTTCAATAACCTCCTCCCTTTCCTGCCTAGCACTCCCCTGGCTCCTCGAGCTCCCACTCCAGTCCCCACCCGCTAACTCAAATCCTACCTCTGAATGCAGATGACCTTGGAGAAAGCGGATGGGCTTGCCCTGGGCTTTCTTCCATCATCCCCACCACACACCTCGTCTCCCTTTCTCTTCTCAGGAAGCCTTCCCCTCCTGCCGCTCCTGCCCTGTCAGGCACTGCATCCTTCCCTCTTCTATCTAAACACGCTGGTCAGCCTGTGTACCCCATCCCTCTCAATTTCCTGCTGTAACAAAGAACCCCAAACGGTACTTTCAAACAATAGAAATTGATTGTCTCAAAGTTCTAGAGGCTGGAAGTCCAAGGTCAAGGAGCCAGCAGGCCGTGCTTGCGCTGGAGGCACTGGGAGCATCTGCTGCAGGCCTTTCTCTGGGTGCCTGGTGTCGCTGGTCATCGTTGGTGCTCCTTTGCTGGCCAAGGATGCATCGCTGCCACCCTGGTCTTCACAGAGCCTCACCCTGTGTGTCTGTCCTCACATGGACATCATCTTGTAAGAGCACCAGTCAAACTGATGAGAGGCCGTCTTCCTCCAGTTTGACCTCATCTTAACTAATTACACCTACAACAGTCCTATTTCCAAATACGGTCATGTTCTGGGGTACCAGTGATTAGGACGTCAACACAGCTTTTTTGAGAGAAGATGGAATTCAACCCATAGCTCCCCGCAAATGCTTTATTCACTCTGCTCTGTGTCCTGGGGTGTGACGCTACAGCCTGACCTCTTTGCTGTGCTCTCGTGCCTTGGCCTCAGTTGAAATTCCTGCAGGAGTTTCCAGGAGACCAGAAGGTGAGATGAGACAGCATCAGGCTATTTCTCTCTGTCCCTCCCTGTGCGTTGCTGGGGTTCGGGCAGCACCAGGGCCCCGCACGGCTTCCATTAGGGCACTCCCCTTCCACGGCTCCAACTCTTGCCAGACGTGGGTGTCACCATTTCTCCCTCATCCCCCAGGTCTGGATGTTTAATGACGTTGTCCTGGGGTGTCTCTGCACCCCTTCTGCTTCCCTAGGGCTTCCCACCATCCTCTCCGTCACCCCCTCATTGAATTCCCTCCATAATCCCAGCTGAGTGTGCCTTTTGTTTTATGCCGGGATCTGGTTGTTGCCATCACATTGCAGCCACAGATGTGCTACTTCCCCTGTTCCAGAGCAGTGGCTGAGGCTTCTCATATAACACACACACTGTTTACCAAAACACAAAGCGAAACAGCTCCTAAAAATCTTCCCTGGATCCTTTGTCCCGTAGACTCTGCCGGCGTTGCTGCCTCCACCGTTCCCATCCTTTGTCCACGTCTCCTGCGGGACTGCGTGCTCTTGCTGTGTCCACAGGCTGAACTCCCGTTTGCTCCTTCCAGCCACACGACCTGGCTTTGTCCCTGTTTCTCTGCAGAAATAGCCCCTGCTTCTCGCTCATGAGTGACCACACTGCGTACTTTTCACCATTAAGTGTCTATTCATTGTGCTCCGTGGACATGGCTACCACTCTCCTGGGTCTCCAGCAGGGGGTCCTTCTCTGTAGCCTTTGATTTCCCTTTTGTCCTCACCCACAGACTCCCTCAGTTGTCCTCTGGTGATGCATTTCTCTGCCAGGGTGGCTGTAGCCGAGTACCGTGGCCAGGGTGGCTCACACAGCAGAGATGGCTTTTCCTCATTGTTCTGGAAGCTGGACGTGCAAGATCGAGGAGTTGGCAGATTCAATTCCTTCTGAGCTCTTTTCCTGTGGCTTGCAGACGGCCTTCGTCCCCAGTCTGTGTCCTCACAAGGTCTGTGTGCAGGCATCCCTGGTGTCTCTCTGTGTGCTCAAATCCCCTCTTTGTATAAATCCACCAGTCAGATTGGATTAGGGTGCACCCTAACAGCCTCATCAAAATATAAGATGAAACTTAGGGAACGTCAGGGTTCTGTGTCAGCTAGCTCATGCTGCCGTAGCAAAGTGCCACAGACCGACGGCTTAAACAAAGACATTTATTTCTCCCAGTTCTGGATGCTGGGAGTACCAGCTGGAGCTTTGGTTCCTCCTGAGGCCTCTCTTCTTGGCTTGCAGATGGAGGTCCCACCCTTGTTTCTTCACTTTCCCTTATTAACTCTTTAAAGCTCCTATCTCCGAACTCAGCGACATTCTGAGATACTGGGGGTTGAGGCTGCAACATATGAATTTTGGGGGTGGGGACACAATTCCGCCCATAATGTGCTCCTAACATGCATTGGCCCTCCATGGGCCAGGCAGCTCCCTTCTCTGCACGTCCTGTCCAGATCTCTCGCCTGAGACCTCGATGCCTGCTCCCATCTGCTCTCTGGACGGCTTCATGGCAACTTCTCAGGAGCTCAGGCAAACTGTCCTGCTCACACCCACCACCATTTCTCCAGCCATCCCCAAGTGTCCTCCTGTCTTCCCACCATATGAACGGCTCCATCATCCGCCAGAAACCTGGGGGCCTGGGGGTCCTCCTTCCACTCTGCCCCACTCGTCTGGCCATCCCCAGGGGCTCACAGATGGCTCTTTCTCCAGGTCTCACCCCCTCCGGGGCTTAGGGCTCACTGTGTGGGCTGTTGGTTCACCTTCTTGCTGGCTTTGTGCCGTCCAGCCTCACCCTCCTCCACAGTGCCGTCAGAGTGGCCTTTCCAAAAGGCAGATTTAAACATCTCACATCTAGATTTCAATTCCTCAAGGATGTCTCTTCACTTCCAGGGACAAGTTCAAACTTCGTTGTAGTCTCTTCTGCAACTACCTTTGCTGAGCAGACGTGCTCTCCTCTCTCTCTGCCACGTGTCTGCTCATGGTACAGTTACTGGTTGGCTTGCTCCTTTAACCTGTGCTCTCCGGGATCTCCAGCAGGTTTAACCAGTCTCCAATGAAGTCATTTCTCAGCAGACATTTGATAAATGCATGAACCTACTTTGGCCTGACAGGTAAGACCTTCCAGCCTCACCCCAGATCCACTGGTCCTCAGCCTGATCATGGACATTGGGTGGCGTCCCTATCTGCATCCTGCCATGGGGAGGAGACCCCCCTCTTGGCTCCTGCTTCGTGCACTGGCTGGAAAAGGAGGACTGAGAGCTCTGACACCAAGGGCACCTTTTCTGAAACTGGCTTTCCTGACACAAGGGCCCAGCTCTCCCTTTGTGTCTGCACCCTTGGGAGATGGCCTCTGACCAACCCTGGGCTTCTAGGGTGGTGCATGGCTGGGCTTTGCACGGTGTCCTGTGTAAAACCCAGACCCACAGCTTTCCCCCTGCTTGGGCAAGAGTGGGGTCTGCCCCTTTGACCTTGACTGCACCTCCTGAAACATATCCCAGAGTCTCTCTCAGAGAGCACCTGGGGCTCCGTCTTCACCTCCTCATGTCCTTGTAGGTGCTGCAGCATGCACCCCACAACAGGGTCGGCACAAGCCCGTCTTGCGGCCCTGTGGGACTCGTGGCCTGGACCCACTGTTTGCTCACTTTCTTAGAATGTGGCCTTGAGCCCTGGCTTCCTGAGCCCTGTTCTAAAGAAGACCCTTCCTTTGTACCTCTGAGATCCTCCTCTCACATTCCATGGCTTTGGGCTGTCTTATCAGCTGGGGCTGCCGTAATAAAGAACCACAGACCAAGGGGTTAAGCAACAGGTGTTCATTTTCTCACAGTTCTGGAGGCTGGAAGCGCATGACCACAGTGCTAGCAAGCTTGGTTTCTGGTGTGTGTTCTCCCCCGGGTGTGTAGACAGCTGCCTTCTCCATGTGTCCTCACACGGCCTTTCTGCTGTGTGTGTGTGTGTATGTGTAGGAGGCAGATGTGTGGCTTCTTCCTCTTATTCTAGGGCCACCAGTTCCATTGGATCAGGACCCCACCTTTAAGACCTCATTTCACATTAATTGCTGCCCTAAAGACTCCATCTCTAAGACACCTTCACACTGGGGTTTGGGGCTTTAAGACATGAATCTCAGGAGGATGTAATTCAGTCCACAGCAGGGATGGGGTACCCAGGGATGATAAAGGGGGCTCCCGGGAGATGTGCTGGGCCGGGACTCAGCTCTGCCACTGCTCGGCCATGTGACCTCAGCCAAGCCCATGGACCTGCCCGACCTGCTGAAAGGCGTGCTCCAGCCTCCTGGGGCTGGGGTGGTGAGGAATATGGCCAGGCTTCACAGCGAGCAGCAAAGCGCTTTTCCCACATGAAGAATGGGTGCACACAGGCCACTTCCTTTGCGAAAGTGAACTTCAATGACAGCATGGGGGAAATAGGGTGAAATCACCAGAGAAACAGATTTGCTGCTGCAATACCCTCTCTTTCATGAAAACCCTGTCCCTAGAGGTAGGGCCTGGTTGTTGACATTCAAATACCTTCACATTTCTGAATATGGTTCTTTCTTTCCTATGTGCCTAGAAGCTTAATAACATTACTATCTAATGAATACCAGATGAGAGATCGGGAAGGCCAGCGCTGTGGCCGGTCCTAGACGCTTTTTGGTGTGTTAGCCTCACAGGGTACCTGACCTGACATTTCTGCAAGCTAAACAGGAGATAAAAACCCCAGGCTTTAACCATTTCTTTAAAAGCTCGGAGGCTTCACGAATAGATGTCAGGGCCGTTGCTAGTCTTTAACACCATTTCCCAAGTCTTCAGGCAGAAATGACAGGCCTCCAAGAACTTAGCCGATGTCGAGGGGCTACGCCAGATCTGTAGGCTGGCTTGTTTTACATTTTCCTTTCCAGAATCATCTCAAAAGACGTAATACCTTCCTTCTCATCAAGTCCTGTGAGAAGAATGTCAGGTCTGCAATGCGTGGTTCTGTCACGTTATAATATTTTTATGTATACTGTATTATAAAACATCCAACATCAAGAATGGTGTGAGACCATTGAACCAGCTCATCTGGAACATATAGTCAAAAGATTACAAGGTATCGCTAAGGCCAAGCACAAAAGTAATCTGACTAAGAGAAATGACAGAAATGAAGGGAATTTTAAAATTGTGGTGGCTGCCTGAGATTTTACAGAGGATTCCAGCCCGGATCCTGGGCTGGCCTCCTTTTTAAGGGAGCAGATCCCATGGAGAGGAGCCTCCGTTTCCTCCTGGGTCAATAGGGCGGATTGTATCAGCTCAGTGGTGCTACTGTATTTTTTAGTTGCATAATCTTTTCTTTGGGTGCAATTAGACACAGACATAAGTTGACAAACCCCGAGGCACTGCTCAAGCCGTGGTGTAAAACCATTGAGCCAGCTCATCTGGAAGCCCCAGTCAAGCCATCAGCATCTGCATCTGTGCTGTTAACATTTGTGGATCAGGAGGCCTACCTTCTGATTAAGTGTTCTCATGTAAAATCACCCAAATACTCCCTATTAATTTTATTTTGATATATGGATGAATAATAAAAGATGATATCTCCATGTCACTTAGTTGACTTCTTTGATTTATTGAAATAATAATACAGGCAATGGTTAATGAGTCAATAATGCTGTGACAGGTGGCATCTTCGAGGACATTGGCAAGCCTGCCTTCTGACACCCATACTCTCCCTCAACACGGCCTTGCCACCCCTCCAGGAAGTAAAGACTTGTCCCTTCAGGCACCGTCAGTGGGAGTCCTTGTCAGCTATTACCCATGGCAACACCAACAATATGCTCCAACCCAGCTGCAGAATTTCCCTCCTCCTTTTGTAAGATAATTCAATGGGACATCATAAGGGTGGCGGGGGGATGAAGTCCCTAGGCCCAAACCATCTCCTTTGAATGCCAGACCCAGCTAAGGTACAACTGACCCCCACCACTCAAATCACCTATTCACTTTCTCACTTTTGATCATTCCTTTTGTTTTTTATAAACCACATTGGATACATTTTAGCAGAGACGGGGAATTAAACAAATAATGAATGACGAAATCAAAATTGCCCCCCATTTTTGTAGGACTCAGTTTTCAAAATAAAACAAGGTTTTTGAATGACAGCTCCTTGATAAAATATCACTAAACAAGAGAGGGGCCTTGGAAGCAGGCGGGAAAGGCCTGTGATATGGCAGGCGCCGTGGAGATGCTGACGTTGAAGAGATCTGGATATTGAGTTGTGCGGTTCTTGTCGCCAGCAGACCCTACAGAGCAGTGGCCTCGATGGAGACAGCCCCAACTCATGGGGCTCTTCCCCTCTGGGGAGGGCTCTTGTCAGTCATCTCTCATGGTCACGGCCACCTTGTAAGACAGGGCCCCTGTGATCACTGATACGACAAGGTAGGCAGGTGATGCTGTGGCCTCACAGCATGGGTCTCCTCCATCCCAAGACCTTGTTTCCTTTGGGGTAGAGCAGATGGATTTTCTTTTTGATGTCACATGGAAGGAATTAGAAAGAGATGGTTTGTGACTGGCTGATGAAGATACAGAAACACAGAGTCCTTGTTCATAGCTGGCAGTCTTCTAAGTGCCTTATATATTAATACATGCAAATCATAAAAGAACAGGAAAGCAAGTCCTATGCCATGCTGGCACCCCAAACACCCATGTGGCTTAATGTAGAAAAGTGGGGAGCCAGGAGTGTCCAGGGCTGTGCAGGAGTTTAGTGGTTAGCTGTATACCATATACACGTTTTAAAGAAATCACAAGTCACCAAGCAAACCATACATATTTTTCAAAAAAAGAAAGTAGTTTCCAAGTCCAGATTCATGTTCCTGTAAATAGAGTACACCCAAAGGGTGCAAAAGTGGAACCCACGGACCACCATGATCTTCAAAGGGGCAAATTTAGGACTGTGAGGTCAAAGGGCTTTCTTCAGGTCACCAGCAGCTGAGGGAGCACACGGAAAGTGAAGCTCCACAATGTGCTGGTCGTGACAATACAGAAGCAAGGCGGAAAGCCGTGCTTTGAGCAGAGAGTGGCAGGGACAGCTGTAACCAGAATGCCTCACTGAGGATGGGGCGGGGAAGAGCAGTCCTTGCAAAATGTACCACCCAGGAGCATGTGCTCTCCCTCAGGACCTGGAGGACTTTGGGGTTCTTTAAGAAAGAAATCCTCATGTGTATTGGTTCCATAAATGTTTCATTAAAACAATGTCATAGTGATAGTGAGCCTCTGACGCTGGACTTGGTTCAAAGACAGTGGAGTGTGCATGGAAGTTTAGTCATACCTATTAGCCCTTTGAAAGTAATCCTTGTTAATGCTTCAGTCTTGTGATGTAAGCTCAGTAGAATTACAGTTCAACTGTTCAAAATTATATAACTAATTGAATTCAGCCTCAGTAACAATTATTAATCAGTCTAAACCTTCTAGCTTGCTTCTTGCTAGTGGACGGTTCGAGTGGACTAATCGGGTCCAAATTTATTTTGCTAACAATCTCAGACGAGCTGTGCCCTGGGCCAGGCAGGCGTCATGTTGCACACTTAGACCCAGGCAAGTCACGAGGGATGGAGGCTGTGAGGTTATGAAGGTCAATATGATATTGAGTTAGAGGAGCTCTTAAGAAGTTGGGTCATTCTCTTGGGTCAATCTGTTGAAATGAAGCCAGTTGAGCAGAAATATTTACAGGTCAGGAATGAAAAAATCATCATTAACGTCTTTGATGTGCACAGCAGGTGTGGTTTATCTGTCACAGTTCTCTCTGCCGTTTGGTCCGGTAGGTTCAGTTCTAAATCCTTTTAACACAGTGCTCGAAGAAGCTACTGCCAAACAGCTGGAGTTGGCTCAGAAGGGGAAACTCACTGGCCATCTTAGCTCTCAGGGATCAGCGCTCAGGAAGCCTGAAGCTGTGGGGTCTCACATTGGGTCAGATGTGGGGGTCAGGTGGGGTCAGACAACATGGCCATTGCCTGCTGAGAAGGTCAGAGCCTGGGCTTGGGAGAACTCGAGGCCGAAGCTCCTTGCTATTTAACTGCATGTCTTGCCATAATGGCCGCGGGCTGAAGTCCCCTTGTTGTTAGCCTGCAAATTCCCCAAGGGCCAGAACTGTACCTGGTTCACCCGCACTCAGCTGCAGGGCCTTCCATATGGTGAAGGGGTCTCAGAAGTGCTTTTGTGTGATGAATGCCCTGGAGCAGGATGCCCAGAGGAGATTGGGTGAACAGCTCACTCCTCGGAAAGCAACAAATGATGATCTATAGTTGCTAATGTTTAGGTTCTTTTTTATGTCCTTGCGTAGGTTTGGGAATAACAATTGGTTTCTGCTATAAACAGCCCTGTGCACAGAAGCTAAGGATCTGTTCACCTACCACCTTCCAAAGTGCCCTCTCTACAGACGGCCTGGCCAGCACCAGGGGAAAGTCTGGTGCTGAGTTTTGCATGAATCCTGGAAACACCCAGACCCCTGAAAGCACCCCCAGAGGGCTTCTGTCTGGTGGATCAATTACACAGTTTGGAGAACAGACCTCTAGCTGCTGCCTGTTTGAGTCTTTAATCCCCTGAGGGTAAGTGGAGGTTAGCACTGACGCCACCGTGACTTGCACAAGGATTCCCAGGGTGGCCTGAAACCTCAGGGGTTACTCACCGTGGATCTCCTACCTGACCTTCAGGCAGGGCTTATTCAGCCTGTCTGGCAAGGCCAGCTGGCTTGGGCTTGCCCTCCTGGCCATTCTCTGCTTTGTCTGTCCAGCACCTGGCTCAGGACACAAAGGGCTCATGGCTGCTCCCTACCCCGTGGTCTGTCGAAACAACTGTTCTGACTTTAAAGCCTTTCGGAATGTGGCCCCAGCCCTCCAGACTCTCCCGCCTTCCTCCCTCCACTCCGTGTGTGCAGGGCAGGAAGCTGACCTGCCTGGCAGGAGTCTGTTCTGCTCTCTGAAGGGACAGCTGGGCCTAAGGGCTTTTTGGTGGGCGTTGCAGGCCTCACGGGATATTGAACCCTGGCCGGTCCTGTGTAGCCTTATCTGGCTTGAAGCAGAACCCACCAGCTGTTGTGCCTTGGGGTCCCTTTGCAGCTCCAGTGGGTGTCAGCTCCCTCTCGGCAATTTTTGCATGCATCCACAGAGCAGCAGGATTTAAGGAAAAGCAGGAAGGCCAGTGGTCATGTTTTCCAATTGGTCAAGTTCCACATTAACACTACATTTTCCTTCGAGCTAGGATTACCAAGACCCACAGGGCAGTAGCCACCCCTTCCTAGGGATGGAGGAGGTTACCCAGGAGTCAGGCAACTCCAGGCTGCCAGGCCCTCCCTGGCCAGAAGAGCCTTCTGTGACAGGTTACCTTCCCCCGCAGGACCCAGAACACCGCCCTTGTTGCAGGGTGTGCATGGAAGCATGCAGGGGTGGTGGACAAGCTGAGCTGGCTAGAGGAGGGACTCGATGCCTGGCAGCGCCTGCCTCCAGCTCTGTGTCCAGTACTTGACGTCTGCTCATTTGGCTTTTCTTCCCAGGATCTCCCGTGTACAGATGAGGAGGCTGAGCTGGCCTGAGCATGGCTGGTCCATGGTGGGCTAGGCTGGGAGGTGCCCCCACCCCTCTCAGCTGGGAGGCTCTCCTCGGCTGACCCCAGGCCTGGGAGTCCCCCACCTGGCTCCGGCCTCCCTGTCCCTTCTCCACCGTGACCCCGAGCTCTCTGATTCTGTCATTTTACCTGCTGGGTTGTGTTTTGTCTTGAAGTCCTTCCCAGGTTGGTGTTTGTCAAGGCCACCAAATGAACATCTCCCTGCTGGAGGCACATTGTACGTGGCCGCCGAAGCCAGGCTGCTGGAAACACACGCTTCTTTTCTAAATGAAAACAAAAATCGCCACCTTTTAAAAAAGAGAATATTATGTTGGCCACTTTAACCTTTTGTTTTACTCAAAAAAGAGCTTTTGTGTCTGGGGGTCATGTACGCAGCAGCCCGTCGGGGCTGGCGTGGACCGCCACTGATTCCTGCCCAAGTCCTTCTGAAAGCCACTGGAGTCCACGGGGCTCAGGATGTGAGCACTAGGCCTGGGCGAAACTGATCATGTATTACACTTAGCCACTCTTCCTCAGCTCCTCAGTCACCTAAACATGATGCCCTCGGGGTTCACCCAAGGCACCATGACATGGAATGACCAGGTTTGAAACATCTGCCTATTTTTGTAAAACTGCTACCCAAAACTCCCAAAGTCTGTCATTGCGTCTGCATCATCTAAGTCATGGGTGAGGCAGTCTTTCTGCAGCTCAGCCTTATTAAGAAAGGTCCATCTGACAGCTGCTTCCCTTCCCTGGAGGACAAGAGCTGTGGAGTCATGAAGCCCTCCCTGGACCACAGCTCCCAGAGAGCTGGGAGCTGAGTTCTGTGTTTTGATCAGGTTGTTTATTTTGCCTTAGGTTTTCTGGTAAACATATTTGCTGCCCTCACTTCATTTTTGACTCTTGTCTTTGGATTCTTGCTTCAGTGGTTTTCAGGTGTATTGCAACTTGCTTAGTGTAAATTGCCCCAAACTTTCTCTGGAAATAGGCCACTTTCTTCTCTGTCTGCTGTGCAGGCCGGTGGCTGGCTGAGGCTGACCTGCCACAGGGGCGTGAAGTGTGTAAGGAGAGATGGGGCCAGGCCTGGAAGAGCACCTGGGGCAAGGCCTGGGCTTGCCTGACTTCACCTCTGTGAGCCTCAGTTTTCTCATCTGAGAAAGAGGAATAACCACATCAGGGCCTAGTGGAAATGGGAGACTGGGCTTTAAATCCCAAGTCCTGGCACGAGATAGACTTCAGTAATGTTCGTGTCCTTTTTCTGAGTGGCCTTGAGGGTGGTCCACTCAGGGCTGCCCTCCTGGGTGGCTGAGCAGCCTAGTCATGGACTTACACTCAGAAGGGCCCACACGTGGGGTTTGGCGCACTGCAGCCACTGTCTGGAAGTCCTTCGTGGTTCTATCTTTGCATTTATGTTTAGTAAGGGAAGCTGATGGGCCCATCAAGTGTGTGCTGGGAGCTGAGGTCCCTGCTGCCTCCCTGCAGCTTCTTTTGCCCCACCCATGCTCAACACCCACTGCATCCCACTTCTAACACCAGGAGGGCCACAATGAACACAGGTGCCTTTGGAGGTCTGTAGTTGCCTTGCAAATATTCCTGTGTCCAAGGAAAAGTGACTTAAATAGCAAATCACCAGCGTGGCAGGTCGGGAGAAAGGCTGCAGAAGAGAAGAGGAAGCTTTTTCAACGAGACAGCGTGCATTTCCATTTTGAACTGGGCTCTGCAAATTATACAGCCCACTTCTGGTCTGCCGGTCTCTCGGAGGGTACCAGAGCCTGTGTGTGGATCTGTCTTGGGAAGGTTTTGTATAACCAGGGTCCCTGACTTGGTTGGTTCCCCAGTGAGGGAGGAATAGAACGGCGGTCATGGTGTTCGTTTTCAAGGGCTGCTATAACCAAATGTCACAAACGGGATGGTTTAAAACAGCACAATGTGTCATCTCACTGCTCTGGAGAGACTAGAATCTCAAGTCAGGAGCACGCTCCCCCTTGGAAGTGTGGAAGAAAGAGACCCTCCTTGACTCTTCCTGGCTTCTGGTGGTTGCTGGGAGTCCTTCATGTCCCTTGGACTGAAGGACTTGGACTGCACAGGTCAGTCTCTGTCTCTGTTGTCACTTGATGTCCTCCACTGGCTTGTCACTGTTTCTTCTCTTCTTCTTTGAAGATCACTAATCGTATTGGATTCAGGGCCTACCCTAATCCCATGGGATCTCAACCTAACTTGATTACATCTGTTGAGACCTGATTTCCAAATAAGGTCACATTTGTAGGTTCTGGGTACACATGGAACTTTTGGGAACACTGTTTGGGCACCCACTACAGATGGTCTTGGCAGGAATTACCCTGAGTGGTTCCTGAGGCAGACTGAAGGAGACACCACTGGAGGGGCTCTGCCTCAGTGTCTCGGACAGGTGGTGCTCAGTGACCTTCCCCAGGTGGAATTTAGAAAGCACATGTTGGTTAAAGGACCATGGCACTGCATGGTGGCTGACAGCGACTCAGGGAATGCAAATGAGTAGCTCCCAAGAGGCCTCGAGCAGTGAGCTGGACACTGCCTGCAGGCACCCATGGGCGCAGGAGGCACCCACATTTGCCATATTTTGCATGGGTTTCATTCATTCTTGCTTCCATTCAACACACATCTATTGGATGCCTACAGTGTTCCAGGCACTGTGCTAGGTATTGGGAAGTGAAATGAGTCTGATGCAGTGAGACGTGTTCTGAAGACACAAAGACCAGGGAAGGCCTCAGTAGCAGTGTCCTGAGTTGATAGACACAGATAAGGAAGGACAGCCCGCACCATCTGTTGACTGGAATAACCAAATTGCAAAACAATATGCAACATATGAGTATGAGCATGTAAAAAGACCTCATCAAATGTATTTCCATGCAGATATTTTCCATAATTGCTTCATGTATGTACATGCTTAAGAAGAGACCCAGAAAGATAAACCACAAATTGGTAGTAGTGGTTATTTCTGTGTAGCAGGAGGATTATAACAGAGATAAATGTGGGAAATTTACTTATGTTTCACATAAAGACTGTAGTCATCTCTTTATTCCTTAAGCTGTTGCCAAAGTGTGAGCAAAGCATGACACCAGCCAAAAAGGGGGAGACCGTGCTTCTGAGGACAGGGTGGGTGCTGGGAGGTTTCACAGGGGCTTGTGAATACCAGGACCTCTTCCAGATCACCAGCCCCTAATTACATACAGGTTGTTTGCTTCCAGTCCTCCCAAACTTATCTTTCTACTTATACTGTTCTTTGTCTCCAATAAATGGCGTCCCCCCAATTACTGATCTCTCTTTTCTGTGGGGAGGATTAGCGTGTGCTTCGGGCATCCGGCTGCAGTTCCCAGAACCAATAAGGAAGACTTCACCAATCTTTGTCGGAGGCCAGCACCCTGATTACCACGCTCTTTGAGTCCATGCCGCTTTGTGGAATCCCTCTGGGAGGGTTTTGCCTGGTACCCTAATGCTAGTGGAATTTCACACCAAGGGCCGAGGTGAGGGTGAGGAATGCCTTAACCACCGCTTGTTCAGCAAGAAGCCAGTGCTGTCTTGAATGGAAAGGCGATAAGGGAGGTGGCCAGCTCCGGTTTGCAGGACTTTGGAATGTGTGTCTAGCGTCCCCTAGAAGAGCAGGCCTGGGAATCAAGAGACACGGGCTAGAAGTGATCTGCATAGAGATCACTGTGGATGTTTTCACTTCAACTAAGAAATAGAAGAAATACTTTCCTGATGATGTAAAGTTGAGAGGTCTGTAAACACGCTGCATGACAAAATTGGTGGGATGTACAAGATCCTATCTAAAGGATGGAGTTTCGGAAGCAAAATGTACTTGCCCTCAAAAAACCAACTGCATACGAACAAGGAAGTGTGTCTGCACGTGGCGGGTGTGGAGGAGGCTGGGGATTCTGGAGGACGATGAGGCAGGTTCAGGAGCGGGGCCAGGACTCAGCTGCAGGCTGTGCTCACAAAGGCACAGGATGTGGAGTGAGCTGCAGAAGAAGCCCCTGGACTCCTGCAGTCCTCGAAGGACAGATCACCTTCTCAGAAGTGGTTGGAAGGAGAAATTTCCAAGGAGTCCTATTCAAAGAATAGGCAACCAGAGCCATCTAGGGATAAAACAGGCTTCCCTGGAGCACAGAGAGCTCCCTGTCACTGGAGGTGCACAAGCAAATCTCGAAACAGGGAGGTGAGCCCCAGGGGGCAGGAGCTGGGTGTGCTTTTGCCTACATCCCCAGCAGTGGCACCAGGCAGGACTCTGACAGGTGGTCCCTGATAGTTGACCAATCAATGCATTAATGAATCTGGAGAAATACTAGACACCCTAGAGTGGAACGCCGCCTGGTTACGCATTGGTCGTTAACTCCCATGATGAGCTCTTTTCTTGACTGTATCCCTTGCTTGCTGCATCCAGGCCTGACCTGGAAGGTGCTTCTGCAGCACCACAAAGCCTCCACTTGATGGAAAAGGCCTGAGTGAGATTCCTGTGCCTGCCCTAACACCTTGCTGAATAATCCAGGGGTTAGAGAGGCACACACGTGTTCCCTTACGGTTCCGGAGGCCAGAATGCTGAGATCAGTTTCACTGGGCTGAAGCAAGATGCTGCAGGGCTGGTTTCCTCTGGAGGCTTCTGGGGGAGAATTCGTTTTCTTACCTCTTTTGGCTTCAAGAGGCCACCAGGTTCCTCAGCTTCTGCCCATCCTCCTTCTCCACAGGACGTCCCTCTAACCCCTCCTCATCGACACGTTGCTTTCTCTTTTTCGGTGGCCATGGCTCTCACTCCTCATTCTTAGCAGGACACGGGTGGTTACATTTAGTGCCTACGTAAATAATTTAGGATAATCTCTTCACTTTAACATCCTTAACCACATCCGCAAAGTTCCCCTTTACGTTCTGAAGATTAGGACAGGGGCATCTTTTTCTTGGGGAGGGGATGGGACATGATTTAGCTTAACCCTGGACTGGAAATGGGTTATTGAAGGCACCTCCATGTCAGGGGAAGGGAAGGAAGTGGAACTAGAGAAGGAAGAAACCACCACATTGAGAGGCTCCATGACCACATGGTGATCAGCCACCAAGGGAGCAGAGTTGGAAGGAGAAGGGGTGGCCAGCATGGAGAGAGATCAGGGCGTGCCTGCCTCTTTCAGTGTGGTATCCTCAGTGCTGAAGACGGTGCCTGGTATACAGCAGGTGCTCAATAAGTGTTGCTAAATGAATGAACAGTAAGTGAGGATGTTGCTACCTACTGTAGAGAGAGACTATGTTGGTAGCTGTCAATCAGCAGCTTCCCAATGCTGGGCTTTCTAAATCCCTGTGGGAAGCTGGGATATGGACAGGGCATGGCTGTGGGACAGAGGAGAGCTGGACCTGAACGAGGCCGGCTCCTCCTTCTGCTCTGTTTCAGAGGCTCGGGGGCTGCTCTTAGAGTATGAGCTTTGTGGAAAGTTGCACTGAACCCACAGAGAAGGTGAAGGAGCAGTGACTGGAATTCTGACACGGATTTGGTGTGCAGAAGAAGCGGGTACACTGTGAGGTTTCATGCCTTTGGGTTTTGCCTCACTTTCTGAAGGAGATGATGTTGAGGCTCGGAAAGCACTGAGCATGAACTTGTATAAGCCAAGGAAATAGATTAGACTCCAACATGGAAACTCTTTATTATTGAGAAAACTTTCCTCCTCTTCCAATCTTCCCTGCTTTGGGGAACACTGCGGCATTTCTGTCTTCCGGCTGTAAACCAATCCTGCAGCTGATTAAAGGGCAGACATGGAAACTCACAGGATGAGCTCGTTTCGTAGCTGTCTCCCTTGCTTGCTCCATCCAGCAGACAGAGGACAGCTTTCCCTTGCTCTTCATTCACCGGAGCTGCTGGAGCCCTTCACTTTTAATTACATTTGTTTGCAGAATAAACGTGCAATGAAATTTACAGCATTCCCTGAAGTTGACGCTGTGGTAGGCAGGGGTGAATGGCAACGCTGCCTCCCTGCAGAAGGCTCCAAGGCTTTAGACTTGCACAGACCAGTGGATGCTGCTAAACCCAGAGCTTCTTAAATTCCTCTTCCTGACTGGTCATGTGTACATGGCAGCCTCCTGTCAAGGGCTTTGATACTGGATTTCTTAGGATTCAGAGAAAGTTATTTTGCAGCGTGTGTAAGTTAGTACAAAGTGAATTCTCTCTCTGTAAGGCTCTATGTTTACTCTAAGTCGAGGAGACCCCAGGTTGTAGGTTGGCTGAATCAAACATTCATTCATTTATCCAACACCAAGGAGTGCCTAGCGTGTGCCAGAAACAATGAATACAAAGATGAAATGGGCTCAGCCACTGTTGGCTTCTCAGGAACATTCAGGCTGGTGCGTTGGTGGAGTAACAAGCATGAAGACAGCCTCTCTGGCTTTGCACGGGAGATGAGGTCTGCATGAGACACTCCCACTGCACAGAGGATGGGGTGGGGCCAGTGACTTGGGAGAGTGCAGGGAGCCTCCCAGAAGAGGGGCATTTGGTGGGATCTTGAAGGAGGAAAAGCAGTTTTCCGGGTAAAGAGATAAGGGACAGTTTAAGTGTTGGGCCCTGTGGGTGGCAGAGAGCTGCACCCAACCCCTGGCTGAAAAATCTGTTCCTGTGTCAATGCAGGGAACACAGTGTGGGGGCAGAGAGGCATGGCGGGAGACAGCTGGGGCGGAGGGTGAAGAGCCAGCAACAGGCTGACAGCAAAGAAATGGAAATCAAAGAGCAGCATGGCTGGCGGTGGAGCGTGGAGGTGACGCAGGGGGCTGGGAGCCTGGAGGATGGGGCCGGGGGTACATGTCCCGGGGAGCACCAGGGGCACAGCCACATCGTAGTGCAGCAGAGGGGACAGCCTTGGCAGGTGTTTATTTGGGAGGTGGGAAGGGTAGAAAGAGATGACTCCCTGGAGACTGTAGCCTACCTCTGTGATTTCATTCAGGCAGGTGACAGGCCTGTCATCATTTCAGGGACACTGGGAGAGGAGCAGAGTTTAGGGGAAGAATCAGGGAGTTGATTTAGGATCCAAGAAATGGACCAAGCAGGAAAAATCCAAGAGGGTAGGAAAGAACCAGAGAAAGGGGATCTGTAGAGGGAAAGGGAAATTCATGGAGTAGAGGGGGCCTGGGGCCACGGGTGCACCCAGCGCTCGAGTGCCCAGCACAGCCGTGAGCCGGGTCGGGGAAGTGGGCAACACCTGAGGACCGGGTGGCCAGCAGCAAATGGGACATGGCTAACTGGGGACAAGGGGAGCATGTGCTTCTTTCAAAAGAAGAGAGGGGGCGCCAGAGCTTTGAAGGGTACGTTTGAGGAAAGACTTGCTCCAAGATCTGCGACTTGGCCTGTTTGGAAAATGGAGCCCCCACCTGCTCTGCAGGGAGCTAAGCTGCGCAGCCCCTTCTCAGCTCCTGCCTTCACCCCTAGAGCTCCCTCTTCCCTCACCACCTCCCACCTGCCTTCTATCCAACCTCTGGGGCCAAGTGGCGTGAACGTCCATCTTCACGCCTCTCTCTTCTGCTCTGACCCAATTCTGTTGATTTTGTGTAGCCCTATCTGCCTTTCCACTGTAGTTTTTGATTGTGTGACCATCTTGTTTCTTAGGAGGAGGGCTGGTGTGGCCCTTGTCTTCTCATCCCCATCCCACCATGAAGTCTTTGTATGCAGGAGAGGCACAAAGAGAAGGGACTCGCCTCCCTGGAAGGGAAGAACCCACAGGGATCACACATCCCCCAGGATCTGTCTGGTGACTGTGCCCTGCCCCGCATGGCATTGGCAGTCCCCTGGTGTGGGCCAGGTGCTCCATCAATGGGGAGGTTACCCCTCCAGAGCAGCCTGTGGTTATCTTTGTAATCACAGTGACAGATACTAACACACCACTGGTTAGAATGTTCACAAGCGGGGGTTCACTCCCCACGCGATTGTGGGCGGCTTGCACCACTGCCCCCTCCACAGATGTGCACGCGGTGCTCAGAGCGGGCTAGTGGTGCTCCACAGCGGCACGAGGTGAGGAAACAGAGCTGGCTGGGAACCCAAACTGAAGACACGTGCTTTTCCTGCTGTGTTGTGCAGCCTCATGAGATTGCCATGCGGGTACCTCGTAGGTGTGGGGGGCACCTGGAAGACATTAAGCCACACGGTCGGGCAGCAGAACGGGTCCCGGCTGGATGAGCTGCCGGCAGCATTCTGGAGAGAGGGTTTGAGGAGGAGTGATGGGTTAGCAAGGTGTGACCAGTGCCCGGTGAGTTCAGAGGCAGAGACTGTGTTTTAGCCTGGGACTTTCTCAGAGATCTGCCCGACAGCACGGACCGGCTTCCTGTCGGATGAAGTCACGGTTGGTATAGAAGGGCGCGTGACTTGTAGGGACTCCCCATGGAAGGTGCTGGGGTGCTGGGGGTGGGAGGCCTGGGAGGTGGTGGAGGTGTGGGGATGGAAGGGCGTCCTGGGGCCGTCTGGAAGGAAGAAGGGGCCTGCCTGGTTGAGGTGAAGTCCTCTCCCTCCGTGAACCCTGCTTCCTGCTTATCTTATTTTATAAACTAAGAACAGAAGCAATAAAAACAAGCAGACAACAATACTTCAAACAATGAAGGAAAACTGTGAGGCAGAGTGAACCGCAGGAAAAAATAATTTAAAACAAGTTTTCAATAATGTAACGATGATCTGGAAGCAACGCTGAGCCTTTGGGGCCCAGAAGCCTCCTGGACTTCCTGTGGGTCCTCCAGGCTGCTAGGGTGCTCGGTCACCCTCAGGCTGTGTGCTCAGCCCTTGGCCAGGCTCCTTGTGGCCCTTCTCTCCCTGGTAGCCCACCTCACACCTAGGATGCAGTACTCCTGACCACAGGGACGCTGGCCGGCTCGAGGCTGCCCCGGCTGGGATGCCATCTCCCTGGAAGGAACATAGAACCAGTGCCCTCGAACCTGCCTGCTCAGTCCTGTGATCAGTGTCAATGGATGCCAACGTGGATGACGCATGGGTGAAATTTGCAAATGAAAGACGCCTGTTAAGACATTGAAGTTGCTGGAAACAATTCCAGAGGCAGAGACCTCCACGGGCTGGATTCTGCTGTGAACCCCACGTGCTGAAATGTGGCTGTGATGGAGGTGCTTCTGCACCCCAGTGTGAGCTCCAGATGCCTCTCCTCTCCCGCCGCGTGAGGAACGCCAGCCCCACTGGGGGTAATTTTTCTATGAGGGTACCTCATGGAACTTATGGAAAGTTCCAAGTTTCATGGGACAACAAAAAATACATGATAGATATTCCTTTATGAATTCCTGCCGGGAAAAGTCGGTCTTGAATACATACACAGTAGGGATCCTTTTACCTGCCAGGGAAGACCTGTCAAGCCTCCCTTCCTGCACAATTTTCCAGGAGGCCTTGCTGGATGGAATAACCAGCTTATTTCAAGAAACTGGAGGACCTCGCTCTGCCAAGTCTGTTCTTTCTCTCCCTGCGGCTTCTCCATTTTGCCTTATCGTGTGCTGTTTATATGTGTGTTTCTTATAAGATACTCAAATGTCTGTGCAGATGAGCAATGAAGGTTATTTTATTTATTTACTTATTCATATTTTGAGACAAGGTCTATCTCTCACCCATGCTGGAGTGCAGTGGCATGATCTTGGCTCACTGCAGCCTTGACCTCCTGGGCTCGGGGGATCCTCCCACGTCAGCCTCCTGAGTAGCTAGGAAGACAAGTATGTACCACCATATCCAGATAGCTTTTGTATTTTTTGTAGAAATGAACATCTTGTGATGTTGCCTAGGCTGGTCTCAAACTCCAGGGCTCAGGCGACCTGCCCACCTCAGCCTCCGAAAGTGCTGGGATGACAAGCGTGAACCACCACACCCGGCCAGTAGCGGTTATTTTAAAGTCTGACTCTTGGGTACAGAAAAGCCCACTGGTAAAGAATGGTCAGGCAACAGAGGGTCGCTTTAGCAACGGGACGGCTGAAAATGCCCTGGAGGAGTCAGGCCGGAAATAGAATGAGACTGGACAAGGGTGTGGCTGTCCAGGGACCTGAGATGGAAATAGCAAACCCAGTCAAGGCTGCGGAGGGTGCTCTGGTCACATCCCATTTAGAGCATGGCCCTGAGTCCTAGGCGGGGCTTTGGGAGGGGTCGGGGAGGCTCTGTGTGTTCAGTGTTCAAGCCCATGGGCTGTGCTGGTCAGAGAATAAGAGGGACTAATCCAACCTGGTAATGTTTGCAGGATGTTTCTGTGGGTGAGACTGACTCTGTGCTTCTGGCCGAGTGAGGAGAAGCTGGCTCAGTGTAGAGCCTCCCCAGGCCTTCTGCACATAGTGTGAAGTAATGGTGATGAGGTCCCTGTCAAGGGAGGCATTCAGGAGGAGGCATTTGACCATTTTCCTAGGATGGAGTAGGGGGGTTTTGTGCATGAGGTAGGGCTGAGCTTCTGAACCCGAGAGTCAGTTATCCGCCTCCTATTGACAGGCGGGCATGGGAAACCTCAGCAGATCCCTGCAGACACTCAGAATCTTCCAGGGGCCATGAGGAGGGTCCCCGCGTCCGAGCTGCCCTCCTTCTCTACACTTTTTCAGGACCTGACACTGTGCCCCTCAGCCTGCTCTTCATCCGCTTGGCGTAGGTTGCTGGGCAGCAGGTTCTGGGGGAAGAATCGGGGGCTGAGGACTTGGAAACCTTCCTGTGGGATGTTCCTGGGGAGGGTGAGGTATGGAGGGGAGAAGAGCCCTGTTGGCTCCTTGTTTCTGAAGCTCAACCTTTCAGGCGGGAGTAGTCAGGCCTGCGGGAAACACCATCCCAGGCACATCTCCGGCTTCCCTTCACTTCTCTGTCCTAAAGTTCTTCTAGGGGTTTTGGTCTCAGAAAAGTTCCTGTCGACAAAAGGTTTTGGGCCCTTTGGGTGACAATGCCTCATTGGCTGCTGTATTTAAGCAGTGAGCAGGGGTGTGATGGGTCTGTGGATGTGGACCTCGGGACTGGGAATATAAAGTTGAGGAGCGTCCTGGAATGTCACTGTGACATTCAGCAACTCTGCTCCACACACATCGACTGAGCTCCCAGGAGCAAAGCCAGGGAAGCAACAGGGAGCTCCTGAGCATGTGGAGGCAGTGTGTATCCCACAGGAGCAGAGGATCCTCATGGAATGGGGCCAGGGGCTCCAGGATGCAAACATAGGGTGCAGGATGGGAGGTCATGAACAAGCCCTGCCGAGCCCCCACCCTGTGCCAAGTGCCAAGTGCAGTGGGTGTGGGATTGCAAAGGTGGCCAAGACTCGATTCCTATAAGGAGCCAAGTGGAGGGCTTGGGGCATTGGGGGAGGCCACTGCATGCCTAGGAACTGTAAGGCACAGTGTGGCCAGCAGACAGACACCCCACAAGGCCCATTCATCCATGAGGGTGCCCGGGGTTGGGCTACACAGAAGTTCCAGTGGTCAGCAAATTGGGGATTTTGGCACAAGAGCTGGAGTGGCACAGCAAGGGGCAGTGACTTGTGTATGTGTGTGGGGGGGCGGTGGGTCACAGTGAAGAGGCGACACCCTCATCCATCAGGCAGGAAGTGAGGGCGTCCATGCAGCTGGCACAGGCGTCCACTCTGCAGGCAGCAAGACCAGGCATCGTTCCCCTGTTCTGTGGCCCCCTAACTCCAGGCCTTGTTGAGGGCTTCCCAGCCATTTGTTAATAATAGAGAAACTGATTACGAATGTGACCAGGCTCTCAGACAATGATTTCCCTCTAACAGTTTCCAGCTTTTTAATCCAATTCATCAGCCATTCTAGAGTGAGTGTTTCATGAAATCCAAGAAAGGTGCTGGCAATAATAATAAAAACTGAAGAAAGGAGAGAGGAGGAGGAAACAGAGGCCATCCCAAAGATTAAGAGGAGTTTAAACAAACACAGGAATGAACAGCAGGGGTGGGGAGGCCATCGGCGAGGGGAGGCTGCTCTGGATGGGGAGGCTGCCGTCTTGTCGTCTTGTCCTGGCCACTGGCCAGCGTGGGGAGGAAAGCGTGAGCTCTTGGGGCTCCTGGCTTCGCCTCAGTTCCGAAGCAGCCCCCTCATCTCAGTGCTCCACCCCTCAGCACAGTTTCTGTCTTGAAACCTTTCCGTAGTGAAGACTCCTCTCAAGGCCCAAGGGCCCCACCTCTCCACTGTTGAGAATCCCATCTCACCCACTTTGTCTCCCCTGTGGCTGGATCCGTGTCCACTGTGGAAGGAGCGTGGAGGCGTGAGAAAGGCCCAGAGAGGTGGCCTGGGTGGCTCCTTTCTCTCAGGAGCCAGGACTGCAGTGTGGCCTGGGTGCTCTCCATTGTGGACATCTGAGCCTTTGAGACGAGGGGCCATTTGTTACCATCATCTGTTCCCCAGAAGCAGCTCCGATGAGCTCCCTCCTTGCCCGTGGGTCCAGGTTCTCAGGGTCTCCCTCTCAGTGTGGAAGCATCCTGGGGCTGGCTAGCCCCCATGGTGTCATTTAGGGAACCTGGCTGGCTCCCGTAAGCGGGGGCCACACGGCAGAAGGACCTGCATATTGCCAGCCTCAGGGATCAGCCTAGCCAGGCTCTCAGCGGGGCAGCATTTGAGGCTCTGAGGAGCAGAGCTGATGTCTGGACCGGGCAGAGCTGATGTGTGGACCGGGCAGAGCTGATCTGAGGCAAGAGCTCCAGCTGGCAGACAACTGTCACTGTGGGACCCACAGACCCCATGTTCCACCCATGAGCCTCGGGGTGAGAGGGTGCTGGGGTGCAGTGGGCACTGGCAGGACCCCCTGCTCACATCTCAACCAGAGAGATGCCCCAGATCAGTCTGACACATTGCAGTCCCATGTGAGGTTTTGCGGGATGCAGGGAAAGGTTTGCTATAGCTGAAGAGATGGTCGAGCGCGTTAGTGCCGCAGACAAGGTGTGTGAGGCGTCCTCCTCTGCGGTGGCGTCTTCATCTCAGCCCCACCGCTGCGGCCACATAAACACCTCACTCCCCCAGCACAGGAGCTCCCACAGGCTCAGGTTCTGTGCATCTTCTTCCTTGTTGGGTTCCACACACCTAAAACGGCCCCTGGTTCATGTCAACCCTTAAGAATTATTTGTGCAGTGGTGGGATTCAGGCGGCCCAGGTGTAAACTCAGCCCCACTGCCTGACTTTGATGAAAGGATTCAATGTCTGAGTCTCGGCTTTCATCATTGCGAGCTGGGTGTCTTAGCAGAGTCACTCCTCTGCACATGTGAGGAATATGTCCAGGCTCTCTCAGAGTCCCCAAGCGGCACAGACATGATTTCTCTTCCTAAAACTCCCTCTGATTCCCTAAATAATGGGAAGGGGACAGATGATGGGTGCTGACGGGGAGTCCAGCACGCACTGTTACCTACTGTGCACCAGAGGCTGGTGTGCTGTGACCTTGGTTACCCCTCGTTCATCACCTGTGATGTGGGTATTGTAATTTTATTTTACAAATATGGAAACTGAGGCCCAGAGAGGTGACGCTCCCACAACCATAGGGCCAGGAGATGATGAAGACCCTGGAATCCAGGTCATGAGGTCCCTATGTCAGCAGGGACCCAAAGGCTGTATCAGGGAGCCTGAGGACTCTGGGCTACCCTGAGCAAAGGCCCTGTGTGGACAGCATGGAGAATGCTGCTCGCTGTGCGGGGAAAGCTGTCCCAGTGTGGGTCTTTGGTGGATGACCTGTGCGGCCTCCCTCCCCCAGCCAGCCTCATCTCCACCCTGGGCATCCTTAGAAGACAGGAGAGCCATCCTCAGCCTTGTGCAGATGGAATCTGGAATCCAGGACTCACCTGCTGTGGGATAGTCGTGGCCGGGATGGTCCTGGCTTCAGGAATAGACCATGCATCTCAGAAGGCCTGAAAAGGAGGGGAACAGACACTGCCACCATGAGGAGACCGGAGCAGACGGCCCTGGGAGTGCAGGGTTCTCTCCACTTGGTCCTTGCGATCCCAGCCGTCTCCCTGAACGTCAGCAGGACAGCTGTGACTGTTCCTGATGTCATATGCAGGAACCCAGTGGGCAGTTCAGAAGGACTGTCCCTTCCATGGGAAAGGGAGCCTTTTCCGTGGCCCCTCTCAGCCTGGCCCCACAATCTATGAGGATGCCAGGTCCGGCCCACAGGCAGGGACAAGGCCCGTGCACATTGGGGTCCCGTCAGCAAAGAAGGAAGGTGGGCAAGAGGCGACATGGCAGAGCCGGCCCTAGTGACGGGCGGAGGACCCTCTCCCTCCTGTGTGTGGGGACAGTGGTGCCCATGGCAGGTGTGGTCCAGGCCTCCCAGGAGGCTTCATGAGACCTGTTCAGCAGAGCCTTGTGGTCATCAGGGTGGTGGCAGGGGCAATATGGTGGGGACCGTTGTTCTCTGCTCTCCCTGCCTGTTACCTTTCCCTAGATCTCCCCTCCTTCCCCCTCTCCTTGTTTCTGGCCCTGGAGTGAGACAGGCATTTGGAGGCTTCATCTACCTTCTGCTTTCTCCCACTCAGACCTCCTTAGAGGCCAGGGTGTCTTCCTCAGGGGCTCCTTGGCTCTCTCCAGGCTCCTTCTCTGGAGGCCAGGGTGCTGCTGGCTGGGACGGTGTTGAGGGTGGAGCTGGGGTGTGGGAGTGTCCCTGCTGCCAGCTTCCAGCAGTTCACACCTTTGTGAGCCTGCCTTGGACTTGAAAAACACTGAGCATGTTAGTTTCCGAAGACTGCCATGAAACATGACCACCAACTGCGTGGCTTAAACAGCACAAACTTACTCATAGTTCCAAAGCCCAGAGTCGGAAAGCAAGGGCCACAGCCCCTCTGCAGGCTCCAGGGAAGAACCCCTCCCTACTCCTCCCAGCTTGTGGGGTCCCAGGTGTGTTCCTTGACTTGTGGCCAATTGCTCCAGTGGCTCCCTCATCACGCCGTCTTCTCTTCTCTCTGTCGCCTCCTTTTCTGTCTCTTAGAGGGACACTTGTCATTGGGTTTGGTGCTCAGCCAGAGAATCCGGGATTATCTCATCAGAAGATCCTTAACTTGATAACATCTGCAAAGACTCTTCTTCCCAAGGTCACAGTCAGAGGTTGGAGGATGTGAGCATATTTTTGGGGGCCACCACCATTCAACCCACAATACTCAACCTGAATCAGACGTTCCAGGGGTTTTTACCAGAAGCTGTGGCCTGCTCTGCTGCAAGGCAGCCCCTCCTGCTCTCTCTGGAGTCCTGCCTGCTGCGATCTTGGGACGCGCCCCAGCCCGCGCAGTTGTGTGTTTTCTGGTTGTGCAGGAGCTAACAAGGGAAAGTTGCTCTGCTGAGACCCCGAGCAGGCTGCCTGGCGACATTGCTATCAAAGCTCTTAGGCAGTTTCCTATGTCAGCGTCCTGGGCAGGAGAGTCATTGTTCCTTTGAGAGTCTGGTCCTGACCTCCTGAGCTCAGAAGACAGGCAGCCTGCTGTCTCCATGGGGCTCCGGACTATGGGTCAAACCTGCAACGCTGACCCAGAGCTTCCCGTTCTGACCGGCAGCCTGTGGGGTGAGGAGGCAAAGCTTACTGTTTCTCCGGCGGCTAGGAGTCTGTGTGTCTTGACTCTGCCCAGGGTACAGCTTTGGCTGTTGTTTGGGCTGGTCAGGATGATGAGCAATCCTTGGTGGCCCTTAGTGGCCTTGGTGGACATGAGCCTGTCTGTGCAGAGACAGAAGCAGAGACTGTCTGACTCTCATGGGGAGGAAGCACACCTGATGTCTCTTTATTGCATGATGTCCCCCTCATGTCCCAGCAATCCAGGAAGACCCTGGGTGCACCAAGCACAGAGCCTGCAGCAGGTTTCCGGGGTGGGGCCACGTCCTCGCCACTCCACACATCCTTTCTCGGTGCAAATGCTGTGAGCATTTGTTCCCGGAGCATAGTTGTACCAGGCCCAGGGTCACTATTGAAGCCCTCGCCACAGCGGCTCAGTGTTTTGGGGGTTTCTGTCTTCCTTTTCTTTTATGCCTTCTGTTTTTCTTGAGAGACATCGTCTTTATTACAATCAATTATGCTTTAACCACCATTTTATATCTTTTTTTGGTAAGTGTGGCAGGTAACGGGAAGACTTTTGTTTTCTTTAGATTTGGCCAGAGGAAGTTTGAAGTTTGACAGGCTTGAGGGATGAGCTTCAAGGTTTTATTTTCTTGCTGTTGAGTTTTCTATTTAAATTCATCTTCTCTTTTGATTTTCTCTGATTTCAGGGCACATCTGCAAATGCATTGGACTTGCCGTCCTACAATTCTGCAGTTTTAAAATTAATCTTTTATCTCCTACCCCTGGAAAAAGCAATGTTTGCTTCAATATGCATTGTTACGATGATTTTGGAATTTGGGATACATGGGAAAGGTGGAAGGTTAACGTTTCTTTGTGTTAATGGACTGCTTTTGCATGACTTACAGCCGAGATAAAACATGCACAGGCGTATGGAAGAACGATAGCAACGGGGTTGCTTTTGGCAAGGATTTAAACAACATGCACCGTCAGCCTAATCGTATCTTTAAAAAATTAGAGGATAATGAGCATCCACTCTGTGCCAGACGCGGCACTTGGCTCTTGAAATACATTATCTGATTTAATTCTTGCAGCCCCTGAAGTGGATGCTTGTGTCTACGTGTTCCAGAGCCTCCTGAAAGTCACACTCACGGCTCTGGTTATCTGGCTCCAGGGCTTACTCAGTCTTTCCATGATGCTTAACTCCAGTCACCGCCAACCCCCTACTTCCTCCGCCCCTCAGTGAAGATGAAGGGTGCAGGGGTAGGACCTGCCTGGGGCAGTGGGGCCCTGGGCACATGGGCTGCAGAGTGTGGGCACCAGCTCTGCTTGCAGGAGTCTGCAGTGCAGCGAGGAGGTGGACAGGACTCAAGGACTCACAAATGAGGAGGATGGCCGCACTTTGGGACATAACTCCCAAGTGGTAATAGAAAATTGAAGGGTGCAATTCACTCAGGCGGGCAGGGCAGCTCCCTTGCAGGAGGAGACATTGAAGAGGGGACTTGAAGGATTGGGAGGAGCAGGGAGAATGGGGAACGCACGGTGGGGGCAGGCTGAGCACAGGCAGTGCCTGTGAGCGGGGTAGGGGGTCCCTCCATCCTCGCTAGCCTGTGGGGAGAAGAGAACGAGGGTGACATGAAGGCAGAGGCAGAGCCAGTTCAAGCAGAGCCCTTTGATCAGGCCATGTCATTCCAAGCCAAGGCCGGGGGAAGCACTGGGGAGAACTGTGCTGTCAAAATAGGCCACTGTGGTTGCTAGGCGGGTGCTAGTGGGGGGACCAGGCAAGGAGGGGCAGCCGCCTTCTTGGTTTCCATCGCACAGCTCATAAGAGTGATCTGCTGACCATGGATTGCTGGAGCAACGCGGAGACCTACCCCTGCTGCAAACCACAGGTTCAGACTCACAGCAAGGTCCTTCCCATCCTTTGCTTGTGTGCTGGGAGGGATTTGGGGGAGGGCCATCAGGCCTTTTCTAGATGGTCCCTCCATTTGGGTTTGTCTGCAGCTGTTGTCATGGTTAGACTGGGGTTATGGGTTTTTGGAGAGAGCCCCCTCCTGTCACATCCTCCCAAAGGTACAGGCTGTCAATGTGACATGTTCCCGAGGAGAGGGAAGGGATCTGGGCTCTGCACATCTGCACTAAGTGTCTGTTATGTGCCGAGCAGAGTGGAGGCTCTGGGGATTTGGAAGAGGAGAGACAGGCCTCATGGCGCTCACAGCCATGGTGTAGAAAACATAGAAGCACCCATAGGGCAGGTACACCTAAGTCGTGTGAGCTGTGCAGGGCGGGAGCACAGAGGGGCGTACATTAGCTGACCTTGTCAGGGCAAGGAGCACTCAGAGGGGATGCGGAGTGGCATTTCAAAGGATGAATAGAAGCTAGTTGGGCAGGTAGTGGGGAGAGTAGTGTGGGCTGAAGGATGAAGAGATGGAGAGGTGTGAAGGTGGGCTGGGAACAGCAGTGGCTTTGCATTCCTGGGACACAGTGTGGATAAGAACAGGGGAGCTGCTAGGCATGTGGGTCATGCCTGGGGTCCTGGTCTTCCATCTGTAGGTTTGGAGGCTGCCCGGTGTTCTGACGGTCACGGGGCTGCTTGATGCAACGTGGAGGGTGAGCTTGATGGGAATGTGGGTGGTGAGAGAGCAGACAGGGAGCCAGCTAGGAGCTTTCATTAAAGTCTCCCCAAGAGGAAGGAGGTGGCTGCTGGGAGCAAAGGAATGCACAAGCTGAGAAATTGGGAGGGGAGGACAAAGGGGGTTTGGGGTCCAAGAGGAGACATGGGGCAAGCCTGAGACCCAGCGGAAGTGACATCCTCACTGCTTTGAGGTGCATGGACTGTGGGGGCAATATCCTGGCCAGGAACTATAGCCAGGAGGGGAGGGAGGGTGGAGGAGGAGGAAGGGAAGAAAGAGGGGAGGAGGGAAGAGGGTGACTCTTCGAGGGTGACTCTTCCGGCTCTTCCTGGGAAGAAGGGGGCAGAGAGAGGAGGCAGCGAGGGCCTGGCCCTTCCAGGATACAGGAGGCAGGGGTGTGGGGCGGGTGGCTCTTTCGGGAGAGATTGGGCATCTGGGGCAGCTCTTCTGGCTCTGTGTGGACAGTTGAGCGGACTGGACGTATGTGTCAGGAGCTGGGATGGAGACCAGGGCCAGAGGTCACTGGTTTGTACTGGGTTGGGGGTGGGGCATCAGTGAGGGTGTGGAAAGAGGGTCCTACAGTGTAAGCATCGTAGAAAGTCAGGCCTAGAACCCCAGGAAACACGAACAAAGGAACAGTTCACCGGTCTACATACACGCAGTGACATCGACAGTATTTGAGTATGCTGGATGAATTTCATTTCCATGCCTTTCCTATTCTGGAACATTCATTGAATGGGCTTAGAGGCTACCCACTCTAACTCAACACCCTCGCTAAGCTATGAATTAATACATTCGATGCCCTGTGCCTGCTTCGGGAAGAAAGCAGAATCTTCCGCTTATGTTGACAAGAGTTGTGAGGGCCGCTCTCTTGATGGAGAACCCCTGGATTCTGGTGTAAGGGTGAGCTGGAGGCAGGAACACTGCCTCGGAATAGCAGCCCTGGCCTAACGTGCAGGGCGACTGCGGGCTTGCATCTTAATTTCTCGGGTCGATGTCGTCAACTCCAAGGTCAGGACTGGAGGGGCGGAGGCCGAGCGCTGTTTATGCTCCAGGCATCGCTCTTGTTCTCCCGTCATTCTCCTCCTAGCTCTGCAATGCAGGTGAAGGATTAAAAGTGTGGCAGGTTAATTAACTTTCCATATTTTCTTTTCTCTTCCACTTCCCTGTTCCTCTAAGCAGGTGACAGGTATGTGTGATTTGTCTGTCCTGCGATTGCCACATTTTCTATTGTAATTCCCTCAGTCTTGGACCAGTGATCTAGAGACCTCGCTATCTCTTCCTGGATTTCTGTAATTTTTGCAGAGGCTGGTTCCTGCGCCTTCCCTCTGAGCATCAGGCTCAGCTCACCAGAGGCAGCGGAGCGAAGCCCCAGGCGCTGGTGACAGCTGATATGTTCCACACGAGCTGTGGAATGATCTGCATTAAATGAGGATTTATGATCAATCCTCATAAATTAAGCCTGCCTCAGAAGACCAAGGTGAGGCCCATGCTAGTGAAATTTCATTAACTAGCATGGGGAAGCACCCTCTCTTTGTCCAGGAAAGCCATGAGTGTTTGTTACAAAAGCCTCTTTCTATCCCATGGTGGTTGTGGCTGGCATTGATGCCACAGACCCTGATTGGGTGGTGGCCACTTGCTGTGAGCCACCCTAGGGTGGGGGCCTGTGTTCCTTGGATAGACAGAGTCTATGCAAGGGCCCAGCTCCTGCAGGGTCAAAACCAATGCCACCTCTGGGTACTCTGCACTCTGCACCTTGCCAGGTGTGTACCCGTCACAGCCATTCAACTTTTCCTTCTGTAAAGTGGGAATAACGCCTCCTCTGGAGTAGGTTGAATAGCGTCCCCACCAAATACATGTCTATATCCTCACCTCACAGATTTTTAAATCTGTGGACCCCTGAGTCCCACCAGAACAACTGGAAGTTGGGTCTTTACAGATGTAATGAAGGATCTTAACATGGCATCTTCCTGGATAGTGGAGGCCCTAAACCCAATGATGGGTGTCATTACAAGCAGAGGAGAGGGCAAAGAGAGACACAGGAGAAGGAGGCTGTGTGCAGAGTTTGGAGGGATGAAGCCACAGGCCAGGGGCTGCAAAGGTTGTAGGCGCCACCGGGGCTGGGAATTCGCAGGAATGGTCTTACCCTAGAGCCCTTGGCAGAAGCGGTGGCCCTGCCATCCTTCACCTCTTACTTTTGCACTCCTGAACTATGACAAAGCAAATCCCTGCTTTGTAAACCTGCCTGGTTTGTGTCACATTGGTAGAGTAGCCACAGGAAGCCAGTGCACACTCCTCTCACACGCTGGGATGGTGTGAAGTGGGTGAGAGCCTGTGGCTGACGCAGGCTGGTGCAGAGCCCAGCTGCGGCCCCTGCTGGGCCCCGCCTGCTCTTATCTGTCCTCATCCACCCGCCCTCCACACTCCCGAAGAAGGGCTCTGCCCTGCACCTGAGGCTACATGGATAGGCCTCAAGAGGCGGGGCTGGGAACCCTTCTGGCTTTTGCCCGTGGGCCTTGCACACTCAGACTCTCTGTGACAAGGTGACACAAGCAGCAGGCCCCGGAGCCAGGAGGAAAAACATTATTTCCAATTCCTGATTATTTTATCATTTTACTGTAATGAACTTGGGAGGTGTAACAAGCCGTGCCAGCTGTTTTGTGGAGTCAACTGGGGTGTGTGTAAATTCATAGGTAATTCCACCCCAAAGACTAGCATGCGGCTAAGATAGGACCCCACCCTGTGGGTATGTTGGCATCAGCTTTTGTCCTGGTTCTGCAATGGAGTGAACTGGAGGGGCCCAAGGAAGCCAGAGGGTCACCGTTGGGGCCAGAAAGGCCTTTTCTGGGGTCCTTACCACATAGGGCCTAGGGGTTCCCATCCCAGACTGGACAAATGTGGAGTTTTTAAATCTGTGGACTCCTGAGTCCCACCAGAACAACTGAGTCTTCTGGGAAGTGCCTTGCAAATGCTTTCTGGGAGTCTTCAAGAGATCCCAGGGTAGTGGAGGTGAAGTTAGCAATGAGATCAGGACTCAGGAGAGAACCCTCCAGCGCTGGATGCTGTGGGCAAGGGCGGCACTGCCCCCACAGAGAGGGTCGTCTGCTGCTCTGCTCCACAAGACCCCTGTCCAGCAGGGACCGCAGTCAGGGGATGGGGTGGCTTCATACTTCACAGGGCAGCAGTGACGCTGATGGGACCTGAAAACAGAGAGAGAGCCGTTGTGGGATGCTCGGTCATTCCTGAGTCCACAGTCATTCCCAGGTCTGCTGGGCAGGCTGGAAGCCCCCCTTTTGAAACAGTTTTTGGTGGGTTTGAAGCTTGTAGAAACCTTTGAAAAAAGAATGAAGTTAAGTGGGTATCTGAGCAGCTTCAGATCAAAATCTCACCAAGGTTTTCAAATTGTAATAAGGTCTTAAACACAGAATGGTTAATTTCACTCAGATGGAGACGGTGTGGGGTCAACAGAATCCAGAAGAATATGAATCTAGACCAGAATAGAGCAGTCCATGCCTACCAATGGCAGCTTAGTGAGGAATGGCCAGAAGGCCATAGGCCGTGTGGTATGTGTGTGTATATGTGTGTGGCACTGTGTGTGTGTGAGCACTTGTGTGTGTGCATAAGCACGTGTGTATGAGATAACATGAAGCCACATAACGGTTCTCATTCTCATCCTCATGTGATGGTTCAGTCTTTCTCAACAAATCCTGTTGTCAGCCCCAGAAAATACTGCAATTACAAAAGGCCTCCAGAGAGTATTTTCCATAAGAGGTTTGGAGGTGACTCTTGGGCCATGCAGAACACTGCTCTAAAAGGTTTCTTGGGTGCCATGAGCCACTTGGCCCAACCGCTGTCTACTCTGTGGCCTCCTCCATGCCCTGAATCAGAAGTACACACTTGGCCCAGGAACACATCTTCTCCACGGAGTGAGCAGAGTGTGGAGAACCGCGTCAGGAGATCTGTGTTCAATCCCTAGACCGGGGCGGAATGCCTGACAGGTCGTGGAGCCTGTGTGGGTCTCATCCTTCTCATTTAGAAAGTGCAAAGGCTGCTCTTCCCTTAGGAGAATGTAGGAGCTGAGCTGGTCTTAGCCTGGGACAGAGTTTGTCTCAGAGGAGCCCTGGTCCTTGGTGCATCTAAAACACCTCCCGGGCATGTTTCTCTCTGACCACGTCCTTCCTTGGAACTCTCCCTGTCTGGTTTCCTCACCTCTTTCCCCTGCTACCTGCCATCTCTTTTTCCCAGTCTCTTATGAGTTATCTTCTTCCCACCCTTGACAGCTTCACTCCTTATTTCTCTTCCCTTCCCATCTTCCACCCCGCCCCCCGCCACCTCCCTGGGCATCTCAGCTCTGCCCCAGTATCAGTGTCTGGAACAAGCTGGGCACCCCACTGTTTCCACCTGTGCTGGCTCCATCCCATGGGCTCCAGGTCCACAATGTCTATGAGCAGAACATCTCCACTGGCAAGACCCTGAGTCATGTCAAACCCACCTCATCCCAAATGCAACTCCTGTCATGCCGCCAGAGCCCCAAGAGCAGCTTGGACTGAATCCTCTGCCTCCCCACCTCCTTCCCTCCTCCTCAGATCTGGCATCCAAGTCACCTCCAGTCTGAGAGTAGCTGCTTTCTCTTTTTTCCTCCTAGAAGGCTTTGGCTGGATCCCCTCTCATCACGGCATCCAAGGCCTTCGTGGCTTACCCTTTCCAGCTTCTTCCTCCATCCTGTGCTCCTGCTCCACTGGCTCTGAACATTCAGTTTTTCCTGACCCCAGTTCTCCAGTGCCTCCTTCTGCCTGGGTCAGTCTGCCTGAGTCCATTTCTTGGTGGACTTGTAATCATCTTTAACGACCCTATTTAGGCCAGGCATGGTGGCTTGCACCTGTAATCCAAGAGACTAAAGAGGCTACAGAGGGAGGATTCCTTAAGACCAGGAGTTCGAGACCAGCCTGAGCAATGTAGTGAGACCCTGTCTCTACCAAAAATAATAATTTAAAAAATTAGCCAGATGTGATGGTGCACACCTGTAGACATAGCTACTCTGGAGGGTGAGGCGGGGGTCACTTAGGCCCAGGAGTTCGAGGCTGCAGTGAACTATGATTGCACCACTGCACTCCAGCCTGGGCAACAGAGTGAGACCCTCCTGCCAGGGTAGGAAGAAGGAGAGAACTCATAAGAAATGGAGAAAAAGAGATGGCATGTAGCAGCGGAAGAGGAAGAGGTGAGGAAATCAGGCAGGGAGAGTTTCCAGGGCAGAAGATGTCAGAGAGAAACATGTCAAGGATGTTTTAGATGTGAAAATGGGTCTTGAGACTCTGACTCTAAAAGAAGAAACCAGATGCTGTTCAAAGACTATCTGCTTTGAGGTAGCCTAAAGCATGGCCCCCTCCACTCTTCACTCCTGCGGCTTCTGCAAAGCATGTCCTGCTGTGCCGGGGTCATCTCTCTGCTCCACGTGCCCCTCCTCCTGAAGGCTGTAGGAGCACCCAGTGCAAGACCACTCCTTATGCCCCTGCCTGTCCACGGCCTTCCCCGCCCTCTCACTCCAGACCCCAGGCAGGCCTGTGCAGCCCAGACTGGAGACACCCGATGAGCTCACCCACAGCAGGGCTTCATGCAGTGGCAGGGGCGGGGTGGGTGGCAGCAGGAGGGCACCTGCAGGCTTCTCACAGGGTTCAACGCGGCTTTTCACCCTGCAGTGGGGACACCCACTCCGGTTACTACTGCAACACCATTATACTTTTTCGTCCTCTTTCTTCAGTTCCATTGTTTTCTCTCTCTCCTGAGTTCTAAGCAAAAGGGAAAAATGTCATGGACAGAGTTTGGAGGGGGAGGTGTGGGTCATCAGAACACAAGAAGGAGTGAGCGAATCGTTACTTGTTTTTCTGTTAACATAGACATTTACACCTAGTGTTCCATTATTGGAACGCTAAGCATGTGGGAGTTATTTATATCCTACTGCTCAAGGTCATGGCCAAAGTCTGAACGCAAAAATTCAAAAAATTGCAACCTCAGGCATACATGGGTTAAAATCAAGATACAGTTCTCATGCCATCAATTTTACCCTTTCAAATCATACAATTCGGTTGTTTTCTGTATTTACAAAGTGCAAATATCACCACTCTAATTGCGGGGTATTCTCATCACCCCAAGACGAAACCCATTAGCAGTCAGTCCTCACCTATTCTTCTGCCATCCTGTTGACTTCTAATTACAGCATTATAGACATCTTCTTTATGCGAGGGTGAGGAGGCTGGGGACAGCATAACATTTAAAACAGTTTACTTCTAGGAAGTGTTAAATTATATAAATAACCCTAGTGTCACAGACCCAACTCCAGCATGCACAGGCTTTTGTGCGCAGTGGTGTCAGGTGGAAATGTACATGCCATGAGTTGATGTTTGTAAAGTGTTCCCAACTGTGTCTGGCACATGGTAAGTGCCATGACTGTGTTTGCTAATGAACTAACCAGATGGCAGGATTATCAGGAGAGGTAGGGTTTCTGCCCTGATGATGGACGCACAGAATCCAAGTTTTCTCCAAAAGGATCTAATGGAAAAATCCTATCTGTTCAAGTGTGGCCAAATACCAGATTTGAAACACAAGGTTGTCCTTAAGAAAGGGATGATTCCTTATGAAATATTGGAAAATATTCCCTTGTCTACCTCCAGGGAGAAGCCAGGGAATAGGACCAATTTCAGGAAAAATGCAGTCAACTGAAAGTAGAATAACAACATTTTGCAACAATAGTTCCAATAAGTGGATTCTTTCCATTTGGTATTAATTGTATTCCCATCAGATGCCTCAGAGTCAACGGTGTTTTCTATTCCTATCAGCATCAATATTCATGAGAGTCTCTTGTCCCTTATTCTGTAGGATGGAGGAGTTATAACAACATGGATGTCTCATGCAACGTTTTAAAACATAACCCTTAAAACTCTAACTTAGCTATTGGAATTAACTTCTTCTTTTTTTTAGATGGAGTCTCGCTCTGTCCCACAGGCTGGAGTGCAGTGGCACGATCTCAGCTCACTGCAGCCTCTGCCTCCTGGGTTCAAGCGTTTCTCCTTCCTCAGCCTCCCAAGTAGCTGGGACTACAGCCATGCGCCACCATGCCCAGCTAATTTTTGTATGTTGAGTAGAGACAGAGTTTTACCATGTTGGCTAGACTGGTCTTGAACTCCTGACCTCAGGTGATCCACCCACCTCCACCTCCCAGAGTGCTGGGATTACAGGCATGAGCCACCACGCCCAGCCATGGCTAGCAGGATGCAAGAAGAGCTGGCTCCGAAGCCGTGGTTAAGGATGCTGTGCAATGGGGGACCAATCCGCAGGTGCTCCTGGAATACACAGACCCAGCTGGAGGCTCTGGGAGGAATTCCATCTGGAAGCAAACATGCCACGTCCAGAGGCTAGGGGGACCCAGCAGTCAGTGCCGGAAGGGAGTGTGTGCAACAGCAGGGCTCTGGCCCCAACTGAGAATCAGGGCTGGGGGTGGGGAGGCTGGAGACAGATTTCTGGAAGTGACCTGGCAGGTAGGAGCAAGGTCCAGGTGGGAACTCAGAACACAGAGCGGAAGACAGAAAACAGCCTAGTACCACAGGACTCAGAAGGCAGGACCATGCAGGGCACGTGGTTTCCAGAAGTGAAGAGAGGGGTGAATTGTCCATAGGAGGAGCTGGAGCCTGCACTGGCAGGAGAGGCGCTTGGAGCAGTGCTGCCCTGGGGCTGAGTGGCCTGAGGATTGACGGGGCCTTGTCTGTAATGCAGCGAGCAGCAGGACCGGGCTGCAGGAGAGTTCCCGGGGCTGCAGCTGTGAGGAGAGGAGAGTCTGGGAAGGGCATGCAGCTGGACTTTGCAGTGATGGGGTGTGATTTCTCATGCCCGGGGCCACTATTCCCTGGCTGTGCTCCCATGGGGTCTCTAAGTGAGAGACACAGGACCGGATGTGGGCTTTGGCAGTGGGCAGGTGGATGAGAATTCATGTAATGCCTGGCTCAGGGTGTGGCTCTGGAACAAGGCAGGCCTGGGTTTGAATCTCAGCTTTCCCCCTAATCAATATCATGGCCGTGGGGCTGTTATTGACCCTTCCTGCACAAGGCTGATAACACGCACGTGTTGTAAGGATGTATGAAATAATGGATGCTAACAGCATCGATGGTTATAACACATGAAACCCGTGAAAATCAGTTGGTTGTGTTGGCTTGTACTCTGCGTGTCCTGGTCCCCACATCAGTGTTCCTTAACCTTTTTTATTTTTCAAGGCACAAACTCCTTTCAAAGCCTGATTAAAGCTTTGCGTGCTCTCCCTGCAAAACCCACTCATACATGTGTTCAAGGAATTTCAGAGGTTTTACCGACACTGGCGTTGAGAATCTCTGCTCCTGACTTGAGGACAGGGCTGCTTTTCTGACTGCCATCTCTTCTGTCATTGTCCATGTACAGGTATAATCCTACACAAATGCTTTAAAATCAGAATTTTCAAAACTGGCTTTGTGATATGCCCAGCATTCTATGCACAGACAAAAACTACAACCACCATAAAAGGCTAATTGGGATAACCAGGGAAATTTAAGTTGGGCGGTAGAGGAGATGAGACTGTTAAATTCGTGTTTCCCTGCTTAGGTGTGATCATAGCACTGCAGTTGCCTAGGGGAAGATCCTTGTTCTCAGGGAGGAACTGCCAATGCTGTAGCTCCAGGCTGCTGGGGTCTTATGGCCTCTCAGTCCCCACTAGGAGTGGGTCATTTCCCTGGCCAGCTCCTCTGAGTGGTCACTAAGAGAGAATCTATTTGCTATATTCCACTTGCCCTGAACTTTGCCCCTCAAATTCCTAAGCTCTATGGAAGAAGATTTTACTTCTCTCATAAGAAGTGGAGAGTTCCCCTAAGCCCTCCTGGCCCAGCTACAAATCCTTTCTGAGCTGATGAGTTTCCAGCTCGTAAACGGCCTTTGCATTTGAGTGGGTCTTGCTTGCCATGTTTTTTTTATGGGAGTTGGATTGGGTGTACCAGGACTAGGCATTCTGAATTTTCAATTATCTTAGGATGGATTCTTCCCTGAAAGGCTGTGGGCATGTGAAAAAAGTAAACACCAGGGGGAAGTTAGAAGGCTGGGGTCTAAATGAACTCATTCTGTGACCTTGGACAAAGCATTTGATTTCCCGGGGCCTCTGTGTTTTTGGTGGTTACCTAAGGTCAGTGGACTCAATGCCTCTCAGTGAGTGGTAAACGTCTGAGTCACTCTTGGAACATTACGACCAAACAGAAATCCCCAAATCCCAAACACGTGCCTGGTTTCCACTTTTGGGATCAGGCCTAGGGTGGGGCCTGGGTTAAGGGGTACTTTTTAAAAAAATCCACACACGTCTGTTGGGGAACCACGGAGCGGAATGATGCCCAACACAGCTCCTTCCAGAGGAGGGGCAGTTAAGTGGCTTCCCAAACAAGCTGAGGTTCAGAAACACAACCCTGTGAGGCTGACTCAGAGCAGGGGCCATTCACATTCTTCCCGAATGAGTTCTAGTCAGGCAGTGCTCTTTTCTCCTCCACTAGAAGCCCCCGGATGTGGGGTGCCTCGCTCCAGCTGAGGGAGGGAGTGTTTTCACGCACGCTAGCTAGCCCTGTGCCTTCCAAGGGGTCCTTTGAACCTGAGTGCTGCAGTGAAGGCAAAGTATTCCCTGGGATGACAGATGAGGTAGGTTTCAAAGGAGCCCGTTTTCAGACTGGGAGGGGCTGGCCTCTGCACTCTCTGGGTTTCCCTGGAGTGCTGATTCACCAGGCTCTGGCCATCGGATTTCACAACCGGTATCTGGGTTTGCTTGAATCACCTCCTTTCCAAGAAGCAGCCAAGGCTTGACCTAGCCGTGCTTTTGTGTGTTAAACACAAGGCTGATCCTGCCCCCGAAATGAGAATTAACATCCTGGGAGTGTCACAGGCTGCTTTTCCTAAGAATTTTCTGGATTTTGGACCTTGTTTCTCCTAGGATTCACATCTTAAAATACAGTAGCCCAAGCAATGAATTGCCTCAGAACACGTTTATTCAGCCCCTGCTTGTCTGCTGGTCAGTGACCTGAACAAACACTGAATACCTCCCTTCGGGCCCTTCTTTCTGAGAAGCCCAGGCGAAGGGGCACTGATGGCTCAGTTGGGAGACTCCATATTCCACTGGGTCCTATGTTCTATAAACTGGCCACAGTTCTCCTCATGTTACCATGGTCCCCTGGCCATCACCGGCTTCCATGTCCCCTGGAAAGGAGTGTTTCTGCCCCCCTGACCTGCCGAATGACACCAGCCAGCCCACCTGTGCACTCCAGGGACTGTCTCTGCACATCAGCCATGCTTCTGGACAAAGTCCTCCCGAGAAGTACACACTGCAGCCTGTGAGAGAGCAGAGTAAAATCTCATCTTCAAACACTAACAAAGTATGTGTAGCGGATTGTACCGTGGCCCTGCTAAAAAAATCTTCACATTCTAGTCCCTGGAAACTGTGAATATTGCCATATTCGAAAAAGGAGTCTTTGCAGCTATAATTAAGCTGAAGCTATCCAGTGACAAGCGGTATGGTTTGAATGTGTCCCTCAAAAAGCCTGTGCTGGAACCCCTTCTGCTTTGGGCTGATGCAGCAAGAAGGCCCTCACCAGATGCAGGCTCCTTGACCTTGGGCTTCCCAGCCTCCAGAGCTTGAGAAATAAGCGGCTTCTCTCTATCAATTACCCAGTCTGTGGTATTCCACGATAGCAGCCGAAAATAGACTAAGACAAGTGTCCTAATAAGAGGCACATAATGGGGAGACACGGAGGACGAGGCAATGTGACTGTGGAGGGTAGAGAGGGAAGTGATGACACCGTACGTCCAGGAATGCCTGGAGCTGGGGGTGCAAGGAAGGGCCCCCCTAGTGCCTTTGTGGGGAGCACTGCCCTGCAGACACTTTGATTTCAGACTTCCAGCCTCTAAAAATATGATACTTTCTGTTGTTTGAAGCCACCCAGTTTGTGGTTATTTATTATGGCAGCCACAAGAAACTAATGCAGCGCACATGTGAGCGTGGGTGCGCATGCACACACACACACACACACACACACACACACACACACACGGCAGCTGTGAGCACAGAAGACTCTTGGAGGAGAGCAGAGGACACCTTGAGAGTAGCTGACACGGCAGCAGCAGCACAGATACCACGATCCACATCCTCCCTTGATGCCCACATCATTTCCAGGCAGGCCCTGCTTCTCAACCAGAAGCCGTCCACCTTTCAGCTCAGTCTCCAGGTCACTGCCCCGGGAGGTACTGCCCTCAGCTCTGTGCCCCAACAGACCCACACTGCAGGAGGCTGTCAGTGGACCTCCCCAGGGCAATCCCCACCCCAGGCCGCTGGGCTCTGTCCTCCCTGTCTTCCAGGGTGCAGGTGCTCCTCTTCTGACCCTCTGCTTGCCCAAGGGCCCCTCTCCATTGACATCCAGCTCTGCTAGGCTGTTCCATCTTGCCCCATGACCACACGCAGTCCCCGAGCCATTCAATGCTGCTCCTTCCAAACCTGTGCGTGGTTGCATTTGTCATGGACTGTACATCCCTGTCACAGGAGCCTTGGACAAATATGTTTTATTTTTTTCTCCTGGAAATATGCTCTGAGAATCCTTTCTTTATCATTTAAAGATGATTTGAGCCATTTTGGATTTAAATAAAGAGAGTCCTTTCTTTTTGAGACAAAGTCTTGCACTGTCATCCAGGCTGGGATGCAGTGGTGCAATCTCGGCTCACTACAGCCTCCGCCTCCTGGGTTCGACCAATTCTCCTGCCTCAGCCTCCTGAGTAGCTGGGACTGCAGGCACCCACCACTACACCCGGCTAATTTTTGTATTTTTAGTAGAGACAGGTTTCACCATGTTGGCCAGGCTAGTCTTGAACTCCTTACCTCAAGTGATCTGACCACCTCAGCCTCCCAAAATGCTGGGATTACAGGTGTGAGCCACCATGCCCGGCTGCTGAGGACTTTCTGTCAGCCTTTTTCATGTGTGTGTGTCAACTATGAGCCTGTTTATTTTAGGAATTAGGCTGAAGTCCGTTTTTCCTTTCTCACAGAAAAGTTTTCAGCACATCAGTACTGCTAATTATCTATCATTAACATTGCTTTGAGAGTAAAAATTCTAAATGTATTCTGTGTAAATTTTCCTAGTGAGCATGAATATGTCTTAAATATAAATATACTTTCTAGAGATCCGACGATTGTGCTTTTTGTCACTATTTTATCTCTTAACATATGGAGTTTGATATTCCCTGGAATGGTATTTTCCTTTAATTTAGCTTTAATAAGATAGAGAGTCCTATATAAAACAAATATGCCTAAATAAATATAGAGGTAAGCAGTTCATGACTTCACGAAGGCTAGATAATGAGACTACCTCTTTTTTATCTTCACATCAACTCTTACCATGACCTTGGGTGGAGAGGTGGACACTTCAACTTTCACTTTCTCTGCTTCTTTGTAAGATTGTATGAAGTCTTGTTTTCAGCAGGATAAATCAGTTAGCCTCACTGTGTCTCTCCTGTCTATAAGGCAATGGGGATTCTTTTCATTCCAGATGGAAATTTATCTTCTGATTTTTCATGTACATGAGATACATTCCCTCCATCTCCCTTCCCATCCATCATGGTAGAACACTGCAGGGATGGGATCTGATGGCCAAGGTCAGATGGGACATCTGTTGGACAGATTACTTTTGCCAAGTAATAACCAGAGAGAAAATAATTGGAAGAAGACAGACAACTCATTACTAATCATAGAGTACGGCCATCTTGGCTTCAGATGTAGAGTTCAGGCTAAGAATATGTGGAAACTAAGTAGTATTTTTAAAAGGATGTGTTTACATATTAGACATGGTTCATATGTTCTGTTAGACTTCAGAATTGTAAGCCATTAAGCAGAGGCCACAAGATACCCAGAATAATTTTGCTTTGCATCATGGGTATACTGTTTCACTCTCAAAATAAAACCTTCCTAGTCATGATGTCACTGACTTACTAATTAAAGCAGTAATATCACCATTTTGAATATTATTAGAAGGCTAAAGCTGGTGAAACTCACTGGATTACTTTGGGCTGACAGCAGGGTCTTGAGATCAACAGCCAGAGTTGGCATTTGAGGCATCTGGGCATCAAGTCACAGCAGGGAATCCTTGGGTGGCTGAGGTGGTGGTTGGGGAACGGCTGATGTACACACTTGGGAAACACACACTGCCTCTCCTCCAGCCCCTTCTGAGGCATGCCTACCCCACGCCAGGACATTTTGATAATACTAGTGTTTTGTAATTTGTTGATTCCATTTTTCTATCCAGCTTTCAGGAAACTCAGAGCTAAATTTAGTGTTCACGAGTAAGAATTATTTCACATCGATTAACTTTCTCTGCTGAATGAGGTGCCCCGTTACATTTTGGAAGTGTGTGGGGATGCCAGGACCCAGCTAGGAATCAGACTTTATGTTCTGAAGAAGTGGAGTGGCGAGAAGGAAGGGTGGATGAAGAACTCGGGGCAGACTGGGCTGGCAGGGAAAGGCCAAGGTCCGGAAGAGGGAAGGGGTTCTCCAGGAGCCGTGGCAAGTCTCCCCAGGTGCCTCCAGCTCCTCCAGCATACCTTCCCCACCCCCGCATCCACTTAAATAGTTCACAAGGACTAATTATTTAATAAGTTTATTTATGTACAGATTAGGGATCCTGGGTTCTGTTTATATGAAGTTCTGCCCAGTTTGTGAATTAAAATCTAGTACAGCCGCCATGCAGCCACCTTGTTCCATAGATGCCATCTGCGTGTCCTCTTGACTGCCTTCCATTTAGGGAAAGAAGGAGAGCTTTATGTGCTTAACTGAGCTTATAGTAGGACTTCTTTGCATATATATGGTACTAAAAATTTCAATATACATCTTTAATCCTTTTTAGGTTGTCTTTTAAAGAATTTTTGACTAGTTTCTTTTTCTTGACAGTTCTTCTCTTTGGACATATGGGTCTCCTTAGAGGGTCCAGCCTAGGACCCAGCTCTCCTGGCCCTGCCCTGTGTTGAGGGTGGCTGGTCCCTCTGTCCCTGTGTCTGCTAGCACTAGACTTTGTTGCTGTAGATTGATCCAGTGGGTACATAGGCTAATTAATATGAGTCTTAAAGTGTCCCTCCATCCACCCATCAGGATGACAAATGGAGGTAGCAATCATTCTCCCTGCAGAGAGGCTGGCTGCCTCTCCGGTGAGCCCTATTGGGCTGAAACCTAAAATAATGTGCAGTTTTATTACCAAATTCTAGAAAGGTTTTATATGTATTCATAGCAGGAGATAAGGTGAGTAAAATAACCCTTTGCCCATAATTCTTCTGAAGCATCTGTTTTCAAAACATTGTTTTACCCAGAGGGTGCCACTTTCAGATAGCTGAAGCAACTTCTAAGAGGGCCAGGCTGTCAAAACTGAGTTTAATGCATGAATTGTAGTTTAACACTGCAAACAAAATTCATTTAATTGCAATTCTTTACTTAATGTAGTTTTTAAACAGCTTTTCCTAAATGTGGTCCAGAATGACTTGCTTTAGATTCACCTAGAAATCTGCAGACCTGTAGGGAGGACCTGTTCTACAACTGCTTAATTAGAAATGCTCAGGGTAGAGCATGGGTCTAACAGGTTCTGCAAAGATACTCAGGCAAAATAAAGTTTGAGACCCACTACATTAGGGGTTGGCAAACATTTTTCTCAGAGAGCCAGATAGATAGTAAATATTTTAGGTTTTGTGGGCCATAGGTTTCTGGGCCAATTATTCAACTTTGCCGCAAGACAGTACATAGATGGATGGGCATGGCTGTTCTCCAATAAAACTTTATTTACAAAAATAGGTGGTGGAGCTGGCTGTGGCCCACACCATACAATTTGCCAATGCCTGCAGCAGATAGTGAGTTTAGGGAGTGGAACTGTACCTGTTTTGTTTGCTACTGTACAGAAACCAGCAAAGAAGCATCCTTCTCAGCAAACGGACACAAGAGCAGAAGATCAAACACCGCATGTTCTCACTCATAGGTGGGTGTTGAACAATGAGAACACATGGACACAGGGAGGGGAGCACTACACACTGGGGTCTGTTGGGGGGAAATAGGGGAGGGACGGTGGGGGGTGGGGAGTTGGGGAGAGATAGCATGGGGAGAAATGCCAGATGTAGGTGATGGGGAGGAAGGCAGCAAATCACACTGCCACGTGTGTACCTATGCAACAATCTTGCATGTTCTTCACATGTACCCCAAAACCTACAATGCAATAAAATAAATTAAAAAAAAAATCGTCACTTTGTGAACACTGATTAGGTCCATAAATCAATGAATACTTAAAGTGAACACTGACATTTAAGGTTTGTAAAATTCACGTAAAGTAATATTCACTGTTCTCGATGTGTAGTTCTATGAATTTTGGCAAATTAGTAGTGTCATGTGACTACCATCGTAATTAGGATGTGGCAGTTCTACTCCACCTCAAATTCCCTCCCAGGATAGCCGTCCTACAGCATACTGATCTGTTCTCTGTCCCTGTGGTTTAGCCTTTGCCAGAAGGTCAAATAAATATAACAATAGAGCCCTCAGTATTTTAGGTCTGGCTTCTTTCATGTAGTTTAGTGCATTTGTGGTTCTTCCATGTTGTTCGTGTATCAGTGGTTTTTTCCTTTTATTGTTGAATTTCATTATGTGTAAATATCACAGTTTGTTTAGCCATTCCTCAGTTGAGGGGTATTTTGGTTGTTTCCAGCTTGGGGCAATTACAAATAAAGCCAACTTTACGTACAGATATTTTTGTGGACATGTGTTTTCATTTATCTTGGGTAAGTACCTAGGAGTGGATTGCTGGGTTGCAGAGTAAGTATATGTTTAACTTTATTAGAAATGGTCAGACTGTATATTAGTCCATTTTCACACTGCTATAAACACATAGCATTTGTAAAGGATAGAGGTTTACTTGTCTCAGTTCCACAGGGCTGGGGAGGCCTCAGAAAACTTACAGTCATGGTAGAAGGCAAAGAGGAAGCAAGGCACCTTCTTCACAAGGTGGCGAGAAGGAGAAGTGCCAAGCAAAGGGGGAAGAGCCCCTTATAAAACCATCAGATCTTGTGAGAACTCACTATCACCAGAACAGCTTGGGAGGAACTGCCCTCATGATTCAATTACCTCCACATGGTCTCTTCCTTGACATGTGGGGATTATGGAGATTATGGAGGTTATAAATCAAGTTGAGATTTGGGTGGAGACACAAAGCCTCACTGTATCAGACTGCTTTCCAAAGCTGTCCTCTTTTGTGTACCTCCAGGCAATGCGTGAGAGTTCTAGTAGTTCTGCATTCAATGATGTTTTTAAAAAACTGTTCTTCTAATAAGTATGTTACGTATCTCCTTGCGGTTTTAATTTGCATCTTCTTAATGAGTAATGATGTTGAGCATCTTTTCTTATTTGGCATCTATATGTTTTCTTTGGTAAAGTGTCTTTTTTTATTATACTTTAAGTTCTGGGGTACATGTGCAGCCCATTCAGGTTTGTCCATTTTTTAAAAAATTGGGCTTTGTTTTTTTTTGAGTTTCAGGAGTTGTTTATATTTTCTTGGTACAAATTCATTTTCAGTTATGTGATTTGAAAATATTTTTGCTCTGTAGGTGGCTTGTCTTCCCATTATTTATTATAGGACAAAGATTTTTAAATTTTGATGATGTCCAATTTATAATTTTTTTCCTTTACAGATTGTGTTTTCTTTTTTTTCCCATTTATTTATTTTATTGCATTTTAGGTTTTGGGGTACACGTGAAGAACACACAAGATTGTTGCATAGGTACACACGTGGCAGTGTGATTTGCTGCCTTCCTCCCCATCACCTACATCTGGCATCTCTCCCCTTGCTATCTCTCCCCAACTCCCCACCCCCCACCGTCCCTACCCTATTTCCCCCCAAGTGACCCCAGTGTGTAGTGCTCCTCTCCCTGTGTCCATGTGTTCTCATTGTTCACCACCCGCCTATGAGTGAGAACATGCGGTGTTTGATCTTCTGCTCTTCTGTCAGTTTGCTGAGAATGATGGTTTCCAGGTTCATCCATGTCCCTACGA
>NW_022436950.1:3639584-3682917 GCF_009761245.1 Sapajus apella | reverse complement strand
TCTCTCCCCAACTCCCCACCCCCCACCGTCCCTACCCTATTTCCCCCCAAGTGACCCCAGTGTGTAGTGCTCCTCTCCCTGTGTCCATGTGTTCTCATTGTTCACCACCCGCCTATGAGTGAGAACATGCGGTGTTTGATCTTCTGCTCTTCTGTCAGTTTGCTGAGAATGATGGTTTCCAGGTTCATCCATGTCCCTACAAAGGACACGAACTCATCGTTTTTGGTGGCTGCATAATATTCCATGGTGTATATGTGCCACATTTTCCCTGTCCAGTCTATCATCGATGGGCATTTGGGTTGGTTCCAGGTCTTTGCTATTGTAAACTGTGCTGCAGTGAACATTCGTGTGCTCGTGTCCTTATAGTAGAATGATTTATAATCCTTTGGATATATACCCAGTAATGGGATTGCTGGATCAAATGGAATTTCTATTTCTAGGCCCTTGAGGAATTGCCACACTGTCTACATGAGAAGCAAGGAGAGATCAAAAATTGACACCCTATCGTCAAAATTGAAAGAGCTAGAGGAGCAAGATTAAAAAAACTCAAAGTCTAGCAGAAGACAAGAAATAGCTAAGATCAGAGCAGAACTGAAGGAGATAGAGACACAAAAAACCCTTCAAAAAATCAATAAATCCAGGAGCTGATTTTTTGAAAAGATCAACAAAATAGATAGACCACTAGCCAGATTAATAAAAAAGAAAAGAGAGAATAACCAAATTGATGCAATAAAAAACGATAAAGGGGATATCACCACAGATTCCACAGAAATTCAGACCATCATCAGAGATTATTACAACCAACTCTATGCACATAAACTAGTTTTCTTTGTCTTATCTGAGAAATCTCTGCCTATCACAAGGTCACAGATTTGTTTCTAATGTTTTCTCTAAAGGCTTTAGTATTTTATACTTAGGTCTACAATCTACTTTGAGTTAAATTTAACATAAAGTATGAAATATAGGTCAAGGGTTTTTTTTTTTTTTGCATATGGATGTCCAATTTTAAAATCCATCTGTTGAAAAGAGTATTCTTTCTTCATTGAATTGCCTTTGAGTGTTTGTTGAAAATTAATTGACCATATTTGGGGAGTATATTTTTGAACTCTTTCTTTATTCTGTTTCATTGGTCAGTGTATCTGTTCTTTCGCCAATACTGCGCCATCTTGATTACCATAGTTTTAGAGCAACTCTTGAAATCAGGTAATGTGAGTTCTCCAGCTTTGTTCTTTTTCAAAATTATCCTGGCTATTCTAATTCTTTTGCCTTTTATATAAATTTTAAAATCAGCTTGTCAATGTCTACAAAAAAAGCCTTGCTGAGATTTTGATAGGGAATACATTGAATGTATACATCAAAATGGGAAGAATTAACCCTTTAGCAATATTGAGTCTTCCAATCCATGATCACAGAATGTGTCTATATTTAGGTCCTTTTGATCTCTTTCATCAGTGTTTTATAATCTTCTGCATACAGATCTTGAGCATATTTTGTTAGATTTATATGTTAGTACTTAATTGGGTGGGGAGGAAAAAGAGTACTATTGTAAATGGTATTTTCTTAATTTCAAGTTCTAATTGTTCATTATTGGTATATATCAGTTGACTTTTTGTATTGACTTTGTATCCTGTAATTTTTCTTCTTGTGCAACTTGTATTTCTTTTAATTCTTTTTCTTCCATTATTGCACTAGTTAGGATTTCTAGTATGACGTTGAATAGGAATGAAGGGAGAGAACAACTTTGTATAATTTTTGATATTGGGGGAAATCATTTAGTATTTGATTATTAAGCTTGATGTTAGCTGTAAAGTTGTTTTAAATACCATTATTAGATTAACGAAGTTTTCAGGTGTTGAATTATGCATTTTAATGGTATACATGTCCTTCTAATCACTGCTTTTGATGCATCTCACATTAAAACAAAAACTAGAGATGAGGTTTTGCAATTTTTCCCAGGCTGGTCTTGAACTCCTGGTCTCAAGTGATTCCTGCCTTGGCCTCCCAAAGTGCTGGGATTATAGGCATGAGCCACCAGGCCTGGCCCTCGTGTTTTGGATGTTTTCTTTTCTATTTGGTTCAGAATATTTTTTAAATATCCTCTGAGATTTCTTTGATTCATAGGTTATTAAAAGTGTGTTGTATAACTTCCAACTATTTCAGAATTTTCAAGCCATCTTTGTGTTACGAATTCATTTTGTTATGGTCTAAGAATATAGTTTGTATGATTTGTATTTTTTGAAAAACTTGTTGAAGCGTTTTTTTAAACCCCAGAATGTAGTTTATAAGGGTGAATCTTTCATGTGCACTTGAAAATAAGGTGTATTCAGCTGTTTTTGGATGTCAATTAGGCCACATTGATTGACAGTTATGTTCAGGTCACTTATATATTTATTGATTTTTTTGTCTGCTTTCTTTTCTGATTACAAGAGGGCAGTGTTAATGTCTTCAACTTTAACTGTGCATTTATTTCTCCTTTCAGTTCTATGATTTCCTTGCCTCATGAATTTTGACACATTGTTGTTAAGTGCATATACGTTTAAGATTATTACATTTTCTCTGATAATTGACAGCTTATCATTGTATAATGTTCGTCTTTCCCCATGATAATCCTTCTTGTTATGAATTCTGCTATTAAGTGACTATGGCTACTCCAGCCCTGCTTTGATTAACATTTGCATGGTATATCTTTCTACATTTCTTAACTCTTACCCTATCTAAGTTTTTATATTTAAATGGGTTTTCTGTAAGCAACATATAACTGAGTAATTTTTCCTTCTTTTAATTTAGTTTGACAACCTCTGTCTTTTAACTTGTGGGTTTGGACCATTTGCTTTTAAAGCGATTCACATATAGGACATCCTTACTTCACACAGTGTGGGGCTGTAAAAATGACCAGAGAAACTGAAACCATACAAAGTGACTTAATAATCAATGGAGAAGTTATGATGGCTTCATAACCTGTACATTTCTTTATCAAAAGATTAAACATTCTCCTACTGTTGATTACAAATGTAAATTTAAGACACTAGAAAGATGGAGAATTAAAATGCCTTATTCTTTAATCAGTAATATCAAGAGTAGTTTGAACAATGCTTTCTATGCCTCTGCGTGCTGTTGTACGCCTTTCTAAGCTGTAGTCAGCTTCCTATATATCATCCTTTGCTGATTCAGTGTCATAAACTATCTCTCGGAATTTCTTTCATGTGAAGCTTTATCCTAATCCTAAACTCTAGAAAATCTCAGTCCCTTTGGTCACCATCCCTTTCTGCACGCATGTCAGGAAGTTGACCTTCACCAAGTTCCTCTGGCCGCATGTCTAGCGTCTCTTCAGTGACAGTGGTGTCAGCATTCCCACAGTCAGTTTGTCCTTCTGTAACTCCATCCATGTTCCATTTGAATTTTTCTTGAGCATTATCACTTTCCGTTTATCCAGTGCACCTTCATGTTTGTTGGTCAATTTCTTGTTTTGATGATCCTTTTTGTTTTTTGGTAAATATCCCATGGTTTTATCCCTGGGATATAGGAAAGCAACAAAACACATGTTTCTGGCTGTGAAGGAACTGAATAATGGATGCACGGCGCCCAGTCACCAACAGACTCTGGAAGAAGTGATGGGACTGGTGGCTGGTTATGATGCACATCTGTTATTTACATAGCGACCTGTGGACTTGAAGGACTAGAAGTGAAGTTTGCACGTTATGAAATTGCTCCCCGTTAATCTGCAGTATTTGAACTGTGTTGTTTGGGGGCTGGCACTGTGGAACCACCTTATTATCGTCTCCCCTCTAGCTTTGGCCCTTCCCTTTGTGCACCTCCTCACTGAGAATCTGCCTCTGACAGCTCTCTCAGCTGTGATCTAATATTATTGTAATTGGAGGCCTGATAAAAAGGTGGCAGAGTGTGGAGAAGGGGAATGCTCTCTAACCTTCGGATGATATTTCGGTCTTTGCTCATCACAGTGGGCCTCTGTCTCAGGGGCATGGTCTTCACAGCTGCTTGTCTCCTGCCCTCAAGGGTGGAACACACTCCTCTGTCCCCCCAGTCCCTGACTGAAGCGTTCGTACTCTATGCCTTTGAAACTCTCTCTCCCATAGTTTAAGGCTTTCTTTTTCTTTTTTTTTTTTTTTATTCCTTAAGTGATACAGGGGGACGGGAGTGGGGCTGAGTGGGGTGGAGTTCCCTTTCACTAGCTGGATGAGACGTCATAGTGGCTTTCTGGCGATGTCCTTCCCAAGAGGAAGGTTTTTGTTCTGTAAGCAAGAAATTCCTGGTTGGATAGCATAATCATTCCTACGATTTTCCTCTCATCAGGGCCATGGAAAGAAGGGTGTTCCTCTGGATCCATCTTGATCCTGTCAAGATTCCTAGAGGAAAAGCCTGCAAGACTATGCTTCCCAGAAGCTTCTCCCTTGGTATCTCACATGCAGATTCCACAGTTATTAAAATTTCTATTAATGTTCCTATTGGCTTAGTCAGTGCTTTCTGCTCCACGTAAACAAATCTCACTGCCTATATCTCCCTGGAGACACCCCCATGTCTCCAGATTTTAGGATGGTGGTTGTCCTTGAGACCTCAGTTCTCTAACAGGTCCAATAAAAGTTGGTGATTTTGATTTTCAGTTCGTCCAGCTTTTTCTTACTGTAAAGATTGACATGGTGACTTCTAAGCTCTTTATGCATCCGGTAAAACTGTGTTGGAGTTTTCAACTTCTCAACTTTCTGTTTGCAAGGCTCACAGGGAGAGAGAAGCCCAAGTGGAACAGTCACTCACTGTAGGTCAGAACAAATGTGGTTCTGATGAGACCACAGGGTTCAGTAGCCGCACCTCCACACCTGGAGGAGCCAGAGTTGTTCCCTGTTGTGGGCAGGGTGTTGGCGTCTCTCCCCAAGGGGAAGGGGAGCATCCATAGGACACTCAGGCCAGTGGACACAAGCCTGGAGGAAGTGGCAGACCTGTCCTCCAAGTGCAGAGTGTCCTTCTCAGCTGATGATAGCCCCATCTGGGCCGTTACAGTGACCCACGTAGATGGTGATTGGACATTGGTACCAGACGCTGTGCTATGTCCTCTCCATGGATGGGGCAGGTATAACTAGCTCTAGATCAGAGTTTCCATGCCCTATGAAACATCTGCAGTGACAGCATCTCCTCCACATCTGTCTTTCCCAAAGCATGCTCTGCAATCCTGGTTTTCAGGGATGACACTGAGGGTCACAGGGCTTTGGCATGGAGAAAGGGAAACCTGTTTGGGAAACTGAGCTGCCACTGGAGAACAACTTTGATTCCAAGCCACTAATCCCTGTCCAGAGCTGAATCCTGGGGCTGAAGATGAAGGAGGCAGAGTCCATGGGGCAGGTCTCCTGGGAACCATTACCACCCTAACATTCCTCTCAAATATCAAAGCAAGGGATCTTCAGCCGTATCCAGTGTTTTCAAAAGTAATGGTTTTTGAAACCAAAATTTATTCAGCTAATCTTATAACTAGAGTAAATTCAGCCCTTGGTAAAGAGAAATAAACTTTGAATTTCAAATACCTTCAATTGTGAGCGTGCACACATAAATTTCTTACTATAGATCATCTTATGGGGATTTGTTAAAGGCCAACAACTGAAACGCTGTTCTTGTACCAACTGGAAACAGAAGCAGAAGAAATCATGCACTCAGGAAATTTGCTTTTAAATGAGCTGCGTTTATAAAACACTATCCTAAGAGTTATCATGCCACCGAGCTTCCATTTGAGAATTTGTACAACCACTAAGCTATTGCATTGAAATTGAATTAGGTGAAAATTCAATTTTCCTTTAGAGGAGAGACAAAATTTTACTGTTACCGGATCAATAGGACATGTTATTAAATAGCAATAATAAAATAGTATCACAGCATCTAGAAATCAAATAAGAGGGAAAATATTTACTAATAATATTCACATTTACATAATATGCGGTTATTAAACATTATCCTAAAAGTTATACTCCTAGCGAGTCTCCACTTAAGATGTTGTGCAGTTACCTAAATAATATAGGTAAAACCAAAAAATAAAATAAACACTTCAATATCATTTTAGAAGGAAGGCAAAATAAAATTCTTGCTGTGTTTTTAGATTATTTTAGTGGACTTGTTAACAACAATAAAGGTATTATAATTATACTACCTACAAATAGAATAAAATGGAATCAGTTAATTTATATGAGTCAAATGTAAATAATCTACGGAAAACATTGTCTAAGAATAATAAAATTCTATCAAGTTCCCATTTGGGCCAGCAAAAACCAACAGCAATAAAACTAAAAGAAAAAATTAAAATGAGCAGAGAGAAAGGCACCTTGCTGCGGTTCTGAACTTCGGAAGTGGGCTCACTGGAAGGCCATGGTCCCTCAGAGGAGACTCTCCTGTTGTCGGGACGTGTGGACCGTGGTTGGTGTGGACACATTTCTCTGCTCCTCAGTGGAGGAGGCTCTGGGCTGGGGCTTCCTTCCTGGAGAAGATTCCTAGTCAGTGTCTTCTTCCCTTTCTAGAATCAGGGAAGGACAGAATCCCCTTCCCAGGAGCTGACCCCTGGGGCCCTCAGACCTTCTGATGTCTGACAAGGGGACAAGGAGAGGTTGGAGTTAGGAAAGTGGCCTCCCTTTCCTGCGGGATAGTTGGATCAGGGCAGCCCAGGGGCATCCTGATTCCATGGGAGAGTTTGATCAAGGTGGCCCAGGGGCACGCCATTCCAATGGAGGGCTGGATCAGGGTGGACCCAAGAACACCCCTTTGCCATGGGAAGGTTGGATCAAGGCAGCCCGTTGACACTGTAATTCCATGGGAAAGTTGGGTCAGCATAGCCCAAGGGAACTACTCTGTTCCCATGGGAAGGTTGGATTAAGGTGGCTCAAGGATACCCAGTTCTCATAGGAAGCTTGGATCAGGGTGGCCCCAGGAACACCCCTTTACCATGGGAGGGTTGGATCAGGGCAGCCCCAGGAACACCCCTTTACCACGGGAGGGTTGGATCAGGGCAGCCCCAGGAACACCCCTTTACCATGGGAGGGTTGGAGCAGGGCAGCCCCAGGAACACCCCTTTACCATGGGAGGGTTGGATCAGGGTGGCCCCAGGAATACCCCTTTACCATGGGAGGGTTGGATCAGGGCAGCCCAGGGATACTCAGTTCCCATGGGAAGGTTGGATCAGTGTGCCTAAAGGCACACTGTTCCCATGAGAGGGTTGGGTTAGGCCATCCCAAGGGCACCTCATTCCCATGGGAAGATTGGATCAAGGCAGCCCAGTGACACCCCAACCCCATGGGAAGGTTGGGTTAGGGCAGTCCAAGGTCACTACTCTGTTCCCGTGGGAGAGTTGGATTACGGTGGCCCAAGGATACCCCCTTCCCATGAAAGGGTTGGATCAAAGCAGCCCAGGGACACCCTGATCTCATGGGAGGGCTGGGTCATGGCAGCCTAGCTGAGGGGCACAGGCGTAGAGGCTTACCCTCTGGTGCAGGCACTGAGTAGGGCTCGGGGGGTCTGGTGGAGGCTCTCGTTCTTGGGCCTGATCCTGGCAGGGGCTGCACTTTAAGCCCTGGGCCCTGGATCCTTACCCACCGGGGCCCGATGCTCCTGCTCTGGGTCCCATCATCCCCATGGGCCTCTGCTGACAGCCCCACAGCAGCATCAGGGACGTGAGGATGCCTCGGAAGCCCCTTGATCCTTCCTCCATGAATTATCTCAGAGCACGTTTTCTTTCTTAGGCTGTGCAGGTGTCTCTCAGCCAAAAGTGCTCTTAACTCATTCGCATGAGCTTTTCTCATGGGAAAATAAGCTGCCTTCCGTGATGGCCAGGGATTGTCTCCAGTGCTTCCGGGGAATTTGGCCTGCATGTTATGTGTCCAGCTTTTGCCTGTGTGGTGATCTTGCCATGTGCCCTGGAGAGAGTCCCCTCTGCCCTCATGGGGCAAAGGCTCTCCATCAGTATATGCCTAACACTCTCCTTGATGAAAGTCGGGGGTACTGGGGGCTGGGTGGACGTAATGTTTCCAGAGAGCTGAGCCTCTCCCTTCTAAGCGTGATTTTCTGATTTTGGCAAAGTAGTCAGAAGCGTGGGAATTTCTCATGATCATTAAAGGTATTGATTTTATCTTGTGCAGTTACTTCTTTCTTCTTCAGGAATTTAAAATTGGTATTTGACTCCACTGCACCCAATGTCACTTTGGAGCCTCTTTTGATTTATCTTCCATGTGGTCTTTGTTCCCATCAATTTGCTTGATCCAATCCCGAGCTTTGGCCCACTCTCTGCGGGGTTCCCTCTGTCTCTCCTCTTCCACAGGTGTGTCCACTCAGGGCTTGTGCTCTCCCTCTTTAGGGTTTCTAATGTTCTTTCTGCTGTAGGAAAGTTTACTTCCCCTCCCCTTCGCTCCTTGAGCACTAATCCTGCAAGGGCTTTTTGGCTCAGAAGTGTTGGGTTTTATCCGAAGGGCAGGAGGAAGCCACTCCAGGTTAGTGGCAGGAAGATGACCTGATTGGATAAAAGTCTAAACGGACCATTCTGACTGTCCTATGGAGATCAGAGCTGTGTGGGTAGGAATGGGAGGAGAAAGACCCAGCGTGAGATTATTGAGGAGGCCTGGACAGGGGAGGTGGCAGAGGAGATGAAGAGAGGTGGCTGGGGTTAAGATGATTTGGGAAGTAGAAGTGATGGGTCTTAGTGAGTGTGTGACAGTGGAGGTCGAGTCCAGGGAGGCTGGCTGAGGTTGGCCGGAGGGAAAGGGTACAGGATGAAGTGGAAGTCTGGGGAGACAAAGTGGGGAAAATCCCGAATGCCCTTCTTATACCAATATGCTAGACTTGGATTATCTGTGAACTCTCAGGGAGAGGAAGAAAATGAACCCAGCTGGAAGGGAGCTTGCATTTCCTAAGGAAATGAGGGGTGTGTGCAGAACTAGTGATCTACGTGGAGCAGGGTTTCTTTCCCCCACATGTGATCCAGAACGAAAGCCTCTTGGAGGAGGCGGAGGTGGAGTCAGGTGTTGGCACCCTCCCCTGTTCTCATTCACCACTGTCTTCCACGTCACCATTTCTTTTCCTTCTCTATGTGAGAAGGGAGGAGGGCCCACTGACAGCCTCTTGCATGCTGCCTCCTCTGGCTTATCCCATTTCTCCACTTATGGACCCTTGTCTGTGACCAGCCCCTCCTCCAGCTGTGCTGTAGAAAGTGGCATCTTGGAGGGTGTGAAGGAGTTACTGCCAGGCTGCTCTGATCATCCAGATGGCTGCTTCTCCTTTTTCTTTGGCAATGCTGGCTGTGCTGGGATCTTTCTGTAGATTCCTGTCTGTTGCCTGCCTGGTGTAAGTCCAAGGGTACAAGAAAGGTGAGGAGCAGGGCACCAGGTAGGCATGACCTCTTGGGCCACAGTTGGCTGCCCTGGGGCAGTGCAATTGTGTTCCATGACACAGAGGTCTCTGAGTTGGAATCAGGCAAGAGAGTTAAAGGATGCTCGAACCCCAGCTTTGCACAGACACATGGCACGGCACGGCACGCACCCAGCAGCATTAGTGGGATAAACATCTGTTTCCCTAAGATTCTGTCTCAGTTTCACTCAGAGAGCTTTTCTAACCTAATTACGTGTGTCAACTCCATGGCCGTAATCACTGTTCTTAGGTTAACCTCAGTAAACAGGCAAAGATAGACGGTTTTATGGGCTGTCTTAGGGAGTCTTTGGGTTACAGCAGACATGACTGATGATTGTGTGCTGTAACTGAACTATGCAGTCTGCTGGCCTTTAATATGCCATTAATGGTGACTGAGTCTTGGCACCACCTTGCTGCGTTGGCCCTTGAGTTCCCTTTTACATCAAACTATGCATGATAGCAGACCTGTCTAGCAAAGTACAGAATGACCTGAGCTGCTTCCAAGTTAAGAGTGCTTGGTGAGTTTCCTTGAGAGGGAGTCCAGCAATCAGCTCTGAAGTCATTCTTATCTCCCACTGCCCACTCCTCTCTGCTCCCACCCCCGAGTCCTAGGTTAAGTGAAGGGATTAAAAATTAACCCAGTTTGGTCAGCTATCAGGATAAAGTCATGCGCATGTCTCCAAATTATTGGAGGATGAATGGGCAGTTTTTTCCTTTTTTTCCCCCACTCTTTCCAGCTGTTTTTGATCTGGAATAAGCATGAGGGTGAAACATGAGTGCGAAGGAAGGGGCTTCAGGTTGATTTGGATGTTTATGTTATTTGATGTGTTATATTAAAGATCATTTCCTAGCCTGGCTAGGTTATTAGGGAGTTTTTTTGATGTGTATTAAGCCATTTCTCTTCCTCATGGTTAGTCCTGAATTTCCCATTTGCTTAATTTTTCTTTTTGCTCTGGGGAATCCTAGTGGGGCATACATTTCAATCCTATGACCATAATTTCATCAGAATTGGTCTTTTTTTTTACATGTTGAGGAAGCAGTGGCCCTAATGTTTCACGTCAAGCTACAAAGCTACCTTATTTTTGTTATTTCTGTCACTAAAGATACATCTAAAATTCTAAAATAATTTCGTGGCAGTAGATAAAATAGAATCAGTTATTTTCGGAGACATTATCGACATTCAACTGCAATAAAAAATTAATGGGTAAAAGCAATCCTGATATGTAATAAAGATTAGCCTCATTTTATGAGGCAGGCCATTCTCTGGTTGAGAAGCACTGAAGAAAAATAAATCACCGTTCCATGTTCTGGGAGATGAGAATGTAGCAGTGTTTGATGTTGGGTACAGTGTGTATTTTTTAGAACTCACAGTTGAGTGCATTAGAGTTTGCTACCCTATTTTGCAGTCACCCTTTCTCTTATTTAAAGAAAAAAAAAAGCAAACTAAAATATACTCACCCCCACCCTTGCCTTTTACAGAGCCAAAGTGTCTGGTTTTCTTGCCAAAAATGTTTTTAACCCTTTGGCATTTATGAGACAAGAGTAAATAAGGTATGTCAGGGCTCTGTGTGGGGGGTGTTTCAGAGGGGAGGGCGCCCTAGACTCCGGAATGCCGGCGATGACTCGCACTTGCTTGCCAGAACTGTGGGTAAATCTGCAGGTATTGGAGGAGCTAGTCGACTTCACACTGGTAGTCTGGCATTGGTTATGGTGGGAGTATCAATACCATGAAAATTGGCAAGTGCTACAAGTCAGGATCCCTCCACCCTACTCACCCATGAGGTTGTTAAATGTCCAGTACATGGCTGCCTAGGCTAGAATAGAACACAATGAGGAGATAGATACTCAGCCCTTCTCCATCCTAGGGACTCAGAGGGTAAAATGGGTCACTTTGGAGGAAATGCTTTGGAAAACAATAAGGCTTTGGAATGTAGGCCAGGGACTGCAGGGGCTTGGTTGCCTTCTCATTAGCCTTTGCCTCTGGGACTCCGTCACTCACACTGTGGTTTTGTTGAGTTCTGGGACCAGGGAAGTTTCTTTGCTCTGGGCCCTTTTTGCATGCTCAGAATTACTCAGCATTTGGAACTGAGACAGACACAAGAGCTCCTGGGGCAGCAGAAAGTCCTCAGGAGGTGTGAGTGGGGAAGCTGGTTCACACCCAGTCTCCATGCACACCCATGTAGGCCTCACAGTGAAGATCCAGGAGCAAGAACAGAACAGGAGCTTGTTTAAAAGTTCTCACGTTAGTCCTAGCCCCTGATCTGAACATATAAAACAAAATCAAGCTAAACGGACGTTTTCCGAGAGGCCTCAGAGGCAGCCAGTAAGGGAAGGAATGATCACCTTGAGTTGATATTCAACGTTGGGCTCCGGAAATGAAATTTCCCGACGCGTTGGATGTGGATGGCATGGTCTTTCTTCCTGTGGATTTTGGAATTAGTTGCGAACTAAAATGGGATGCTTTGAAATCTCAGGTCAGACTTTCCCCTAGACGCTTAAACCAACCCACAGTTCTGGCCACATTTCAGCCAGCAATGAGGAGTCAGAAGGCTGTCTCTCAATTTTTTTAAAAAAAGAAGATTTTGCTTCAGCCAACCAGCCATTGATCTGAAGGATTCTAAGCGATTCTATTTCACATCGTTTAAACATTGGCTCCTTTATTTCCTCCCTCTTCTTGCCAGCTAAAATTATAGGAGACAGCCATTTTCAGGTGGAGAGAACATTTCGTGAAGTTCGTTTGCTAAGCTGTCTGCTATGAACTCGCTTGGCCAAAAAGCGAAATCCTCCAGGAATTCAGTTTCATCAGTCCTTTCCCCACCCAGGGCTGCCACTCTTCTTGCTGCTTTCATTTTAGAGGGACTGTGTGTGAACCAAAAAAGATAAATTTTTGCAATTTTATATTTACCATTATCATCTTTTTATTACTCATTGAGGGCTGTCAAAATACCAACTCTTTTCTAAAACTAGTCCTGTGTTCTTAGCGGTTTCACAGTCTGAATTGAGCAGATGTTTTGAGACAATGCAGCAGTTCATGGAATCATAAATGGTTAGAGCCTTTCAGTCGGAGGGGACCCTAATCAAACATTCTACCCCAGTGGTTCTCAGTCAGGGGTGACTCTGCTCCCCAAGGGACACTTAGAAATATCTGGAAACGTTTTTGTCACTAGAGGGAGGGGGTTGCTACTCGTATCTGGTGGGTAGAGGCCAGGGAGGCTGCTGAACGTCCTGCAGTGTACAGGAACACCCCATGGAACAAAGACTCTTCTGGCCGAAAATGTTCATAGAGCTAAGGTTGGGAAGCCCTGGTCAACCCCAAAATTGATGCCCTTCCAGCATCAGACAGGACAGCTCCAGGGACAGCTCAAGAAACTACTCATAGGAGAAGCACCCCGAAACTGGGGTCGACCCACAACATAATGAGTAGGTGGGAAGCAAGGGAGAGGAGACCCATGAAAATGCACCCGGGGAAAGGGAAGACGGATGCCCGTCCGTCATCTTCTGTGTGAGATGGGCATAAACATTCATTCAGGGCTAGGTTGATGGGTAGGATCCCAGAGGGCAGGCTTAGGAACACTGGGGGGAAGCTATGGCGAGGCTGAATTCAGCTTGGTGAGGAAGCACCCACAGTCTCACCTAGTGACGTTTCATAAGCTCCTCTCTGTTGGCTCTTGGCGAGTTCACAGTTAAGAAAATCTTGAGGTTTCATTCACGCACTTTATTTACTTCTGCCTCCAGACGCCTGCTTAATCCTGTTCTTCATGCAGTTGATTTTTTGGCCCAAGCGAAGTTCATGCTGGGCTGGGGGTGGAGAAGTGGGGAGAGTGAGGGATGAAATTCCAGGAGCAGGCCTGTTAGACACTTCAAGCCCACGAACGCAGCCTCCCTGGCTCTCCTCCCAGCTGGACCGGCTTTAGGGTCCTGTCAGTGGGACAGGCTATCTTGGCCAAACCTATGAATCTCCCCTGAATGGGAAAAAGAAAAGGCGGAACATTAACATAAAGTTTAGGATGTATGTGGGGAATGAGAGTGTGTGGATGGCTTACAGGATATCACTTACTCTCCCAGAAACTCTAGACTGCCTTGCAATAAAAACACCGAACCTCCTGCGCTGGGCTGAGAAGGGGCTTGAGCATAGCCTGGGGAAATCCTTGACGGGCTGCCCAAACCGCATCCCTAATCACCGAGGCACGTGGCTGACATTTTAGCAAGCCCACTTGGACTTGGAGCTTTCACAGAATGGAGACGAGGGAATAATTTCGCTTTGGAGGAGTGCACTTCTTTCCTTTACACCTCCCACTCCACCCTGCTTGTCAGCCACACCCTGCTTGGGCAGATGTCGCAGGAGCCGGTGGGGATGCTGGTTAGCATGACAGCATCCCGAGGCCAAATACCAGCGGCACAGCACATGCTCTTTTCTGAGGGTGTGGGATTCTGGAATTTTGGCACGATTGTGGTTGTTGCTGTAATAATGTTTTACATTAATAATGTTTCTTTCATCCAGATGGATTCTTAAGTGCTCGACAAACTTTATTAAGTAATTATAACAAGTTATAGCAATTTGATTTGTCTACCATTAAGCATAGTTTCTGGGTGAATCACGGGTTTTGTTTTGTCTTGCTTGGCCACGCACAGAAAAGGAATATGGATAGGGGACAGACCCCGGACTGTCAGCCGAGCTTAGAAGAAGCCTGGAGCGCAGTGGTGTGATCTCAAGTCACTGCAACCTCTGACTTCTGGGTTCAGGCAATTCTCTTGCCTCAGCCTCCTGAGGAGCTGGGATTACTTGGTCTGAATTGGAAAAGGTGCCAAGGCAACAGCCTTCCGATGCCATCATGTGCGTGAGGACCATGGCAAACCTGACGATGGGGAAGAGGACACAGAAGCATTTCACACATCCCTGTGTGATAATAAATAATAATAATAATGATTATTATTTCTAAATGGTCTACAAAACCATGTGGAATCTCAATTTAAATAAAGGAAAAGGCTGGGCGTGGTGGCTCATGTCTGTAATCCCAGCACTTTGGGAGTCTGAGGTGGGTGGATCACCTGAGGTCAGGAGTTCGAGACCAGCCTAATCAACATGGTAAAACGCTATCTCTACTAAAATACAAAAATGGGCTGTTGTGGTGGGCGCCTGTAATCCCAGCTACTTAGGAGGCTGAGGCAGAAGAACTGCTTGAACCTGGGAGGCAGAGGTTATAGTGAGCCGAGATTGTGCCACTGTACTCCAGCCTGGGCAACAGAGCAAGACTATGCCTCAAAAAAAAAAAAAAAAAAAAAAAAAAAAGGGAAAAAAAGCTCAGGACAGCCCATGGGTCTGGAAGGCAGAGGCTCAAGGAGTCCTAGAGCAAAAGCAGCTTCCAGGACCACTCAGGTGGGAGCCATTCAACTTGTGCCTCCTCCAAGGGCCACCCAGGGGTTCTGCAGCAGGAGGTGATGGGTCACCTGGAGGCAGGGCTCTTGGTTCCTGACATATCCTTCTGACTGATTTCACAAACCGGATTTTACTCAAGATTTCAGCTGAAAAAAAGGTCCTACTGCTAAAGACAAGAAAAATAAAGTGTGTAAACTTGGCTGGTCCAGTTCCTGATATTGGAGGCAATGACCAGGGAGGTTATGCAGGTGGATGGGCTTACACAGCTGATAATTGGCCAGACTGAAGTAGGACCACACCCTTTGTACAGCCAGCCCGAAGGGCCACCAATGACAGTACCGATTTCAGAAGGAAGGACAACCTCTTAAGGGGCTGCGGGACTGGCCTCCCAGGCAGTTATCAAGGAGCTGCCATTCTCCTCTTCCTTTAGGGTAAAAGATGGTGGATGAGTCATGAGCGATGGTGTAGGGAGAATCTGGTGCTTCTGTAAAATCAAAGGAGGGAGGGAAGGCCAAGGGTGGAATGACACAAGCACACACTGGAACTGCTCTGTTGCGGCTTCTGTGGAAATTCAGCCACCACCCCAATGACCACATAGCCTTGTATGCTCAACAGAGCCTTGTGCAGTGATGCGTGAGGCACTGCTTGCAGATTCTCTCCCTCCCCACCACACCCTAGGAAGTAGCCATTCTTATCTCCACGTTGCTGCTAAACTGATGGCGTTTTAAAGAAGTGAATAATTTACCCGAAGACACGGCTTGAAACCTGGGCTCTTTCCATCTGCCCGCCCCACCTGCCATGGGAAGGAATGGCACCAAGCCCCAGCCACCGGGACTGTTCCCTACTAACCTGTGAGCTCTGTTATGGCAGCTCTCTGCTGTTTACCCTCTTACTCCAAGCATCTCATGTAGCACCTGGCACATGGTAAGCACCTGATGAAGAGCCCTTTAAGTTTAATGGACTGCATCCTATTTTCCCTTGAAGACTGGCCTCAGCTGGTTGGAATTTACCATAAACTGTGTTTGTGTTTACTTAGGGATGTACCTGCCGGAATGAAAATTCCTGCAGGCAGGACTTCTCCACTATCTCATTACTTCTGGGAATATGACTGTGGAGGGCAGAATAAGAGCCCCCAAAGATGTTCCTATCCTATCCCTGGGAACTGTGGATATGTTAGTTACAGGGCAGAGGGGAAGCAAGGTTGCAGATGAACTTGAGATTGTTGAGCAGGTGATCTTAACATAGGGAGGTCATCCTCTGGATTTTCCAGGTGGGCCTAATGTCATTATAAGGACTTTTAATGCGGAAGAGGGAGGAACAAGAGTTGGTCAGGACAGCAGAGTCGGGGATGGGAGCAGAGGCCAGTGTGGTGCAACCATGGGTTATGGAGATGGAAGAGGCTACAAGCACGGGAATGCAGGCAGCTTTGAGAATCCAGAAAAGGCAGGCACTGGATTCTTCCCAGAGCCTCCGGAGAGAGCTCAGTCCTGCTCACGCCTTGACTTCAGCGCCACAGACGCACGTCAGACATGCGGCCTCCAGAACTGTAAGATGGTAAATGTGCATGGTTTTAGGCCACGTTGTGGTGATTTGTTACAGCAGCAACGGGAAACTGATTGAGGTCCTTGGTATCGTGGGTAATTCGGCTGCTGAGAATTCTCCGCATTCTTGGGGGAGCTGAGACCACGGTGGCTCCTACTGCCTTTGGTTGAGACAAGGTCTCTCTCTGTAGCCCAGGCTGGAGTGCCGTGGTGCAATCTTGCCTCACTGCAACCTTTGCCTCCTGAGTTCAAGGGATTCTCCAGCCTTGGCCTCCCAGGTAGCTGGGACTACAGGTGAGCGCCACCACACCTGACTAATTTTTGTATTTGTTAGTAGAGATGGGGTTTTTCTATCTTGCCCAGGATGTTCTTGAACTCCTGCACTCAAGAGATTGACCCACTGTGGCCCCCCAAAGCGCTGGGATTATTAGCTTCTCCTGCCTTTAATGGGGCGAGTTTTGCCTGTGGCACCTACCTGCCCACAGTTGCATTCCCTGAGAGAACAGGTGTCAGGGTGAGACCAGCTCCGGTCACTGCCACTGCTGACCCCAAGGCCAGGCTGAGATGCAGGAAGAATCTGCCCTGTTCACCTGAGCAGCCAGATGGTGGGAAGTACCAAGAGGTTTGCCAAGCTGGGCACGGTCCCCTGAGTATATCTTCCCTACCTTCCAAGAGACTCTATGTAAATTTTTATACACAAATGGCCAAAAACCCAGTAAGAGGCTGAGCTGAGGTGTCAGCCCAAGTTCCTGTTGGGAAGGTCCAGCACGTTTCTCTACGTTATTACCCACTAGTTCAATCATTCATTCAAGGAGCGCCATTGGCCCCGCCATAAGCTGGGCATCATGCTGGGTGCTGGGGGCTGGGGTACCCAGAGCACATCTTCATGGCACCGCCTTCCAGTCCAGGGGCCACAGCCTTAGCTGTCTCAGGCCAGGCAGATCACAGGGAGGAGTGGGTGGCATGGGAGGGCGGGGGTGTGGAGGAGGATGACCCAGGCCCAGCCCCTTGGCTCCGCCTGTTGTTCTCTACGCCGAGTTACAGGTCCAGGGCTTTTAGATCACTTCGATTGTCAGAGGAAGCCAGATATTTCTGTATTTCTTAAAATGTGAAAAATTTTAAAACAATATTTCAAATTAAAATTAATCAAAGTTTTAAGAATAGTAAAGACAGAACACTTTTGGGAGGGATTCAACCTGCCAGACACTGGTTGGGCACCCCAGGTGCTGGTCTTGTTGAATCCAAGCTGGTCTTGTTGAATCTGGATCAAATGGCAAATGTAACCTGGGCGAGATGGAGGGAAGGTCACTGCAATGATTTGAGGCCACTCATCACTCAGCCTCGATGGGGCTTGCAGACTGCTGTCGGCAGCTACAGCATGAGGGTTAAACGTCATTACAGACGGTGCTTTGTGGCTGAGAGCTCTTACTCAATGAGGAATTTCTACATTTACTGATAGAATTGTGTTGCTGTTCTTAGTGGAAAGAAAAAAATAACAGTTCAAGATGAAGGGCGTCTCTGTCTCATGCTCCATTTAAGTCTTCTTAGGACATCAAGGATGAATCATTTTCTCATAGATTGAAGTGACAGCTGAAGTTTGGAGTGACCTGTGGGTCACGGCACACACTTGAGTAAATTCGCACACCCCAGGACGCAGGTAGTGGGCTTTTCTATTGTGGTTCAGCCAGCCACACAAGTTGACAGTATTTAAATTCGCTGTGTCCTGGGGAAATTGCCCCTGTCATTCTGCTGGAGCTGGCAGCTGGAGGGGAGGTTGGAGATTTGGTGATACCTTCTCCATCTACAAGATAGTCTGTCTACGAGGACAAGGCCAAGCTGGGAGCTGCTGCAGCTGTGAATACCGGGCCACAGGGCAGTTTGTCACTGGGGTGCTGAAGGCCTGCGCAGCGTCAGCTAGTGTTACCCCTGTTGCCTTCTGGGGCCTGGTGGGATTGAACCTCTACCATCCATTTGGTCGCTGGGGCCACGTGATGAGTCTGGAGTTCTGAGCAGATGTGCATCATCTGGGAGTGGGACATTTATTTGCTAAGGTCAGACCCTCCAGGGCTCTCTTTTCCCTGAGCCCAGTTTGAGATGGAGGCTGCTCCATCAGCATGGTTCTCAGAGTGGCTGAGAGCCCCAGCTGTCCTTCTGGGGACATGTGTCTAAGCGAGAAACATCCCCTGGTTGTCTAGGCTGAGATGTGGGGCTAGGTCATTCTGCAGTATCACCTGGCACTTCCTGATAAACATCTGGAGCCACCCTATTGCTTGCTGCTCCTAACTCATGGGCTGGTGGCAGAGGTGATAAGGACCAAGACCCCACCATGCTCTGGAGCTCCTGCCTTCTGTGCCCCAGGGGGTCCCTTAATAAGAACATCCCAGCCCACACCCCCATCCCGTGTGGCTGCAGGAAGTTCATTCTTTGGCCAGATTCCCAGGGATACCTGTTCCAAGACCATCCTGGTGATCACAGCCACAGCAGACAGCAGTCCTCCTGAACCTTGGCTCAGGGCCCCTCTGAACATCTCCAAGCTAGTTGCTGCTACCTCTGCACCCAGCTTCTCCCCATCAGAGACACAACCCTTTCCGTTAATGACTCAAAGCCCAGCAAAGACAGAGCTGTCACATCTAACACAACCTGACTAAAGGCCAGGGCAGGGGGGAGCTTATGATGCAGGCAAGTGAGCTCAGCAAGGTCTCCCAGATCTGAGGACTCCCCCTACCAGATATGCCTTGCTCAGAATGGAACCTTCTGGCTCCTCCAGTCCTCAGCTCACCCCTGCAGCTGTGTTTTAGGGCCCTGCCTCCTCCATCCCTGCTGGGGTGGCCATTGGCCACACCCTCCTTGCCAGAGTCCACAACCCCCAAGCGCTTGGAGGAAGAACAGGGTTTTCCTTGTCCCCAAGGCCAGATGCTCTCACTGTCATGGTTCTCTTCTGAGTTACAAATCTGCCTGCAACAAAGGCAGCCTTTGACCTTCTTTACTGAACACAAACGATTTAGTTCTTGAATATCTCCAACATCCCCATCTTGGGAGAGGATTTTGGCTTTACCAAAGCAAAGTAGCAATCTGCCTTCAAAGACAAGCCCAAACTTCGTGCCAGAGAGGCAGAGGCAGCTGCTGCCACTTCCAGGCATCATTCACTGCCTTCCCAGCTAGGATGGCGTCCTGCGCCCATACGGAGCCTGACTCAGAGCAGCATCACTGACTTCTCCATGTACTGGCTGTCACCATGGCCTGGCCACATGCTCTGACCACAAGACAGCTGCTGCATCTGTCACACCAGAGTCCCCATCCCCAAGCTATGTGACCATGAAGTCCAGGAGAGGCTCATTGTCCCTGAGTCATGTGGGGCTCCTGTATCCTGGAGAGGCAGCAGGAGTCCCTAAGGAGCCCAGCAATGCCCCAAGTCAGGGAGCTACTGGACATGTAGCAGTCACTCTCCCTCATATCAGGCCCCTGGGCCCACTGGGAGGGCCAGAGTCTTCATGGCACAGGATGCCACGATGTAAGGGGGTCTTGCTTCATTTCTGCTTCATTGCTTCAGTGCAGGCTTGCACCCAGGCCCGAGGGCAGGCATCTGCCCTGCTCTTCTGGACTGAGTGGAGTTATCTGGACAGACCTCCTAGATCTCAGGGTGTAGACAGGCTTAAAACCTTTGCTGTTCCAACCCCTCTGTGGGTAGGAGGTAGAGCTCCTGGTTGTGGTCTTTGTGGCCAATCTGTCGATGATGGAGCTGCTGTACCACGGCGAGGAGCTTTGCGGGGTCCCCCGGACACTTGGTTGAGTTTTGCTTGGACCTTCTTGCTTCGGCAGCCTCAATGACTGAAAGGAACGTTTGTGTGGATCTGATCCTGGCTTCCCAGAGCAGGTGAGAGGACCTGGGCTTATGGCTGCTGGGTCAATGGCTGCAACACACGTTGTAAATGTCAGCAAGCCACATCAAATCACATTTGGAAAAAAATGGACAAAGATCACATATGAACTTTTGACCCAAAAATAGTCATGGCTTTCGCTTGTCTGTACTCTCTTGCATCTTTTTCTACTATTTTCACATCCCAGCCCAAGCATTCCCCATGTTCCTCTGCGGCGTTCTTACCCATCTTCGACATGGTTTATAATCTACCACTATTTGACTGATTGTTGCCATTTGGACATTGTTATGGCTTACACTGTGTCTCCCAATTCTTATGTTGAAGTCCTAACCCATGGGATGTGATCTTATTTGGAGAGAGGGTATTTACAGAGGTAATCAAGTTAAAGTGAGGTCCTTGGGGTAGGCCCAGAAGCTGACAGCTGGGGTCCTTATGAGAATGGGAGACATCAAGGCAAAGACAGGCACAGAGAGAGGATGACATGAAGAGACAGAGGCAGGAGTCACCTGCAAACCAAGCGGAGGAATGGGACAGAAAGGAACTGCGAGGAACCAGTGCTGCCCTCACCTTGATCTTGGCGACCTTGGTCCCCAGAACTTTGAGAGGATAAATACTTACCCCGCAGTGTGTAGTACTTGTTCCCGCAGTCCTGGAAGAGGACTGCAGGCATTTCCATCTATTGTTTCCTTTTAGAAATAATGCCACAAGAACGAAAGCAGAAATCGGTTCGTGCTTTTGCTCCCCTGTCATGATTCAGCTCCCAGGCTCACAGCTCCCGGGTGACCTGAGGATGGGAGAAGGCCCCATCAGTGATTTCCCAAAGTATAAGGACTTGAGCAGTAGCCCCATATCACCCCTTAAGCCCTTCCCAACCCCTTGTTGGAGCTGGGAGCCCCTCAGAGCCCCTGGCTCCGGACGTGCATGTGTGAGTGTGTGGGTGTGCATGTATGGGCTCGAGGACGATCCTCAGGTATAGCTGGAACTCTGAAAACCCAGGCTCTCCCTGGGACTGCATGGAGGCTCCTCTCTGGCCCACTCTGCCAGGCCAGGCAGGGCTGTGGAACGCTGGTCTCGCACAACCCACCTCACCAGAGCACTCTCCCAGCACCCAGTTGCTGCAGCGACCTCTCCTCGGGTTTGATTGCCTTTGCACCCAAACTGGCTTCTGACAGCTGCTCGATGAGCCCGTGCCGGGTGTGTGGGGGCTGGAGGGAGGCCTGGGGTGGTGGCCACACTTGGGGCTGGGGACAGTTCTTGACTCCAGCTGTCTTTCCCACGGGCACAGGAGCCCTCACGTGTGTGGCATATAAGAAACAGGTGGTGCCTGGCATCAACCCTGGCTGTGGAGGGGCTGAGGGACACTCTGGCTATCAAGGAAGAGACCAGGGAAGAAGACATGGCCACAAACACCAAGTGCCTGAGGATCTGCCCTGAGCCTGACAGTGCTATTTTAGGACAAGTCTTGCTTTTCTGACAAATAATAAATTCATAATTAATAAATTAATAATAAATTAATGACCTATTGGTGTCAGCTGAGTAGAATTCCTAAGCACGTGAAACACTAAAGCCTGCTGCTGGAAATGTTGTAATGTGCATTTTTGAAATGGAGGTATCAGTGTTCTAGAAGGAATATGGGTCAGGGTGCTCAGCTCATTGAGCTGCCAAGTTTCATCTTAACACAATAAAACAGAAGGCTCAGAGAGCAGCAGGGAGTTTGGGCCCTTCCAAGTGGGGTGGAGCTTGAGGAAGGTCCCCAGGTATAGCTGGAACTCTAAAAACCCAGGCGCTACCTGGGAGTGCGTGGAGGCTCCTCTCTGGCCTGCTCTGCCAGGCCAGGCAAGGCTGTGGAAGGCTGATCTTGCACAACCACACATAGCTGTGGGGTAGGTTGAGCAAATGTAGGAAGAGGTTGGATGATTTCTCTAATAAATCTGAATATTGTCAATGTGCTGGCATCCACTGAGCAAGCTCCCCTGTGACCTGAGGATGGGAGAGGCCGGATAGCAATGGCCAAGTATAGGAATTTGGGCAGTAACCCCATATTGTCAGCATGCATTTTTATAGGTTGCCTCTGTGTGGGGGGTGTGGGTGTGAATTTGTGTGTGCATGTGTATGTGTGAGTATGAAGGTTGACTATACGTGTACATGTGTGAATACATACCAGTATGAGTATGAACACATTTGTGCAGGTACACAACTGTGAGTATGTGAGGTATGTACATGTGAATATGAAAGTTTGAGTGTGAGGGAGGTGTGCACATGTGTGTGAATGGGCGTACATGTGTGTGCATGTGAGTGTGTGCACATGCATGTGCACTTTTGATTGTGTGGGTGTGCATGTGTGAGTGTGTGCACACATGGGAGTTGTGTGCATGTGTGTTGGTGAGCATGTGTGAGTGGATATGCATGTGTGTGTATATGCATGTGCACACATGTGTGTGTGCACGTGCGAGTGTGGGTGTGCGTGCGTGGGTGTAGATGCATGAACGTGTGGGTGTGTATATGTGAGTGTGTGTGCACGTGTGCGTGTGTGTGGTTGTCAGCTGTAACTCCTACTTCCTCCCACCACCTCTGCAAGAAGAAAAACATTCCTCCGAAGGTCAGAGCAGGGCTAGAAAGCACCCATTTTGACACTGAAGCAAGCAGGTGACTGACCTTTCTGGGCAAGGATGTGGAAAAGAGGATGGGGGCGACTCCACTGAGATTAGCCTGTTGCCAGGACTGCTAGAACAATGAGGTGGACGCCGGACGCTTCCTCTGGTGGCTGGGGGAATTTGCAAGGCAGGATGCTCTCAGGAACGCTTCGTTCACACGGGGGCATGAAACAGGATCGGTTTTCCCTTCATGTTTTATAGTTAGTACTGGTTATTGCATTACTGTGGTGCACGGTGAAGGAATTCTGATCACTTACTGTCCAGCGTGCTGGGGATGAGGAATTCTTGTTCACAGTGCACCGGCTGGTGTGCTGAACAGTGGGACTCCCATGCCACCGGCTCTGGGGCATGTCATGCACACCTGCATCCAGGGCACCTGGGAGGCCCCGCAGATGCCATGGTGCGAAGAGTTTGGGAGGGCGGTACCACAGGGGCAGAGGATTCCACACCTTTAGTAATAACAATAGCCAACATTTCTCCATGCTTTGGAGCCTGGAGCTGTATTCTAGGTGCATTATCTCATGTAATTCAGGAAGACCCTGTGTTTAATCAGCGCTCTAGGTCAGCCGTCCCCAGCCTTTTTGGCACCAGGGATCAGTTTCATGGAAGGCAGCTTTTCCATGGAGGGTATGGTGGAGGGGGGATGTTCTGGGATGAAACTGTTCCACCTCAGGTCATCAGGCATTAGATTCTCATAAGGAGCGTGCAACCTACATCCCTCTGGTGTGGAGATCACAGTAGGGTCGGTGCTCCTATGAGAATCTTACACCACCGTGGATCTGACAGGAGGCAAAGCTCAGGCGGTAATGCTCGCCTCCTGCTGTGAGGCCCAGTTCCTAACAGGCCATGGACCAGCCCTCTGCCTGGACGCTGAGGTCCCCTGCTTTAGGTGATGTTGTGCTTGGACAGCCCTTGGGAAGCTCAGGAGACTGGGTGCTGCTCCCACCCTGCCACAGACCAGCTCAACATGGGGCCTAGCCCAGGCCTCCAAGGTCTCCTCTACCTGTTATGCACTGTGGGCGAGACTCTGCCTTGTCTAGTCTCCCATCCAGAGTGAGGGAGGGTGATGCCTGGGGAGAGCATAGTCATCCTCAGACCCCCAGAATCCAGTGACCACCATTCACTGTCTGGGAGCCAGTAGCTTCCTAAGTGTCCAGATGTGTCTGGCATTTGTTTTTTCTTGAAGGACTGGGCAAGTTTGCAGTTTCTCCCCAAGACTTTAAAGAATAGATTTTCTTGGAGCCATGCAGCATGAGCAGCCTCAGACCTCAATTAAAGCTCTGTCTGGCTGTGGTCTCGGCAGCTTTCCTGTGGCTTGAGAGCTGGGAGCTTGGAAGAAAGTAAACTTGTGCAGAGTTGGTCTGGTTGCATGTATGGCTTCCAACACCCACATTTTCCTCAAGGCTGTATTGGTGGGCATTTACTTTCCATTCTAAGATTTGTTAGAGAATCCAGATGGTTTTCTGATTTGCCAAAAGCGTGCATTCAAGATCAAAACAAAACAACAAAATCCAAGTGCACTGCTTTATTAAAATAGCTATTTGAAACTCTATAATTTTTCCCCATTTACAGATTCAGAAAATATGCAACTCAGTGAATATAAAAGTCTCTCTTGGGCAAACCCTGCCATCCATCACAGGGGAATTTGATCTCCTAGGAAACATATCTGGATATGTACCTCTAAGTATCTATTTAGATGCAAGAATTCAGAATATGTGCTGAATTTAAACTCTGACACACAGGGACTGAGGTTTATTGCTGAAAATACCCAGCGTTTTGTCAAAATGAAGTCATTTTCTTTTTTCTGTCAGCAGGTAATGGGAAAAAACTTAGACATCAAGGCCGATTAGAGAATATCATTTCAAAAGTTTATTCTTGGGTGTGAGTGAGGGTGTAAGCCTTGGTTTGGGGCTATTTCCTTCCAGGAATGTATTACTTTGCCTGCATTCTCACTTGTAATGCTTTTGAGAAACACGGCTATTGAAGAAGAGAGTACTTGCATCTATGCCCTCATTTTACAGATCAGGAAACTGAGGCTCAAGGAGGGGATCTGACTTTTGCACACAGTTAGTTCATGGCAGACGTAAGATGAGGCTCCAGAAATCTCATCTCCAAGTCTTGGGAATTTCTCTGCATACTGCTATGTCTCCTGATTGATTTCCTGACACAGAATGAATGCCCTGTTTCTTAGTAATGATAATTCACTCATGTCATGTCCTTATAAAAATTCCCAATCATAGCGCACACTTTAAATAAGTGTAAAAGTTTTGAATTTGCAATTCTAAACTTTCTTCCAATGCAAGCGAAATCATGATTTCTTCATAAGATGTTAGACTTCAAAATACGCTTAGTTTGATTGTGGGCATAGCTTTCTTTGATCAACTCAGAGAAATATTATTGTTATGCAAAGGCCGTGTAGTACCACAAAAACTGCAGTACAGCTGTAGTTTTTGCTGTGTGAACTTAAAAAAGGGCATCTTGGTTTCTGTCCATCTTAGTCAATTGACGTGGGGGTTGATTTCCTGGTCTTTACACCAGTTTACATTCAGTCATATTAACTGTAGGAAAATGCAAACAGGCTTATGGTCCTTTATTTTTATTTTGTACTTCTGCTTTCCTCTATAATGCAGCAATTTAAAGAACGGAACAAATAAATGGAAGATATGGAAATGTGGCTGAACTGTTGGCTCAGAATAATAGAACCCTTTCATGTTCTCTCCAGAGCTCTCTATTCATGTATCATGATGCCAAGTTTTGGCAAATAAGCCAAGGTTGGATTAAGTTACAGCCAAGTATGTTGCCTTTGCCCATTCAATTTATTCTTGGCAAACTTCAGAGAGTATTTATAATAAAGTCCCATTTCGAACATTCTAGTGCCCCAGTGGAGTTCTAATAACACTGGGTATTTATTTAATGTCTAACTCTAGGAGTTCAAAGCACTTTACAGACATTCCTTGACTGATCTTAATATCCCTGCAAGATTTTACTGATTGGAAAACTCAGTTGAGGCATAAAGACTTGCTTGAGATCACCCAGGAAGACCACGGGATGCCCTCAATTAATCACATACCTCCTGACGCTTGGAAGTTTCTGTGCCTTAGATGGTGAAGCATTCCCAACCTCTTATCTAAATGTTGTTGAATGGAGAGTATTTGTTTATTTCTCCATGGAGATCTTTAATTAAGGAAAGTAGAAACCCCACAAATACCTCTGTTTATGTGTCATAGCATTAATTGGGCAATATCTTTTAAAAACTTTGATTCCTTGGCAATGAAGTTAACATTTTTGTAGTTTGAGAGTAGACAGTTGGGAGTGTGTCCCATTTAGATAAAGCACCAGTAGTGATTTTTTTCCATGGCTTCCAGAGCAGATTTACACTAGCTCAGGGATCACACAGCTGCAGAGTAGAGCAGGGAGGTAGCATCAAAGGAAGGTGTTCAAGTATCTCTGTGGTGTCTTTCACCACCCAAAAGACATCACCACTCAGCTCTCTGTGATTCTTGGGCACTGTCTATAAGATAGTGACTTAGTACTCTGGGGACACTGTTTGTATTTGCCAAGTTAAACTTTGTGCCTGAGATGGAAAAGATGCTGCATTGAGCTTGCTGCAGATGACTCAGAGAAAGAGGTAGAGTCAGAAGCCTGAGTGCTTGGTGGCAGGCCTGAGTCCTGATCAGGACGTTTTCCTGTGTTTCTCACGCAAGGAAGTAGTGATGACTTTGCCAACCGGTTCTCTGAAGCACGTGTAGAAAGGCTGTTACAAGGGCTTTTCCCGATAATTGCAGAGGTGGCGTCTGCTCCAATAGGCCTGGCCTGGGTCTTGGGGAGTGCATAAAAGCAAAGGCTCTTATCTCTACAACCTGTTTATTTTACAGCCGCCACACGGTCAGAGGTCTTCTCTGAGCTTGCTTGCTGGAGCCAGAATTGAAGCTTGCCCTACCATTTCCCGTGTTTTTCGTTCTCTTACACCTGGGGACCTAAATGCTGGATCACGTAGCAGCTGGCATTGCTGTTCTCTGCAGCAAATAGAGGGGCATCTAGGGTGCACTCAAAGCAGACCCTGGAGCTAGACTGAGTTTGGTCATTGGAGACACTCAGGAGCCGTGTGACAGGGCACGCAGCACTTAGCTTCTATGTACCTCAGTTTCCTAATCTGTAAAATGGCAATAATACTAACAATAGTGACTGCTTCATGAAGATGAAACGGACTGATAATGTTCATCTCTTAAGACCGTCCTTGGCACGTAATCAGTGCCTTATTAGTTTAGTAGCTGTTGTATTACTCCCATGAACTGTCCAGATTCTCTTTCTCTCCTGGAAACAGATGGAAAGATTGACAGTAAAGCAAACATAGGTGGGGGAAAAGGTCATTAGCACTAAGAGTAGATGGGGCAGCCTCCATGGCCAAGCCTGGTGAGTAATTTTTTTTTTTTTTTGATAGGGAGTCTCACTCTGTTGCCAGGCTGGAGCGCAGAGGCACGATCCCGGCTCACTACAACCTCCACTTCTCTGGTTCAAGTGATTCTCCTGCCTCAGCCTCCCGAGTGTCTGGGACTACAGGCGTGTGGCACCACCCCTAGCTAATTTTTGTATTTTTAGTAGAGACAGGGCTTCATCATGTTTGCCAGGCTTGTCTCAAACTCCTGACCTCAGGTGATCCACCTGCCCCAGCCTCCCAAAGTGCTAGGATTATAGGCATGAGCCACCATACCCGGCCCTGGTAAGGAACTTTTGCTGGATGACGTGAACACGGGACAAGACAGTCGAGGTCACAAAAGACAGCACATTTTCCCCCAGGGATCCGTATGGGCTGCGGGTGTTGGAAGTGGGTGTTTCAGGGAACTTCATGAGACTCTGGCCCGGGGACACAGAGCTCCAGTTGAGAGTGGGCCAAGGTGGAGACGCCTCTTGGCATTCTTTTGCCCTGGCAGAGCAGTGACCCCCAGAGTAGGCCAAGCTGGGCAGGGGGGCAGCCCAAAACTCTTGATGTGGAGCTTGTCTCTAGGGAGCTTCTCTTGACCGTAGCAGCAGCAGGTGACTCCCTGAGCACTGTCATGATCCACCGTTTCCTTCTGGGTGGGAAGAGGCACTCCCTCAATTTGAAGAATGTGGTGGCAGAAAGAGGGCTAGCTAAAGTCTCCCAGGCACTGGAGTGGTGGCCTGGCTGGATAGGCAGCCAGACGTGGACAAACAGGGGTCAGTGTGAGGGCTTCACCTGCTGGAGAAGGCGTCGGCAAAGAGCTTCTGACTGGGGGCTGACCAAGTCCCACTCACCGTTGGCGGCTGAGACCTGATTGGCCCCAGCAGGACGTCTGGGGCAAGGGTGGGGGTCAGTAAACAGTAAATGTGCCTGGAAAGAAGAAGATCCTGAGTGGCTCACACTGTCATTGGTCAGACAGTATCCTGTGACTGACCCAAACCAAGATGCTTACCCATGACAAGATTCTGCAGCAGCCAACAGGAGAAAACAGATTTCAACACATTTACTACTGGAAACAGGAGGGAAGCTTGGACATCATCTTCCTCCCCTTTTGCAGAGTCTGTACAGTGAGAGATGAGCTATAAGACAGGGATTAAAAGGAACTGGCAGACTTATGGAAAATCGGGAAGAAAAAAATAAGGCTGTAACAGAATTTAAAATGGGATTAGAAAAAGTCAAAGTCAATCAAACTTCAGAAAACTGAATCAGTCAACCTTTAAAAGCTCTTTTAAGTTAAAGCAAAATGGTAAAGAGATGAAGAATACTGGAACAAATAGAATAGCTATTGATAAGACATCATGGTTTCGATGAATTTATCATTTCTGTGCCTAGAGAAAAATATCTAGCAAATGAAAGAAATCTATTCAAACAGACTGCAGAAGTGGTCTGCCTTGGACTTCAAAGCTAAAACCAAATAAAAACAATAGCAAAACACTCTGAATTGACACTGACGAAAAGAGATTCGCCAGGAATAAGTAGTAGGGGCAGATAATTCCTTGGCTTTTAAGAAATCACTTAAAATGGAAAAATAAGTTAGGAGAGTGGGGAGTTTAAGAATATGATTAATAAGTTTGAATTGAGAGCTAAAAGTCAACTGCTTTGGTCTACAAAGGAAGAATCCAGCATCTTTTGACTTTCCCATGGGATATTTACAAAAATTGACTGTATATTTAACTATTTTTAAAAATTCAGTAAATTTCTAAGAGCAGAAATAGTACCATCCACATTCTTTGACCACAGTGTAATAAAACCGGAGTTAAATAATGAAGATATAAACAGGAAACGGCAGGCACTGGAAAAGTAAAACAAAGCAAAACAAAACATTTCCAAATAACTGCCGGGTCAGATATGAAATCAAAACCACAACTGTAAACTATTCACATGTACTTATGCAAAAGTTCAGCTTCAGTGATGCATGGTACAGCATTGACTGCAGCAGTGAAATAATGGAACGTGTAAAATACGGAGCACGAGGAGCTAGTGGAAACATCAGGTTGCACCCGTGCCATGGAACACTCTGGCCATTAAAACATCTTTATGGACACAGCAAGATGCCTGGGATATGTCTTATGTAAAGGAACTGGAGATACAGCATCATCCCACTTTTTCAACTGTTTTGTTATGTTTTATCTGTGGGTGGTAGGGAAATAATCATTTTTTCTTTTGCTTGTGGCTATTTTCTACTTTGTTTTGATGGACATTAATTACAGATCAAAATCAACAAACATGGAAAAAGCGAAGAAGGCCAGGGTGGAAAGATGGTATGTAACAGCCAAGGGAAACACCCAATTACTGTACATGGGTCCCTGAGGGTGTGGAATTCACTGCATCAGGCTTTGCCTGTCTGCATACAATCTTCAGAAAGCATATCCTTCCTAGACACCCACTTAAATACAGTTTCATTAGCAACATTGTGAATTTCTTCTGAATAGACCCCAGTCGACGATCTCCACTTTTTGCATGATAACTGCAACCCTCTTACTAATTAGTGATGGTTTAGGGATCCTGAAATGAGTTGGTAATGTTTACTTTTGTTTCCAGGAGTGGGGCAGCATGTATAAACAAGACAGGTTCCTCTGAGCCAAGATTCTGAGTGATGGCTGCAGGGCACAATCACCCCTGATACCCCAAAACACAACTTGGTCCAGAATCTATTTGCCAGGAATTCCTTTGGCAGATTAGGTGATTCGGATACATGAAGTTGGATGCCAACCTCACAACTTCATTATAATGATCCTTGGATTGGCTAGAGCATATCCAAGACTTCTGCTATCAACACACCAGTGAATTACCCATCACCTGACGCCTGGGACCCGGCAGCCTGAGCCGGGAGTGATGGGGCTCATCGGAATCTCTACCCCATAATTTGTACCCAAGACCCAGTGAATCTCATTCGTGTTTATTGGGTGTTTGGATGGAGAAGTCACATAAATGTGGACCAGGGGAAGCTGTGAGTTTATTGAGGGTAACTCGCTGGACTGCCAATGAGGTCATTCCACAGGAACACAGAGGGTCAGTGATGAGAGGTGATGGTGGGAGGGAAGAGGGAGCCAGCACAGGAGGGGAGAACCTGGGACATCCCTCCAGAGGCCCGTCTGCACTTTCTGCCATTGAGCTCCTCTGCCAGGCCGACCATCCCCCCTTTAGGCTCTTTGGGATTCTGTTACAGCCAACCGAGCAATTAACAGCCAGGTCAGATATCTTGTGCTTGACATTTAAGAAAATCAGCTTCCACAATTGGATACCAAAGCAATGTGAAACAGCTTTAAAGCGTAAGTGAGACTTTAACCATATTCACATTTTCTAACAGCCTGCAAACCTTAGAGAAAAATGGGACAAAAAGCTTCTACAAAACAAAAAACAAGTAATAACAGGATAAATATATGGATTTACGCAGTTTAAAAATACTTACAGAATTTGATTTCAATGAATATAGAGATAATGAAGCAGTTGCAGGAAAGTGTTGTCATGAACTAGAAATGCTAAACACCAAAAGCATTTAATGAAGAGCCATGGTATGGAGAAGGCAGCAGTGCGAACTGCAGAATGATTGGCCATTCCTAGAAAGAAGTGAAAAATGACTGCATGAGGGTTAAGAAGATTACTTCCGGATGCTATTGCCGGAACCACCATCTAGTGTCGCCAGATTTAGCAAATAAACACACAAGACATCCAGGTAAATTTGAATTTCAGATAAACATTGACTAAATTTTTTTAGGGTAAGTATATCCCAAATATTGCGTGAAATATACTAATTATTTTTTTGTTACTGCTGAACTAGAATTCACTTCACTGGGTGTTCTATGTTTTATCCGGCACCCCTACCTGCATCTCAAGAATGGCTTAATGAATTTTAGAAAGTGTTAGGTTGGTACAAAGGTTATTGCGGTTTCTGCCATTGCTTTTAATAGCAGAAATCACAATTACTTTTGCACCAGCCAATAACATTTGTGAAATTGCATTCAGCTCCCTGTCACTTAGGAAATTCTTGACCTTCACAACTCTGTTTCCTCTAATCCCTCTTCATCAAAAAGGTATCCTTAGCGATATGCTTTGTGTCAAGAGAGTTGCCATTCTGTTCATGTAGCGCGCCTTGGTATTGCAAATCGTGCTGGTGTGTCACACACACAACATTTCAGTCCAGCTTCTAGGCGTTGAGAAGGTTTTTGGGGTTGCCCTTAGGAAGCAGGATACCACGGCATCTTGAGGGGTGGATAGGCAGAGTGGAATTTCTCATCCCCAAACCAAAAAATCCAATCTAAAAACATTCATTGAGAAGATTATTTAATATATGTATTAAAAGCCAAAGCCATTTCCAATGAGTTTGTTGGTGTTTGATCCCATGTAGCAAGGGCCTTAGTAACTGCCTCCTTCCTGAGCTTTCTGTGACTTGGGAAGGTCTCATGTGTATGTTCCTATGGGAACTTTGACGCCTGGGGCCATCTATATAGTGAGAAAACTTAGTGGTGTTAACATTTCTAAAAGGTTCTGGAATTACTTTATGCGAAGACCTTGCTTCATCTTCAGCTCCTTTCTCCACTGTGCCCTGAGCTGAGGGCACTAAGAAGTGCCAGCCAGGACTCTGGGTTTGAAGGACACTGCCTGTATGGAAACTTGTGCCCTGCTGCGTGGACAAAAGGCCACCATGCTCCTGGAGGCAGCATGCTGGTGGAGGCAGAGTGAAGTGGTGGGGGCTCAGCTTAGGGGTCGGGACCTGCTCATTGCATCCCTTTTTTTTTGAGACAAAGTCTCACTCTGTCATCCAGGCAGAGTGTGGTGGCACAATCTTGGCTCACTGCAACCTCCACCTCCCAAGTTCAAGCAATTATCCTGCCTCAGCCTCCTGAGTAGCTGGGATTACAGGTGTGTGCCACCATGCCTGGCTAAGTTTTGTATTTCTAGTAGAGACGGGGTTTCACCACGTTGGTCAGGCTGGTCTAGAACACCTGACCTCATGATCCACCCACCTTGGCCTCCCAAAGTGCTGGGATTACAGGCAGGAGCCACCGTACCCAGCCCTGGAAATAATCATTTGGGTGCGGTGGCTCACACCTATAATCCCAGCGCCGGCCATGGAAGTCAGGAATTTATAAACCACCTGGGTCATCATGGGTTACCAGTGAGTTAGAAATGTAGTTATGTTGTGTTCATAGCTCAGAAAACAGAGCCCTTTGAGCTGAAGCTCCTGTTCTCCAACCTCTGGGAGTAGTTCTAAGGTGGGGACACCCACAGCACCGCCCTCTCCTAATTTCACCTATCCCCGTGCCAGCTCTGCAGGAGGTCTTTCGCCTGGTTTTGCAGGGGAGGACCAGGATGCAGTGGGCTAAGCAGGGCTCCACTGTTGCTGTTACCAATGGAGGGTGTCCAGGTTCTTGGCATGTTGAACAAAGAATTGGACAAAATGCACAAACAAAATAAAGAAAGAATGAAGGAACAAAGGCAGAGATTTATTGAAAGCGGGAGTATGCTCCACAGGGTGGGAGCAGACCCGAGCATAGGGGCTCAAGAGCTCCCTTACAGAATTTTTTGGGGTTTAAATACCGTCTAGAAGTTCCATTGGTTACTTGGCACACGCCCTATATAAATGGAGAAGATATTTCCTGTCATAGCTGAAGTGTTTCTGTTTGATTTAGTTCTAGGAAGTCAGCGTAAGTTGGCCTTATGTTCCCTGCGTCCAGACCCTGTTTTCCTGCCTCATTTGGGAGAAGATTCGAATCCAGATCCCACGACTGTCCACCGGAACAGAACCAGCTCCACACACAGACCCCAGAAACCTGCACATGGTGCAGTCTCAGGAAAGTTTTGTGAACAAATAAATGGCTAGAAAACGTCAGTGCCAGAGAAATAAGTGGATGAAAGAGGCTGTGACTTTTGGTGATATTATGATTTGGTTTTGATTTACCAGTATTGACTGAAGATAAGAGGGCATGGATCTTTTTTGAAAGCTAATTTTACTTTTGTCTCAGTGAACTTGAGACAAAGAAAGTCACTGCAGAGACACTTGCATCTGCCAAATTCTGGGAAGCAAGAACCTATAAAACTACATTGGCCCTGCTTCAAAAACGAAGTAAAGCAACTTCATAAAACCTGGGGCTTGGGCTGGGGCTTGTCTTAGGAGGAACCATTCCGCCCCCTCTAAGATATTCGGGCTCTGGGACATTGTCCTAGGGGCTTAATCTAACCTGAGAGGTGGGCCTCTGTCTTGCAGCTGAGCCTAGTGCAGAGGGGACACTGCCTCCCCGAGGTCATGCCCGTCGGTAACTGGAGGAGCTCCAAAGCAGTCTCCTCGTCTAAATTAGGGACAAAGAGGTAAGCCAGTGTCATGTGAACACTGTGTGCCCCTCTTCTGTTTCTAAATCCTTCGTCCTAACTGTGAATCCTGCCCAGTTTGAGACCCAACAGGCCACCTCTCTCTGACCTTCCTCCCCACAAGAATCTGCTGTCATTTCCTGTGCAATGGACCACTGCCTGAGAGCTCACTCCTGTGGCCACTATGACGGAGAGGAGCATGGGGCTGAGGGGGTCCATAAGAGCCAGCATTTCGACCCTGGTTCTTTCCCTACGCAGGGTGATACCCAGACTCCCTACGCTCTCTGTCAAGTGGATACCACAGTGTCTTCTTTTCCTGGATTGCTGTAAGGAATAAATGAGAAAATTCTGTAAACTTATTAGCATGCTACCCGGCACACAGAAGGAATCCAATATTTAATAGCTTTAATAATAGATTGATAATACTCATGCATTTTAGCCATCATTTTGCCTCAACCTGACATCTGTATTTTAAGCCTTTCTCCTCTACCAGCATTAAAAGACCTTCTGTATCTGACCCTCATGAAGCAGCAAGCATGTGTGACTGGAAGGACCCCACTATCACTCTGTGAATGAGGCTGGTCCCACGGTGGCCGTCAAATGATTAGCATGGCATGGTCACCTCCCCGGCACTACCCTGCTATAGCATATGCTGGTCAGGGTGCTGTTCTGGTAGATTCCTGCTGGAATGGCAGAGTGTCAGAGTGGTGGACAGCCCAGGGTGTCTCCCCTCCTGCAGCCACCTTTCTGTGTCTCACATAAGATGAAGACTCCAGAAGCCTGCCTGCCTTGGCTGTAGGAGACCTCATTCCAGAAGCTTCTGAGGTTATAAGAAGGCTGTTCTGCTAGCAAAAGGAGTTTTCTTTTCCTTTAAGAGTTTTTGAAGCAAGTCTCTTTCTCTTCCTTGAATGAATCCTCTTTGTCTCATCTCTCTGGTAAGATGTTACATACTGGTTTTGTGCTTGTAAGTATGATTTTATTAGTGGTTGATTTTTGACATGGTAGATTCTCTTTTCTAGTATTCTGGAAGTTACACCTTCGCCCCTATGTTTCTGCACCTAGTAAAAGATTCTCTGGAAACAAACTGCATCCTTGCTTTCAGTATTTGAAATGCTTAATGTGAGCTGTCTCCTCCCAGATCTAAGCCAATTATGATCCCAGCCTTGAGTGCCCAGGACAGGAGAAAGTCTGTGCATGTGCCTCACCTGCAGCAGTCTCTATCGAGGAGATGCAGCTGGCCAGCCCTGGCCTCCTGCCCTTGGAATGAGAGAACCTCTGCCAGCCCGAGCCTCCACCTGGGGTCTCCACTCAGACATTCAGGGGGACAAGAGGTGCCACCAGCCGCACCCCTGCCTCCCTTGCTCATGCTGAGTTATCACAGACCAAGCCCCTGGCTCTGGAATTCCCTGTGTGCAAATAGCCTCTGTGTTGTCCTCCTCTTCCTGTGCTCTCGGCGTGTCCCAGGGAAGCGGGGCATTTGCTTCAGCCCCCCTGCCGGTGCTGCCCTGCAGTCTTCCTCAGCCCACCAGCCAGAGGCCTTGGAACAAACCATGGTCACCTCTGTTCCTCACACCCTGCATCCGTGCCCAGACGGAACTCGCGCCCTTCCACCTTTCTCCAGGTGCCTGGGATCCCTGTCCTAGTATCTCCTCTTTCTGCCCGACAGCCAGGTGACGCCTTGCAACAAAACCCATCATTTGCCCCTGCCCCCTCCCCCAAAGCCCTCCAAAACGTCAGCATGCCTTAAGAATAAAATCCCAACTCCTTGCTAAGTCCTTCCCCCTGGGGCCTCCGCCCCCTTATCTGAGCATCCCAGGGGCGCCTCTTCTCACTCTCTCTGTGTTTTGAACCTGCTGGCTTTCTCCTTGTTATTGACCACATCCAGCTGTTTCCTGCCCTGGGGTCTGTGCACACGAGGCTGGTGCTCTGCCTGCCCCAGCTCTCCCTCCTATGAGCAGGAGCCCCTCTTACTCTGCTTCATTCCTTTGTGGAGACTGAGCGGACCCTGCAGACGGGGCTTCCCTGCCCCTGGGTTTTCCACCACTTGGCGCCTATCTTTTTTCATAGCAGATAGTAGGTTTGGTCACTGCCTCTCCAGTGAGCCTGGAAGGGCTGCAAGGGCAGGGCAGACCCCTCCTGCTCATCAGTGCACCCCCCTTCCCCAGCCTGTACAGAAACTGGCTCCCAGCAGGGCTGGTTGTGATCTGTTGATAAAGACACAGCATCCTCTGTCCCTGGAGGTGTGGCCAGGGCACGTCTACCCTGCTTCGCTTCTGTCCCTGTCACCACAACACGCTTCTTATCACCGCGCACCCAGAATGACAGGATAGTGTTGATTGGGAAGAGGCTGGTGGATGTAGCACTAGTCACACCTCATCTGTACATGTGTGCATGTGTGTGAGCGTGTGTCGTGTGTGTGTGTGTGTTTCTGTGTGTGCATGTGAGGGCAGCATTTTTGGCTCTTTAAGTTTGGAATGTCCACTTTTTTTCTTCTTTTTGAGATGGATTCTTGCTCTGTTGCCCAGCTGGAGTGCAGTGGCATGATCTTGGCTCACTGCAACCTCTGCCACTGAGTTCTAAGGGATTCTCCTGCCTCAACCTCCCGAGTAGCTGCTGGGACTACAGGCGCGTGCCACTGTGTCCAGCTAATTTTTTGTATTTTAGTAGAGACAGGGTGTCACCATGTTGGCTAGGATGGTCTTGATCTCCTGACCTCATGATCCGCCCACCTCGGCCTCCCAAAGTGCTGGGATTACAGGTTCCAGCCACCGTGCCCATCCTGGAATATCCACTTTTAAATAACCGATGGCAAAGCTGAGCTGCTTGCAAAAGAAGGACCCGGGCCCAAATGCCAGTGGGGGTTAGGAGGAGGTGGGACTTGTGTGTGCTGGGTGGTCAGGACTCCTAAGATGTGAGCCTGGGGCCTATCTGATGACCGGCCTGAGACCCCAGCCCCACAGCAGCCCCCAGTCTCCCCCCTCCCTCAGCCTGCATGGAAGCGCCTTCATTCCTACCAGGCTCAGATGGGAAGCTGTTTCCAGACAGCAAGTGGAAAAGAGAAAAATTGGCCATCGCATCGGGCTTTTCCGAGGCGGGGACTTGTCAGCGCTTGGATGGGGACCCAGGCAGCTGGGGTGTCCTCACCAGAAACTGGCAGTCACAGGGTGGTGGCCAGAGCTGAAAGTCAGCGCAGAGGGGGGATGGTGTGGGGGCCAGGTCAGAGCCAGGACAAGCCAATGTGGTGCCAGCTCACGGCAGGTCCTGCCCAGAAGTGCGTGGCAAAGACAGATTTCAGCGTGGGTGTCTGGGATGAAGGCAGAAAGCAAGGAGAACTCAGATGGAAGATTCTGGAACAGGATTCACAGAGTTGAGGGTCTGGGGGTCTCAGCGTAACCGGTGAGGGCAGCAGGGAGGGGGCCTGGCTGGGGACAGGGGTAGGTACAAAGGAGATAGGCCACACCCTGCTGGGCAAGGATGGATTCCTGTGGGTCACCAGGGAGGTTACAAGAGAAAAAAATGACAGGGCTTGCTCAGAATACGACGCCCTCTTTTTGGAGTTTATGGTGGTAAGTCTAAGTCTAAACATTGCATTTAGAATAAATGCAAAGGTGTCCAGTGGCTTTTTGTTTTTCTCTCATTGCCAGGCTCCTGGCATCAGGACTGGTGTCTTGATTTGGGACTCCTGGGCCCTCCCCCTGCCCCTGGCCTCAGCCCACCGGCTTGTGTGGGACCTGAACATGGGCGAGCTGTTGGAGGCTGAGCTTGGTCTTTTTCCACTGAGATGAAGCCACTGGTGATTCCTTTTGTGAAATGACCTATAAGCCCCTGACTTCTCTGTCCTGCGAATTTGGGTTCCTACTTTTCCAGGCTAGTTTAAAAGAAGGTGAAGTGACAATTCCGTTTATTATGGAGACTCTTTACTGCAGCAAACACACTTGATCTTTCTCTTCTAGTTTCCTCGTCTGTAAAAACAATCACAATTGTCCCCGACATATCTCCACTGAGAGTTCCTGAATGCCGTGGGAATAGTGTGCTGTTAGGGGGAATTATTCTGGTTTCCAGGGCGATGTGTGTGCTGGGAGGGCCGTCAAATGGTGGTTGGGGGTGGGGTGGGGTGGGAAGGATGCGGAGGAGGGACCAATTTCTCAGGAGCTGGTGTTTCTCCCTGCCCTGTCTCCCACGGGAGGAAGCAGCTGAAACTTGATAAGGGTTGTATTGCTTTTACCAGTACCGTCGCACAGTGGGTCTGTCATTGCTCTGCAGGCATCGCACACACTCCTTTGCTGGGCCTGGTGGGGACTCAGGAGACAGGGCAGTGGTGGATGCTGTGCAGAAGGGACCCTGTCTCTGCCCACAGAACTGCTCCTCTCTGGGAGTCCTGGGCATGAGTCCGGGATAAAGGAATGCCTTGTTCCCAAGTGGAGAGGGCCCAAGAGTGGGGATTTGAGGTGGAGCATTTTGAATTGATTCGAATCCAAACGATTGCATATCCAAAAATATGACCTGCATTCTCATTACAGAAATGCGCACAAGGCAAGTCAAGCAGCCAGACACTGCTGGCGGGCAGGTGCAACTGGCAAGAGGCGGTCCACTCAGGTCCCACGCCACCGTCCAGTTCCGGGGGCGGGGGAGTTATTTAGGATATTTCACCTAGGTAAAAGTATTCTTCACACCCAGAAAGCAATTGTGTGGCCCCTTACCACGCATTCGTATCGGGTGTAGTGAACCAGCTGTGCGCTTGTCCACTCCTGTTGCCACCTGCAAATTGCCTGAGGACAAGGACTGTGCCTCTCCTTCCTTCCTCCCTCCTTCTGTCCCTCTCTCTCTTTTCTTTTATTGAGACAAGGTCTTGCTCTGTTATACAGGTTGGTGTGCGGTGGCACCATCACGGCTCACTGCAGCCTCAGCCACCCAGGCCCAGGTGATCTTCCCACCTCAGCTTCCTGAGTAGCTGGGACCACAGGTGGGCACCATCATGCCAGGCTGATTTTTCAGCTTCTTGTAAAGCAGGGTCTCGCTATGTTGCCCAGGCCAGTCTTGAACTCCTGGGCTCAAGTGATCTTCCTGCTTTGACTTCCCAAAGCACTGGGATTGCAGGAGAGGCTTTCTTCTCTCCTTCCCTGCCTTCCCCCTTCCCTGCCTTCCTCCTTCCCTTCCTTCCTCTCCCCCTTCTCTTCCTCATCCTCCTCTCCTTTCTTTTTATCCCCAAAGTACAGTTGCTGTTTAAAATATAAAGTATAACATATATTTATCTTACTGATTAAAGAGCAATACCTACTTATTGATAATAACTGGAAAAAACAGAAAAGAGAAAAAGAGAAAATAAAAATAACGTGTAATTCCACCACCCAAGGTGGCCACTGAATAGCTGTTTGTTCTGACTGATCGAGGCATTCCAAGTATGTTGGAGTATGGTTTTCAGGCTAATTTTACACCCATTGTTTTGTCACATGAATTTTGCGTGTCATAATCTCCCCACATGAGCTTATTTTAGTGGTTTGAATGCATTGCAGGATGTGATGGATGAGGCTGTTGATAATCCTTTACCCATACAAAAAGCACTGAGAAAAACGTCTTTGCAGGGATTTATTTAAATATCAGATTTGCCTGCCGTTTTGAAGACTTTCACGGATAAGGCAGGTTATTCCCATTTGGAATTAAGAAGGCAGAATGGCATGGAAAATTTTTCATGGAGAGCACCAGCGTGCTGTGGCTTCTGTGGAATCCAGGCAGTGTGACTTGCCGCTGCGTTAGCTGCCTCGCCTCCCCGCCCGCATCTGCATCTGCAGCTCACTGCTGCGTTTTGACCTCACCTTTGAGAAGGGCAAGGGCATACATCAGCATCTCAAATAAGAGGAGAGCCGGGGTGGTGCAGGCCTGGAAATGGTGTGCTGCACAGTTGGAGGAAAGGGAGCTGGAGCAGAGAGGACGATCCGCCCGAGCTGTAGCCGACTGGTAACCACAGAAGACAGTTCATCTCCTCTGCTGCTTCCTCCCCCAGCGGGCTGTGTTTTCCTCTTGGCCCGGGCCTTCCTCATGACTTCTCTGCTCTCACTGAAATGATTCAACATCCTGCGGTCACTTTGAATTTCCAGTCTCCATTCTGTAACAAAGCAAAACAAAACAAAACAAAAACAACTAAACTGTCTACCTAAATTGACCTTCACCTCTAAATCAACCTTCACCTCCAATCTCTTCCCCTCCTGCACTGGCCCTGGCCTGGAAGCCTCTGGGCTGGCTCTCCTGTCCTAGGAGGTGTGGAGGTTCTGGCTCCATGGTCCAGTCGCAGATACTCTGCGCTTTTGGTCATGACAGATGTCTCAGCCGACGACGTTCTTCCCAGAGGCTGTTTTCTCGTGTCCTTGGAGGCTCCCTGCGGTGTGAGAGAGGTTTGCACCCCAGTCCTGGGAACCTGTGTATGGGAGGTTACCCAGCAGAGGGAACCCAGGAGGCAGATGGAACTAAGGGTGCCAATCAGCTGAGCCAATCAGACTATCTGGGTGGGCCTGAGGTAATCCCCGGCGTTCTTAAAATGGAAGAGGAACCAGGGAGAGGCAGGTGAGAAGGACTTGGCCACTGTCACCAGCTTTGAAGATGGAGGAAGGGGCCACACACCAGGGAACACAGTGGCTTCTGGAAGCTGGAAAAGGCAAAGAAGTGGATTCTTCCCCAGAGTCTCCAGAGGGAGCCAGCCCAGCCAGAACCTTTGCTGTAGCCCAGTGAGGCCATTCCAGGCTTGGACCCCAGAGCCACCAGGTAATAAATGAGCGTGGTTTTAAGTCACTTTGTCTGAGCTCACTGTTACAGGAGTGACAGGAAATGAATAGTTTCCCCTGGCTTTTCCCCTGGCTGCTTGGCTGTGGGCACTGCCCCTCCTTGGCCATCTCCTGATCCTGCGCAGCTCCTGCTGGAGGATTCACCCCCGTGGGGCAGGCTGCTTGAAAGGCCCCTGGGCTGATCCATGCCTACCACAGATTCCACGTCTGGTCCCTGGGGTTCTGCAGTTTTGACTCAACCCCGGGGAAGAACAAGCCCTGTCCTGAGTGTGGCCTCTTTCTCATTGCCTCAGCCTCGTCATCTTCCTCCTACCTGGGGCAAGCATAGGCCCTCGAGCCCTTGACCCTGGGATGCAGCTGTTTCGTGTCTGCCACTGAAGAGCCTGGGCAGGTACTGTCCTGTCCATGGCATCCTGTGCAGCAGGTCAGGCTCAGGTGGAGAACTTTGGAGATGGCTTTCAACTGCAGACTGATCCTAGAGTGTCTGACCTGTGCTATAACAAGAAAAACTGATTTAAAAAAAAAAAAATGGAAGAGCACCTGGTATAGTGGAGTTCTGGGTATCACTGCCAGCAAAATGCCCTCAGTCTCTCAGACATGGCACAAAATAAAGGGGGTACTTGCCAGGGCTGCAGTGAGGGCTTGGGGGTGCCTGACCATGCATTTACTTCCTGGAGGTGAGGCCAATTAGAATTTAGAAGGTGCTTGGGAAAGGGATTGATTATGCAAGTGTTTTATAAACTAGTATTGATGAGGCTGTGAGAGCAGCTTTCTGGTTCCCTCTGGAGACTCTGGGGGAGAATCCACTTCGTTGCCTTTTCCAGCTTCCAGAAGCCACTTGTGCTCCCAGGTGTGCGGCCCCCTCCTCCATCTTCAAAGCCGGCGACAAATATGGCCAATTGAACATATATTAGGAAGATGACACCAAGATAAAGACCAAGTCCAAGTCCATGCAGCTTACAAGTGCTAGGCCGGGACAGTGCAGTTGGGCCCGTGGTCAGCCTGACTGTGACATTTCTGCTGCCTTTCATGTTGCTAGGCCAGGGACGCCCAACACATCCATGTTTGTGGTGAAATTGCAATTGATACTGGCCGTGTCATGCCTGTGCATGGCACACCCTCTCCCCAGACCCTGCCCACTCACTTTACCTGGGGCCCTGTGTCCTGGGCTCCTCAGGGAATTCACCTGCATCTGCCAGGTGTATCCTGTCCTTAGAGGGAAGGACAGCAGAGCTCTATGGGCAAGGGAGCCCTGCCTCTCTAGAAAGTGAGGTTTGCACACACCTCAGGCCTGCCCCTCATGTGTAAATATTATAGTCTAACTCTCAGGGTATCATGTGCTTGTCTCTTGTAGTTCACATTTTAGGGGAGTGTTCTGCCCCTTGATTGGCTGCATGGCTGAAAACAACAGATCGTACGTTTTCCTTCACATTTTGAATCCACTCATCTGTAAATGGTTATAAGATATACCCTGCAGGATTTCTGCCAGAGTTGTATAATAGGATAAATACCACGTTAGGACATAGGGAATCTCAATCCTACATTTTTAGCTTCAGATTGCATAAAATAAACTTGCAGATTTCAGTTGACCACACTGTGTTCTTGCCTCATCAACATTCCTTTTTCCAGCGTCTCTCAGAGGGAAAGGGGCTTCAGGGCTGAAACATTGCCCAATGGGACTCTATTTGCAGGGGAAAGCCTTGTCAGTTTTGAAGGGTGGTGTTGGGGAATGCCTTGTGTCTACAGTCTGCATTCCATTTGGGTAGAGGGAACTTTGCAGAACCTGTCAGTCATGACAGTGATTGGAAAGGAGGAATGCTATCTCTTATCTTGGTTTTGAGCTGAGGGGATGACCCAGGAATCCTGCCACCATGACTGCATTCATGGAAAACAGGTACAGCTCCTGCCCTCCTGGTCTCTGTCCCCTCCCACTGCCCAGGCACCCCACCAAGTCTGCATTCCTTTGTGCATTTAGAGTCCTGAAATGCCATCGGGAAGAGAACTCAAAAGAGTCCCATAGGCCCTGTTTACAGAAGAGGAAAGTGTGACCCAGGAAGGAAAGGTGACCAATAGACAGTGACACCCTCACTGAATCAGCTTCTTATCTGCAACGTACCACTTTCTTACATCCTGTGGGATTCTTTGCATTTTATAGGCAAAAAAAAAAAAAAAAAAAAAAGTCATGGAGTTGGAGCTGCCTACCCAAAGCTGAAGGGTAGCTAGCTACTCGTAGCCCCTTAAATTTGTGCATTCATTCATTCATCACACAGTCGTTGAGTTCCTTCTTGGGAGCAGTTGACATGGAGAACAAGGAAAGCTGGAAATCCCTTCTTGAGGAGACAGACAGATGACAGCTGTCCTTGTTGCAGCCGTCAGCATGGAGGTTTCCTGGAGTCATGGCCCACACCTGCTTGTTCTCTCTTCTGCAGTCTCCCTTGTGGGGAATGGTTATCCTCTCTGATGAGTCAGCTCTCAGCACAAGAGAGAATGACTTTTATTCCTTCTTTTTCATACCCTCTTTCGATAGTCTCATTGTCATCATGACATCAACTTATTTTTACCATGTCAATGGCTCCCAAATCTAAACTCCAGCCTTTCCCCAAAGTCTAGACATACCTTTACAAGGCCTTGTTGACTAAGTTCAACAAGCCTCCACTCAAACCCACTATCATTTTTCCCAAATCTGCATCTCTCCTAGATTATCCTAATTTGCTTAATGGCAGCTCCAGTTCCCCAGAACTCAAACCCTTTGCTGAATCACTTGTACTTTCTGGGCTTTATTGTTCTAACCTCCTTGATAAAGTTATTCATCACTGTCCATTTCTTCAGGAGAGGAGAAATGTCTTCACAGGGTTTGAAAGTGGGGATAGAATGAGTTAATGTGTATAAGTTATTCAGCACTGGGCAGGCACCGAGAAAGGGCTCCATCATGCT
>NW_022436950.1:3612505-3639484 GCF_009761245.1 Sapajus apella | reverse complement strand
GTGGGTGGGTGGGTGGATGGATAATGAATGGATGAATGGGTGGATGAATGTGTGGGTGGGTGGATGGATGGATAATGAATGGGCGGATGGGTGGATGAGTGTGTTGGTGGATGGATAGGTGGGTAAGTGGATGGATGAATGGATCAATGAATGGGACATGCACCAACTGCCACACAAGGTTTGAAAGGCATGATGTGATGATGAGGGCTCTGCCTTTGGAAGCTAATGATGACCCACCCTAATTCTAAGTAAGTAAAATGATTTAGAGACAAACTGAAGAGGAGAGGACCAATGGGAAGAGTATTTCCATATCCTAGGTTAGTGGCATCCTAGGTACCACCCAGGATGACAGTAGTAGGAATGGAAATGAAGGAATGAGCCAGGAAGCTGCTGCTGGAGGAATGGAAAGTACTTTGTCAGGCGGAGCTGGGAGACAAATCTTGGAAGGTACAAGGGACTTAGCAAAGAAGACAACAGTGTTTGAGCTCTGGGACCAAAACAGCCTACACGGGAAAAGCAGGAGGTTTAGGGGAAATGATAAATAGTTTAAGTTCAGACACGTTAAATTTAGTAAATAAATTCTTATAAGGTTATCATATGTTTCAAAGTGGTTTAAGGCACCTTACGAAAACAAACAAGAACAGCAACAACAAAAACGTGCTGTGCAAGTAAAGGAAGTTAGGGAACTGGGGCTATTGAGAAACAAACTGAAGCTTGTAAAGTGCTAAAAATGGGCCTTGGACTCTCTTGTAGCTTCTCAATAGCAGCGCGAACATGGAGGAGAACCTCTCACCTCCCACAGTTTGTGGGGAGGGGGTTATCATGGACTAACGCTTGTAAAGCACTTGGCCCTGGGCAGGCACAGAGGACAGGCTCCGTAAGTGCTCATTATTCTATTATTATCTTGATCTTCTTATTTGTACTTATTTTATTTATTTTATATATGCATTATTTGCCTGATAGAGCATTAAGATCCCAAGGAGCTGTGTCTCATTGCACTGCCAACACTCACTGAATGGTATAGTTTATGCTGGTGGATGAATGAATCAACGGCCCGGACCCCCTTAGGTTGGCTCCTTCCTGCAAATTGGATTCTCCTGGCATGTGAGTGACGTTCCTGCCATGAGGAGAGCCTGGCAACAGCCCGGCTCCAAGCAGACCCCAGCCCATCCATCTTCCCACCCGCAGTGCATATTACGCAAGACTTGGCGTGTGCTGGCGTCAGGAATGGGTTTCTGGGGGCATGAATGGAGGTCCTTGGGATGGGGGAAAGATTTACAAAGCCTGTCGAAGGTTTTATTTAGTGTGAAATAATTTCTCACTTTACTAACTGGTGCTTTTTCCTTAGAGTAAGCACCCAAAGCCATGCTTGGTTTAATAATGCATTTGCTTATTAACGTACTGTGTTTTCCAGTCATAAAATTTCCTAGAATGGGACTGAAAGTTGGCAGGTGTAAACATACCATATGCTTTCTCTTCAAATCTGGCCATTTCGAATGTCAAAACATGTATTGTTTTATATGCTTTATTATTATAACTTTTGTATTTCCACTTGAGTATTTTATCATTAAAAATGAGCATGATTTTCTATTTAAAAGATTTTCAAGTCCTCAGAAATACACCTAATTCTAGTTTTAGATCATTTAAAGGTTTGCGTTTTGAAGAGTTGATACCTGTAATACTCTTATTCTTTTCCAGAGTTTCAGGAGGCAGCTTGTGCTTCCTGCCAGGTCTTCATTCCTGTGTGCAGTTAGAGAAACTCCTTTACCATGCCAGAAACGAGGCCTGTGTACTATTATGTGCTTCGCAATGTCTAATTTAGCCTTTGATCTTTGGGGCTGCTGTTAATTTTATGGTTTACACAATTCAATGTGTCAGGCAACTGTGAAGTGCTTGCTCAGGAAAGAGACCCAGAGTGAGACCACCTCAGCTGCTGAGCTGGCCTCTCTAACAAGCATCCTTAGGGATACTTCTCGAAGCACGGAGAGTCTGAGCAAATATTTGCACAGTTGAATTGCATTTGCTAAGGCTACATATGCAGGTAAAATTCTCTTTCCAAGTCCCTGAGAGACTCATGCGTTCCAGCTACCTGCCTGGGAAGGTAGAAGGGGCCAATCACTTCCCTTCAGCGGGCTTTCAGTTGTTCTGTACACACCCAGGCTAACACATGGAAATTGTAACAGGCGGATCTGGGTTCTTCATGGGATACTTTGAAGAAAATCTCCAGGGATATCTGTTGCAAACATATTTTTTGTGTTGCTGTGTGATGTGTGTGTATTCGGTGGGGGGGTGCATATTTAATGAGCTGCTTCTGCTCTGGCCCAAGTTTAGTGTGGGTTAAATCTTAAGAAGGGAGAAGTGGGTGAGTCACTGTAGTTTCCAGGTCTAGGAGGGTGCCCACGTCTCCATCCTCAGTCCTCTAAGCCTTGTTATTATTAATACTATTGTTGTTATTATTTTAACTTTATGTGTAAGATAAGGAAGAGAGTTTTAAGTGGCAGATGCTGTTAGGAACAGATTAGGGCAGAAAGTCCTAGGGCAAGTATCATGGGGAACAGAGAGGAAAGGAACAGGAACCAGCCCAAAGGACGGCTTCGTCCTCTCACTGCCATGTCTCCTTCCGGAGAGCTGGTGAGGAGATGGAAGGGTTTAAATAGAGTGTTGGACTTGACCTTGGGGGGACTCTGTTAACCTCCTCAATCCGGAGTGGAGAGAAGCAGGTTCCCACACAGCCCTTGGTTAGGGGCAGAGCAGGACCCTGTCCCTAACCAAGGGCTCTGGCCTCTCCTTCTGCAGACCTTGGGCACGTCAGAGAGGGCAGGGCAAAAGCTGTTGTGAAGCTCATCCCCTCCTGAGCCCTGGTGCCACAAGAGAAGGCATGGAAGGCACAAGTTGGGGCTGGCATTTGCCTGGTCATGGGTGCTTTCCCAAAAGAAGCTTGTTTATTTCTCAAAGTAATCATTTGTGGTAAGTGTGACTTGTCCTGTTTTAATTTTGTAATTGAGGGAACAGGCAGGGAGGTGAATCAACTTGACTAAGACTAGATGGTTTGCAAATAATAAAGCAACATTTTTTTTTAGATAGAGTCTCGCTTTCTTTCCTGGCTGGAGTGCAGTGGCGTAATCTCAGCTCACTGCAAGCTCTGCCTCCCAGGTTCAAGCAATTCTCCTGCCTCAGTTTCCCGAATAGCTGGGATTACAGGCATGTGTCACTGTGCCTGGGTAATTTTTTATATTTTTAGTGGAGACAGGGTTTTGCCACGTTGGCCAGGCTAGTCTTGAACTCCTGGCCTCAAGTGATCCCCTCTCCTTGGCATCCCATAGTGCTGGGATTACAGGTTTGAGCCACTGCACCTAGCCTAAAGCCACAATTTAAACCCAGGCTGAATCCGCAGCCAGCTGCTTGCAAGACCTCCTATAATAGACATGCCCTTCTAGATGAATATGAAGCCTTGTGTAGAACTGGGGTGGCAGTGGTCTCTGGGCAGGTCAGGGAGAGATGACAGAGGACTAGGTTTTGGAATGGGGATTAAAGGGAAGAAGAGTAACATTCAGTGAGCACCTGCTGTGAACATAAATGTCGCGTTTGACATCTCCTTTAATTTCACAACAGTCCTTCAAGGGCTAGAATTTTCCCATTTTGCAGATGAGGAAACTGAGGCATTGAACTAGACATTGTGCCTAAGGTAACATGACTGGTAAATGATAGAGCCACGAATTACATTTAGGAGCATCTGATTCTAAAGTCCCTGGGTTTTGCTCAGTAGCATGTTGTGGCTGTGGCTTTCTCCCCAGTCATGAGGTCTCCTGACACTGCTTTCAGTTTTAGGGTGGTTCACACACAGAGATCGACACCTCATCTCTCTGGTAATGGGAGTTCCCTTCAGCTCATGAGCTGAACAGTTGTTCTTCACAGGAAAACAGAACCCAGGGGTCATGATGGTAACCTGAAAACTCTGGGGTGGCCCAGGGCTGGGCTTGGGAGCCCTCCAGGGGTGCCAAAGACAAGGTGAGAGGGGCCGTTGATCTAGGGTGAATTTGAATTTCTGTCCTTAGGGTAACTCCTGGAGAGAGGCCAGTGTGTGATTTGGTCAGGGGTAGTAGAAAAAGATGTGGCTGTGATAGTCCAATCAGGATTTTGTGCAGTGATGGGACTGCCGGTGGTTTTGTCATGGGGTCTCGTGGCCTATTACAAGGTGGGCACTGCCCAGCAAGCAGACCAGGCCCATAGAATTTACAAAAGGGGTCCTGAGAGAAGGGCTTCTGCCCAAGCAACAGGGCTGGGGCCAGGTGCTCATTTTGGGCCAGCAGATGCTCTGGTTACTGGAACGTAACTCACGGCGGCTTGGGGCTGGAGTGGGAGTCCCAGAGGAGCTTAGAAAGCTGTGGGGACTTGGTTGTACTGCAGTGAGGGGCGTGCCGGAGCCTGAGAGCCAGGGGTGAATACGGGGGGGCAGCAACATGCAAGGATAGAGTGGGTGTGCAGGCACCGGGACCCAGGACATCCCATCCCCGGGGTCCTCAGAGCCCTGGGCTGATGCAGCGAGGACTTAGAGTGGTCCACAGTAGAATATTAAGATGATGCTTCAAGCCCAGGGTATAGTCAGGCAGAGACTCAGGTGCCAGGAAGACACAGCCCTCTGGACAAGTGTGGCCCAGGCTGATGGACTAGATGATAAGGGCGAGTTCTTTGTTCCTTTGCTTGATAGCAAGGTGTTTGGTTGTTCTTTGGGTCTATTTCAGTATTCCAGTAACAAGACACCTTTATTGAGGACTCCATGAGTGAGCCAAATTTTACCATGGTGTTTCTGCAAGGATACCCATCTGTGGACGATGGGCAGTGGAATATGATTTGAGTTACCTGTTTTTTCCCATCACTTACTGGCCTTTTGGCTAATATCAAACATGTATCTTGGGACCTGGAAGCAGAAAGGAGCGTGGTTTTATATGGACATTTTTAACTGACATTTCACTGGACACCTTCAGGTGTCAAAATGAAACAGAGTTAACCTTCCTGCCCTGTTCACACATGATAATTACTACCATATCCGCATAGTTATGTACACTGCTGGGTTACCATCCCTAGAAGGTCTTAATCAAATGGTTGAAAAAATACATTCTGCTTTAGATCTGTCAAGCAGCCAGCATTTTCCTATTATGCATAGAAATGACATGAGCCATTGTTAAAGCAAACCTGACCTTTTTAAAGGAGGGCCCAATCAAGTGTCATATGCCGTATTCGAAAATGGCCTTGTAAAAGGCATTCTCATAATGAAAGCAATCTTGGAAGAAACCATTTCCCAAGAAAAGCCAATTCAGTATCCCATAAAGTCTTTCTGGGTTTGAGTTTCTTCTATCAGATTATGTCCTGGGCTTCCCCAACCCAAAGGAAAGGCTTTTCTATGTTGGAAGAAAAGCAAATGGAATATGCAAGATGTTGATATCTCTAACAGCTAAAATATGTTTACACACACACAAACACACACACACACCCCCCACTAAGAATATAAACTTTCTAATGAATGCTGCAGTCCTGTCTCTTTTCTGTGCTGAGACTTCAGCATAAAAATCAGATTGCATCTGTCACCGTTCAGCAGTATGCAGCAGTGAAAGCTCTGGTTCCTTGGAGCCCGCACCAGCTTTTTGAAAGAGACCATGACCTCTCCCGTGTTCCCCACCCAACCTATGCTCAGGCCCCCTCCTGGCTCTCCCTCCCTTTACCTGTCTGACGAAGTGGCTTGCGTTTACCTCCTGGTGGTTACAGGAGACCCATGTAGGTATGTCTATTGGAAAGGGCAGCGAGTGGACCTTTTCCAAAGGGGTGACCTCATCAGTCCTGAAAAACAACCGCCCAAATGGGCATTTGTGCAGTTCACTTCGCTTGCATAATGACCTCAGGTGCTCTATTCTTTTTCAGTCCTCAGTGAACGCTGAGCTCTTGAGAACACTTGAGACTGGCTGTCCTCTGAGTGGGACAGTAAAGAAGATGCAACCTGTATCTGTAGACCCGGGGGATGGAGAGCAGAGATGCGCTCGCGTCTATAACTACAGGTCCTTCCTTGTGCTCTTGACAGCCGCCTCCTGTCTTCTCCTGCCTGCCCTCTTCCCCTGGGATTCTGTCCACGTGGCATAGCTTGGGGGCTGGTTATTTGTTCTCCAGCGCCCTTGCTAATGTGAGCCCCAATCAGGCCCTTTTCCAAGGTCCATGTCCTCAAAAAAGCATCTCCTGGTCAGAACAGGTCTCACCCAGGCAGAGTAAGGAATCCTACTCTCACCCTCCCTCCCTGCCCTAACCACCTGCTCCTGGCAGAATTCACCAGTCACCCAGTGAGTTCTCTATTTTGAGTCAGGAGAACATTGATAACTTGAATGCTCTTACCTGTGGTATGTCCATCTTCCCACACTAGACGGAACTTCTTGAGGGCACTTCTGTACTATTTGGCATTCTGCTGAGCATGTAGTATGCTATTTGCTTGGTCTTTATTTGTGGAATAAATGACGGAATGCATTGTGTGTGTATGTCTGTGTGACTCCTGTTCCCAACTCATACAAACTTGGGGCAATTTCAAGTTCATCAGTTGTAAATAGAAGTGCAATCATATTGTAGGGCTCTTGAAATAGCATAGAAGGCCTCGCATGTGAGGTTGTCAAGAAACTCCACTCCCTTTCCTGGCCCTCTCCAGCCTCTTGGTGTCTTCACATACAGACCTTCATTATCAGCCACGGTGAGTCTGTGTCTTATCTCAGGACCAGCAGTATGTCTCATAGGTTTTGGCATTTCCTTCCTCCTTTGCAAAGGCTTCAACCATCATTTCAGGTGCAAGGTGAAGCAGCTGGTTCTTCTGAGTCAGCTCCAGGTGTTTCCTCAGGGACGGTGGATGGGGGAGGTGAAGAGTCCTCCCCTTGTCCCCTTGAGCCTCACTCAGGGCCTGGGCCACCACAGGCCAGAGTCCAGACTGCTTGGGAACTGTGAGCTTTGTCTATAGGTCTGGCTGTCCCACTCTATGACTGGTGAGGCCTGGTAGGTCATTGTCATTCCTGGAAGCTGGCTGCTGAGGGCATGAGCCCCCACAGAAGAATAAAGCATCCATAAAACCCTGTATACCTACTGCTCAAGGGGGAGCGTCTTCCCTTGGGAATGACAGCCATCTGTGTGCTTGGAAGCAGGTTGGGGTGAAACAGGGACAGGTCAGGCAGAGACCAGCCGGCAGGGAGGAGCAGGTGCATCTTCAGCCTGGATAGGCACTCAGGTAAGGGATACAGTTTACAGCTCAGTGTATGTGCGGGGACACCCACACCGTACACACACACACAGAGTGAGAACAAACGTCTTACAAAAATCACACAAGATACAGCCTGATCTTTTCTTTGATTGTTTAATTCCACTCCAGGCCGGCCTCGTCCACTTCAATTTTTAAATGTTGGTCACGGACATCTACGTTGAACTGGTATCCATTTGCATTTGTGGTTGGAGACCCTCTATTTGCAAAGTGGTGCATGAAGCAATTACCTCCAACACCAGGGGGGACTTTTGGGACCAGCTTTCTGGGCACAAAGGTGACAGTAGGCAGGTGGTTGGGCTTCAGGAACCAGTGTGGACTCAAGAAGAGCCAGGACTAGGGTGAGGCAAGAGAGGTGCCTAATTTAGAGGCATACAACTCGAGGAGGTGCTTACTCTCTGCCCTTGCAGAACCTGAGAGCAGCTCTTTCAATTTTTTACCCAAGGCACCTCTCTCCCTTCATCCAGCCCCAGCCCTGGCTTCTAGATGCTATCATTCCATTTTACAGATGAGAACTCTGTCATGAAGGTAACAAAGACTGTGACTGAGGTCCTAGGGCCAAGGCAGGATTCCAGCCTGGTTCTGGCTGGCATGAGCCCAAGCTGCTTCCCCAGCATTCTGCATTCTGCCCAGCCCGGTGGAAGGTCCCTGGGGCAGGATGCAGGCACATGAACCCCAGTTAAGCAGTCAGCCCAGGGGGAGACTCAACTTACATGAATCAAAAAGAAACGGCTTTCAAACATCACTGTGGTATAAAATTAGGACTCCTGATGGATGGTGAGTTTCTGAAGACAGACCTGGGTGCATTGGCTGGGTGGTTTCTTAGAGCATACATCCTATTCCACAGCCTTCAGGCTGGACTGGCTCAGCCCCTTGCGCTTATTAAGGGATCCTTTCCCACCTGCCAAGACCTGCGGCGTGGTCTGCAGAGGGGAGAATCTGCAGGCCGGCTGGAGCTACTGTCTATGGAAGAAGCTTCCAGATAGAACATGACCTATGTCCAGGCTCCGTTCCCCTCCACCGTTGCTGTTTCACAACTTAGGACTTCCCAGACCAGAGGTCTAAGTGAGCGAGTGTCTGGGACAGGCTCTACTTGGAGTCCAGGGACTTGCTCATTTTCCTCCCCTCCATGTGCTCCGCTAGGGTCCCTCTTGCTCCTGTTCCACAGCCTCCTCCTGCACTGGCTCTTTCTGTTCTGCTGCTGACATGTGGGACTGTCCCCCTGTCAGTGAAGTCTCCCTTCTGCACAGGCCTCCCTGTCCCCACCAGCTGGGATGCTGCAGGTCCTCTGGAGTCAAGCTCTGCCTGGAACAGAACGGCCAGTGTGGTCAAAAAAAGCCTGAACCTGCATCTGACCCGTGGGCTGCCAGGCTCAGATGAGTTCACATTGGGATCACGGCTTAGCCATGACATCAAAACCTGACCATCCTCCTTCACTCATCACCTGCTGCTCAAGGACTCCTATTTCCATTTTTTAAGCTCGGTCAGATCAAGGACTAGGGTGCTGTCACACAGCTTCTCAAGGGCCAACCTATCACAGTGTCATTTGGAAAGCAGGCCTGTGACACATAATTGTTGAATTAACAAAGTTCCCACGAGGAGAAAGTGGAGCCCACAGGAGGTCAAGTCCAGCTAAGAAAATCCAGGGAGCACTGGATTTGGAAGTGCAGGAGCCCAGCAGAGAAACTCATGAATCAGATCCAGAAGAGAGGGCTATCATCTCCTGCTTGAAGGTTGAGGAATTTAGAGTAGATCAAACCTAGATTAAACTCCTGGCTGTGAGACTTTGGTCAGTTTATTGTCTTTTTAACCTTTAGTTTTCTCCTCAGTAAAAAATGGGGACAGTAACAGTGGCAGCCGACAAGCTATATTTGGAAATTTAATAAGATGTGAGTGGAAGGCTCATGCGTAATGACAAAGGTCAGCAGTTAGTCCTGAAGCCCGGGCTTCACGTGCTCTTGGCAGAGGGCAGTGGCTCTCCCACACCTCTCTGGAGGTAGCTGCGGACAGAGCGGTTCAGAGATCCCCGCAGGTGGTCCTGCCCTTCCCTGGAGCGCAGCCCTGGGGAGCCAGGCTGTGAGCCAATGCCCTCACCTGTACCAGGCAGCCCAGACTGAAATCCGCTGGTGGCCAGGGTGGCAACGGTCATGACTTGGCTGCACTTTCCATGGCCTGATGTCCAGGCAGGAGTCCTCACGCCAGAGTTTTTAACCCTTCAATGTCTAAGGTAGGCTTCAAAGGCTGGGAAGAGGTACCTCTTCATCTCTGTCACCTTCTGTCTGGGGTGCCATAAGCCAGGATCAGACAAATATCCTCTCAGTCACCAATGCCATATTTGCCTAGGGTAGAAAATTAGGGAAATATAGAAAAGTGAGCACACACATAAACATCCACATCGGCCATCATCTCACCAACAAGAGAAAGACATGTTTAATATTTTGTCTTATTACAATCTGTTTTTTAAATACATTTTCCCTTAGACAAATGAAATCCCTAGGTAGGTAATTTTTAACCTGCTGTGGTTGTTGTTTAACATTAGAACACAAGTGTTTTACTGGTCTTTTTTTTTTTTTTGAGTAGGGTCTTGCTCTGTCGCCCAGTCTGGAGTACAGTGATATGATCTCAGCTCACTGCAACCTCCGCCTCCCGGGTTCAAGTGATTCTCCTGCCTCAACCTCCTGAGTAGCTGGGATGAAAGGCACCCAACATTGCACCTGGCTAATTTTTGTATTTTTAGTAGAGACGGGGTTTCACCATGTTGGCCAGGCTGGCCTCAAACTCCTGACCTCATGTGATCTACCCACCTCGGCCTCCCAAAGTGCTGGGATTACAGGCATGAGCCACCATGCCCAGCCCGTTTCCCTGGCTTTAAAGGAGTTTGATAAACATACAATTCAATTCCCGAATGTACCATGATCTACATACTCTGCTCCCTGATTTTGGACACAGATTATTTCTAATTTTTCTCTATTATAAATATTGCTGTGATAGATGTGAAAATGTGTTTTATATCAAATTCTGCCTATATTTTCCCTGCAAAATCTTTTGACTAGATCTGATGTGGCTAAGAAGAGGGAAATAAGCTTTTTTTTGTTTTTATTTTTTTCTCCAAAGAGCACACAGTAAACATTTTAAGCTAAGTGCTCCATAAAGTGTCTGTGACAAGTGTTCAGCTCTGCCATCGTACCACAAAACATCCACAGACATTTGGGTGTGGCTGTGGTCCAGCCAAACTTTATTTACAAAAACAGACAGCGTCCAGAGTTGGCCCGCCAGCCAGTGAGCTGGCCTGATCTTCCGACTCCAGGCCTGGTCCACGCTCCGCCTGCCGCCGGAGTAGCCTCTTGCTTCTTGCCTGGCTAACACCTGCTCTTCCGTTTGGTTTTGGTAAATTGTTCGTTTCTTAGGGAGCTCATTCCTGAGTCTTTAGAATGGATTCTGCCTTTTAGAACAGTTATCCCAGCTGTAATTCAAGAGACCTTTCCAGAGAAAATCATTACTCACTGGTTCCCCTTCTTCATCTGAAATGTCAGTGGAATAATTGACTCTTTCCTTCTTGGGTCTTCTGGGGCTTACCATAGATTTTCTACACAGAGGGAAAACCAGTGTATTAAGTCATGGGATGCAATGGACTTTTAACACCCACAATTGTGAAACCCTGAAGGTCACCATGTTCATCCTCACAACAGCCCCTTGAGATGAGCGTGGTTCTCGCTTTTACAGAAGAGCAAATGGAAGATCAGAGAAGCTCAATAACTCACACCAGGTCCCGGGGCTGGTGAGGGAGCGCTGACCTGGAAAAAGCTGCTGGCATGCTCCCCAGGGAGGAAGGCAAAACCAGTGGCCTCCATCCCATCGCCTCACCTGGTGAGGGGAGCAGAGAAGAGGCCACCGAAGGACCGACTCATGCTTCCATTTATCAGGCTCCGTCAGGTCAAGGAGACAAGCTTGGCCTAGCCTTTATGCAGCCATTTTCTAATCAAATGACTCCACTGAGTTATTAATTTGATCGACAGGTGTAAATTGAGCCTCCACCAGGTGCCACGCTGAACATAGTATGGGGAGTGAAGCTGGCTTTCCCTGGTGATTCATGCAGCGGCAGACATTGAACCATCACACACACACACACACACACACACACACACACGCACGCACGCAGGCAGGCAGGCACACACACATATATCCTCTCTTTAATTACGGCTGGGATAACTGTTTTAAAAGACAGAATCCATTCTGAAGACTCAGGGAAGAGCAATCTAGACAAGGAATATTTACTGAAACCTAGTGGAAGAGCAGGCGTTAGCCAGGCAGGAAAAAAAGAGGCTACTCCAGCGGCAGGCGGAACGTGGACCAGGCCTGGAGTCGGAAGATCAGGTCAGCTCTCTACGGCTCACAGGCCAAATCTGGCCGCTGGCTGTTTCTGTAACACAGCCACACCCAAATGTCTGTGCCTGACTTCGTGGCAGAGTTGAATAGTTGTGATGGAGACTTTACAGAACACTTAGCCTAAAATGTTTACTGCGTGGTCTTCTGTAGAAAAAGTGCACAAATCCCAGCTCTGGAGAAATAGGACAAGGGGCTGGGCATGGTGAGAGAGGGGCCATCGCTGGGACCTTATGGGCCTCAGGGACCACATGAGAGAGTTGGCTACGGTTTGGATTTGTGTCCCTGCCCAAATCTCATGTGGAATCGTAATCCTCAGCGTTGGAGGTGGGGCCAGTGGGAGGTGATGGGGTCATGGGTTTGGGTCCTTCGTGAATGGTTCGGCCCTGTCCCTCCGTGCTGTCCTCAGTGACAGTGAGTGAGTTACTGTGCTGTCTGGTTGTTTGAAAGCAGGTAGCCCCTGCCTGCCTTGCCCCTGCTTTTGCCATGTGAGGTGTGGTTCCCACTTTGCCTTCGCTATGATTGTGAGTTTTCCTGAAGCCTCCCCGGAAGCTGAGCAGATGCAGGCACCATGGGTCTCATACAGCCCGCAGAACCGTGAGCCAAGGAAACCTCTTCTCTGTATAGATTACCGAGCCTCGGATTTTTCTTTATAGCAATGGGAGAATAAACTAATACAGTACCTTTCCCAAGAGATAAGAGAGAGCCACTGACGGTTATGAGTGGACCAGTGAGATGAAAGGTTTATGTTTGTTGATTTTTGTTTGTTTGTTTTCTGAGATGGAGTCTGTCTGTCATCCAGGCTGGAGTGCAGTGGCGTGATCTGAGCTCACTGCAACCTCCGTCTCCAGCGAGTTACATGCACATGCCACAATGCTGAGCTAATTTTCTTATGTTCTTTAAGCAGAGTTGGAGTTTCACTATGTTAGCCAGGCTGGTCTCGAACTCCTGACCTCAAGTGATCTGCCGGCCTTGGCCTCCCAAAGTGCTGGGATTATAGGTGTGAGCCACTGCATCCGGCCTGATTTATGATTTTTTAAATTACATCTTTGACGTAACAGTCCCTAATGCCCAGCTCTAGGCTTGCTTTGCTTGGTTTGTAGTATAGGTATTGGTCGACTTACCACCAATGCAACTTACGACCATTCGACTTTACGACCACAATTGCTAGCCACCACTGCTCCATGTCTGGCAGCACAAACATTGCCCAGCTGGGCGTACGACAGTGCGGACCAGCTTCCGGCAGCACTACCATCTCCACATGCACCATTTCAACTGTACATATAGCCTACTCAACTTACGACCAAATCATGTTACGAAAGGTCCGAGGTCCCGGCCGTGGTCGTAAGTCGAGCACTAGCTGTAGTTCTTAATAAATATTTGCTAAATGAGTGAAGTAATCTCAGTAAAATTTTAGGTAACATTCAGATATAATGGAAACAAAGTCATATCATGAAGTGCTTGATTATGTTATATTTTTACCTAAAGCTATTTTTTTTTAGAAAGTGTTAATCCTGTAAATAAACTATTCTCAGATGTCTTTTTTTTATTAGCACTGTCTACAATTGCTGTCCTTTTTGGTAGTGATATTCTAGTTCAATAATTTAGCTTAAAGCAGATTAGCTGTATGGAGAGCAGGGCTAGAATGATGATTATCTTTTTTTTTTTTTTTTTTGAGATGGAGTCTCCCTGTTTTGCCCAGGCTAGAGTGCAGTGGCACCATCTTAGCTCACTGAAACCTCCATCTCCCAGGTTCAAGTGAGTCTTCTGCCTCAGTCTTCTGAGAAGCTGGGATTACAGGCACCTGCCACCATGCCTGGCCATTTTTTTTTTTTTTGTATTTTTAGTAGAGATGAGATTTCACTATGTTGGCTAGGCTGGTCTCAAACTCCTGACCTCAGATGATCTACCCACCTCGGCCTCCCAGAGTGCTGGGATTACAGGTGTAAGCCACCACACCTGGCCTGAGGATTGCCTTTTTATTTTGCTGTACCAGGTTGCTGCTGTCAGGGAGCCCAGTTCTCCAGCTGAATTGGGCAACAGTCTGCAACGTAGAGCTTCCAGGGATGCCAGGCCCAATGGGTCCACTTGTTTATTGGTGTCAAGAGACACTTACAGGTCAGAGCAAAAGTGTTAGTTTCCTCCTTGAGCAAGGTTGTCCTGGCCAGAAGATACACGAACATTCTAATCTGACCATCTGGTTGACCTGAGAGTTAACTGTCCCTGCTGAAGCAGGTCCTGGGGGCTGAGGGGCTGCCCTCTGGCCATGCCCATTCACACAAACACACACCCATGTACACATTCCCATCTGCACACACTTGCACGCACGTTTTTACCCTTACTCCTAATCACCTGTGTTCTAGTGGTCAGCGTGATGGTTAATTTTATGTGTTCACTTGACTGAGCCATGAGGTAACTAGATATTTGGGCAAACATTATTCTGGGTGTGTCTGTGGGCGTTTCTGGGTGGAAGCCACATTTGAGTCAGCAGAATGAGAAAAGTGGATGGGCCTTCCCCTGTGGGTGGGCCTCTGCCCAGCAGATGAACACCTGGCTAGAATTAAAGACTGAGTAAGCAGGAACCTCTCCTGCCCAACTGCTTGAGCTGGGACGTGGCCTTTTTACTGCATTTAGACTCAGAGCGAAACATCAGCTCTTCTTAGGTCTCAAGCCTGCCACAGCTTTTGGACTTGGGACCACACCACTGGCTCTTCAGGGTCTCCAGCCTGCAGATGGCAGAAGTTGGGACTTCTTGGCCTATGTAATTGTATGAGCCAATTCCTTATAATAATCATTCTCTCTTTCTTTATCTTTCTCTCTCTCTCTCTCTACACACACACACACACACACACACACAACTGGTTCTGTTTTTCTGAAAAAATACAGTGTATTAGATGAAGAAATACTTCATCTATTAGATTACTCAGTATATATAAACAATGGTATATAGCATAGATTTGGATATGTATCATACCCACGAGAGCAGAATTTTTGTGGGAATTGGCTCATGAGATTGTGGAGGCTGAGAAGTCCCACAATAGACCATCTGGAAGCTGGAGAACCAGGGAAGCACTGTGACCTAGCCCAGTCCAAGTCAGAAGGCCTGGGAACCTAGGAGCTGAAGGGTAACTCCGTAGAAAGAGTCCTGGAGTCCAAAGGCCAGGGAACCTGGAGTTCTGATGATCCGGGCAGGAGAAGATGTGTGTCCTCGAGGCAGACAGAGAACTCACCTTTCATCGGCCTTTTGTTCCATCTCGGCCCTCAGCCCACTGGAGGGTACCACCCGCATTGTGTGAGGATGGGTCTTTACTCAGCCGGGATTCAAATGCTAGCCTCTTCAGGAGGCACTTCATAGGCCAGCCGGGGATAACGCTCTACCAGCCAGCAGGGAATCCCTTAACCCAGTCAAGTTAGAGCCCAAAATTAACTCTCAGAAGCAATCAGTATTTTCCAGTCGTGGCTCAGCAATTGCACCTTCCTAGTTAGCGTGCTCTCTGCATTATAATTTCTGCCTTTCTTTACACTGAACTTTTTTAAAAAAAATTATTTATTTATTCTTATTTTTTTGAGATGAAGTCTACTCTGCTGCCCAGGCTGGAGTGCAATGGCACGATCTTGGCTCACTGCAACCTCTGCCTCCCGGGTTCAAGTGATTCTCCTACCTCAGCCTCCCAAGTAGCTGGGATTACAGGAGCCTGCTACCACACCTGGCTAATTTTTGTATTTTTAGTAGAGACAGGGTTTCACCATATTGGCGAGGCTGGTCTTGAACTCTACCCATCTCAGCCTCCTGAAGTGCTGTGATTACAGGCATGAGCCACTGCACCCGGCCTGACTTATTTTCATAATACATTATGTCAAAAAGGGAACTCAGTATCACTGCTTCTTGATGTCACCTTGAAGTCACCATCACTAACCACGAAAAAAGGCCAAATTATGCTGTCACCTTTAGGGCAGTTGCTGTGACCTGCCTATTCTCAGCCTTCAAGGGCTGCTCCCTTTCTCTGCTAAACAGAGAGAAGCCAGTGCTGGGTGTCAAAGGTGGAGGCGGCAAAGACAGAGGCAGAGGCTATAAAGTTCTCACTGTGTGATTTATGACTGGATGGCTTGTACTTGTCCCACATTGCAGAACAGTGGCTGGTCCCTGGGGTCAGCTCTGCCCCTGTCCCTGGGTGCTGACCCATAGCCTCAGCTTCCCTTAGTGACAGAGGTCAAGAGAAGGCCAAGGAGTGGTTCTCAAGCCTTATTTTACTGAAAAATCACCAGGAGAGTTTGGTAGAAAGGCAGCTCCAGGGACTCCCATCTACAGAGGCTCTGATATGGGGAGAGGTTGAGGAATGGACACGTTTACAAGGATCCAGGTCATTCTTGTGCAGGCAGATGCAGCCGGCAGTCAGAGACACAGCAGGGGGTTTGGACAGTGAAGGTCTGGTTTGAGCACGGTCTTTGTGGATGAAGACCTCCAGCCAAACAACAATGAATAGCTATCAACCAGCCTGAGACAGAGGTCTGGCTTCATTCACACCAGCGTGGTTTAGACAAAAAACCTTTGCACCATAAATGTGCGCACCATTCTATCTGCCTATAAGAGTGATTTTGGTTTGAGGCCCTTTATTGCCAGATTCCTGGAATGAGAAGTTGTTGAATATTTACTTAGATCAAAAAGAGTTCAGTAAAGTATAAAATGCGTTTACTATTCACTCTGGGTTAGAGGAGGGCATGCCAGCTGGCTTCTGGGACCCCAGCTACATTCAGGCAGTGAGAACTCAGAAGTTCCCTGCTCACGAGGAATCCTGATCAGCAGTTCACTTCCACTTTCTGTGGGGGGCTTCACAGTGTCCCCAGGAAGATACCGTCCCTCTCCTACTCCCTGGAATTGTATTATCTTACATGGCACAACACATGGTTGGGCAAAGGGTCCTGGGCCCTGAGCCCTGAGCCTAATGTAATGGCAAGTGTTCTTATGAGAATGAAGCAGAGGCAGTTTGCCTGAGCAGAAGAGAAGGGGCCATGGGTTGGGGGGTGAGACAGGGCCTGAAATGATGCTGTCTCCAGCGTAGGAGGGCCTGGACCAGCCGGAAGCTCCAGGGAATTCTTTCCTAGGCGCTTTCGAGGGAGCACAGCCCAGCCACCACTTTGATCTCAGACTTCTGGCCTCAGAACTATGAGAGAATAAATTTCGGTTGTTATAAGTCACCAAATATGTGATAATTTGTTACAAATAGCAGCCTCAGGAAATGAATGCACCCCCTAGAAAGACTCAGGAATGAAACTCAAGGGATGGTGGACGTGGTTCTCTATAAACAACACAAACCCTTGCTTCTCCACAAAGAGGGTCAGACAGACTGATGGGCTGTGTTTCTCATGGAATATGGATGCAGTCGTGCGCGCGCATGCGCGCGCGCACACACACACACGCACACACTGACTTTGCTACAAAGATATGGGTTCTGTGCTCTCACTGGGCAGGCCTGGCTAAGCAGGCTGTGCAGCTGTGAATGGGAACCTGCTCTCTCCCCCAACCCCACCCTGCTTCTTCACGGCCTGCCAGACATGGGGTACTTTCCTCTGCCCCAGAGAATGTGTAGTCCTGCAGGGCACCTCTCTTCCCTGACTCCAAGAGGCCTTTGGGGCCAGGAGCTGGGACTGGCTGTGCTCTCTGGAAAGTCCAGAGCAGCGCTGCCCAGAGGAAATATGGTATGAGCCTTCTACCCAGCCTTACTTTTTCTGGAATCCAAACTCTAGAACTTTAAAAATAAGGTGAAATTAATTTTAATAATATATTTTATTGGTCTCAGTATATCTGACATTATTTTCACAGGTACCCTCTATGGGAATTATGAGTGAAACATTTTACCTTTTTTTCTTATGTTGACTTCTAAACTGGGCAGATATTTTATACTTTCAGAACATCTCAGTGTGAGCGTGGGCATTCCCAGTGCTCACTAACCACACAGCCCGTGGTCTCTGTGCTGGACAGTGTGAGGTCAGCAAGGGGGACTGAGAAGGTGGGGGTTGGGCCTCAGGGGCTGCTGGGCTCCCTCTTGTACCCCTCATCTCTGGTATTTGATTTGTGAGGCCCCTGAAGGTGATCCCTTGCAAGTTCTTCCAAGGAGGCTGGGCTGCGTGTGCGTTCATGTGTGGTTGTGGTTGGGGGCTGGGTCCATAAGTCTGCAAATGGGGGAACAGTGCCCCCGAGAAGTCATAGCCCAGATGAGAGAGCAAGGCAGACACCACGGCTATGATGCTGGCCGTGGTCCAGAGAGCTGAAAAAAATTCCCAGCAACTCTGAGTGAATGCCTGGGGGGCTGCGGGAATGGATCTGGGTTGAGGTCTGGAGTCCTTAAATCATGGAATCTTCTAGAACAAAATCTCCCCATGTTGTATCAGTTAGTGAAAGCCTTGGATATTCCAGCCTTGAAGTATCTTCAGGGAGAGAATGGGAGGAGAAATGGTTTCACCTCATTTTGAATGGAAAGTTAATTGCTTTTTGGAAAGTTGTTTTCAGTCAGATGAGGACCACACAGAGGAAAAATAAAACACACACACACACTGCCCGCGGATGGGAGTTGAGCCAACAGTGACAATAGCCGTCTGCTTCTCTGAGTCTGATGGACACTGAGGGCAACCCGAGGCAGGGCCATTGTTTACCCTGACAGCTTAACAGCAGGCTTGAAGGGAAGGGAGGTTGCAATGGCAGTGGGAAGCTGTGAACACTTAATCCGCCACAGAAACTTCGAGGGAATCAGGCGCCGTGGAGCCCAGACCAGCCAAAACCTTAATTGTTGGGCAGTTCGCTGCCTCGGCTGCCCTCATCTGAACCTGTTAGATGCCAGCACAGCGCATCAGGAGAGGACCTGCCGCATGGGAGGGCCCATGGGAGGTGTGGACGCCTCAGTCCCCTGGAGATAGGGGACATATGATGGATATTCACCTGTCCACGGTGCTTGTCTCATTTTTCAAATTAACTGGTGCCTAGAACTGGAGAGAAATGAATCTGGGCTCAGACAAAGATGAATTGCAATAAAAATGGAAATTACAATTCAGAAAACTAATATCGTCAGGCCACTGAGATCTTATTAGCTAATCAGGGCTATGATATTGGACTTCTGAAAACGTTGCTTTGATTACATTTTTACCTTGTATCCACAGGACTCGTCAGGATATGTGTCAGCGATGCGGGGCGGGAGTAGCAGCGCCCGTGATGAGCTGCTAACACCTTTTCCTTTTCTCATGTTTCCACTTTGTTGCTCAAGTACATGACTTCTTGAAGTTGACAATGCTTGAAGCCATATTAGACCCAAAGAATATCACGACAAGCCACCACATAAGACCACGGTCAAGCCTCATTCAGATTTCTCAGGATGGCTACCCATCTTGTACTAGGTATTGGGGTGCTTCTAGGCACTGCCTCAGACAGTGAGCGTGCAGGGTATGGAAGGAAACAGCATGGCCACTAGCTTGGGATGCTCTCCCAGCTCCCTGCATCCTTATCTTGTGCATTCTCTGCACTGCTGATACTCAGCTTTTTCCCTTGGCTCTGTCTGTAGAACATTGACTCCTTGACTCGGGTCATCCACCACAAGCTCTGGCCACTCCACCGTCACCACCCCAACAGCATGAGAACTGACCTACAGCCCTGCTGTGTCTCTAGGAAGAATCTTGCCAGCCGAGGCTCCTAAGCCTGTGTTATCCAACTGGCATCCTTCTGAATTTGGCGATGGGGTATCAAACCATTTCTTGCACAGTCTCTGTACCTGAGCGCCTCCAGCACAAGGGGTATCTTTCATTTTCTTTTCAGGGCTTCCCAGCAAGTAGACTCTACTAGAAACCCATTGTCTAGCCAGCAGTGTAGATATTTACAGAGCAATGCCCAGGAGAAACCCTCAATCACTGAGGAAGGAAGCCAAGAGATGGACCCTTAGCCTGAATCCCTGGAGGGGCCCTTCCAAGCGTCTCAAGCAGGACTGAGTTCTCCCTGTCCTCCTGTCCGTGGTGAGCATCTTAATAACACTCCCTTACACTGGCTTTTTTTCTCTTTTCTCTCCCTCTGGTCCTTTGCTCCCATTCCTGGGGATCATCTCCATGAGAATCTAGATGCCTACAAGTGCTTTACTTCAGGGGCTTTTACGGAGGAGTCAGGGGATAGAGAGGCAAAAGCCCAGCATTTGCCAAGTGTCAAGTCTCACCACGAGTGTGAAAAACAATGACAGCTCATAATTACTGCACACTTCCAAGACGCCAGGTACTGTGCAAAGGGCTTTGTAGGCATTACTTTATTTAATTCTCACAAAAATTTACATGGTAAATACTATTTCATCCCTATTTTACAGGTGAGGAGGCTGAATCACAGAGAAGCAGAGGAACTTGCCCCCTCTGGTTCCATGGCTCAGACTGGTCCAAACTGGGATTTCATTCAAGCAGGCAGAATTTGATCTGATCATTCCAAATATGGCCTCCACGATTTGTTAACGTTTTTTAAAAGATAAATGAATTCGCTTTGTGCTGTTTGAACCTACGAGTGTGTTGCCTTGAAATGCTGAGCAGGTCTCTGAGACTCTGTAATTCAACCTTCTGCTTGAAGATAGCAAGGATCAGAACACAGGTGTGGTGGTGGGTCTACGTTAATATGAAGGAAGAGTTGGCCCGTTCAGTGCCCTTAGTCTTGTCATTTTTTAGGATAATTGGAAATGGATTGAAACCCAGGAGCCCAGACTCCCCGCAGGACGTGCGCTTCCTCCTTAGGCAGCATTTTAAAGGCCCTCCTGCATTCTTTCCATGTAATTTGATAACGCTGATAAAATCATTTATCATCCCCTGAGCTGCACTGACTATCTTATTAGAGAATATAACTGGAGGCTCTGAATGTGGCTGATCCTGACATGCTTTAATTAGGGCTTAAAAAATATGGGCCTGGGTTTCTGCAAGGTGGGGATGTAACTCGTGAGTGGTTAACTCCTCCCTCCCCTACTCACACACACGATCAAAGGAATGTGAAAGAGGAAAAGTTCTGTATCTTCACTGGAAAATAGAAAGGCTGCCATCAACAGGCTGGAAAGGATGAGGAGCTTCTGCAGATCAGAGCCACTAAGAGATCTATAACATAACAAAGCAAAATTCCCACTAGACGTCCCCAAATCCTGGGACGGTTGTGTCTTCTTTAAAGTCTGTGGTTGCACAGCCTTGTGTCTCCAAGTTTCACCTTAGGATCACTGCAGCGTAATCATCTGATTACAAGGATGACTAGCCTCAGGTGTATGGCCTTCAGTGCCAGAATCCTTGGAGGATGCTCAGGAATCTGCATTTGCCTGAAGTTTCCCAGAGATTCTATGCACAGAAACGGCAGCCTCAGCAACACGACACACAGATTCTCTTGTCGTAAGGTGATGTAAAATGCCAGGCCTTGAACACACACGTTTGCAGAAGAAAGACTACCAGAGGCCAAAGCTACTCATTTTGAGCTTTTCCGTTACATTCTCGTAGTAGCCAACAGACACAGTGGCCATTTAAACGATTTCTGGGCTTCTCTGAAATGCTGTTTCCTTTCCTGCTGAGGGTCTCCCACCCCCAGAAATCAACAAGAGCCTGCACACGCTCCTGTCCGTCCCCTCTGACGCAGGCCATCTTATCTGTGGTGAGGATGACCAGCGTACCTGCCAGCCCGTTCCTGCTGGTCTCTCGGCTCGCCCTCCCCTAGCTGATCATCTCCCCTCACCAATGCCAGAAACACCCATCTGAAAGATAAATCTCTTCCAGCACACAGGTAGAATCAGAGAAGCAGGAAGGAACACTGTGCCGTGTGACTCCCTTTATCCTTCTCTGTTGACTTGTCCTAAATGAATGGAGGAAAGTCCCTTTGTTGCTTGATTGGTTTGGTTATTATTATTATTTTTTTTGGTCCATCATTACCAGGTAACTGAAAGCCCTCCAGCTACCTGTGGTCCCAAGATCAGCCCCATTTTAATAATTAAAAAGTCCTGTGAGTTGTCATGTCGAAACTTTGAAAGGTATCCATCCAGTTTAGAGCTCCTCCCCTCTCTTCAACCCCCAGCTTCTGGCTTCCAGGGCTGGAGAGGAGTGAGCAGCTGATGGCCCACCGCTTCTGCTTCTCATGTGGCCTGGGCCTGCTGGCAGGACTGTCCTGCGGGAGGGTCTCATAGTTCAAGGACTTGATGCTTACTGTTCTGGGCAATGCCTTTGGAAATTTTCAGAGCTCTGTCTCAGGTCCTGGGTTCAGGACAAAGTTGCTACTCTTTATCAAAACTCAGCACAGCTTCCTTTCCTCCTCGTGATAAACCCAGCATGTCCCATAGGACCTAGGACACTGGCCTCTCCCAACCCATAGGTCACGCCTTCCACCCTGTCCTCCCACTGCCAGAGCCTCACCCAGGTTCTTCAGGTCCTTGTTGTCCTGACTGCTGTTCTGTCACTTGCTGTTTCGTCTGAGCGAAACACTGCTTGCATCTCTGGCGCCTGCCTGACCACTCCCATCTGGCCACATCCCATTTATCTTCCAGGCCTCTGTGAGCTGTCCCTTCCTTGATGAGGCTGCCCACCTGGGCAAATGCTGTTGTACCTTAAAGCCAAAATCAGTAACTATGCATCCTGTGACCAAGGTATTGGGCTTATAGAGTTGTTTGTTGTCTAAAGAAAATTTTAAGTGTTGTTGCAATCTAACCAGTTACATCATTTTAAACTTTCTTTCCTCCCCTCCTTTTTTGCCCACAAATGGAATTATAATGCTTGCTTGGTCAAAGAAGAAAGACGAAACAAGGGCAAAAATTTGAACAGTAAAGAATTTGCCATCATTTCATTGCCTTGATTCTGTTTGTGTCCTAAGATGCAAAAGAAATCAGTGGCTTTTAACTGTTTACAAGTAGAATGTGATTGTAAAATGTACAGTTTGGTTGTGTTTGAATTATGAAACTTCTTCAGTTATAATAAACCATGACTTTTTTGCTGCTCAAAAAAATGGGGCCTTGAGGACCCCATTTTCCCCATTACAATGCTCCCCCTGTTACAGCTACTGTCTCTCTCCTGTGAGAACCATAGCATCTTTGCCAGGTACAGAATTATGGTAGGTGCCTAAAAAATTGTTGCCGATAGAATGAATTAAAGACAAGATTCTACAGCCCTGAGCGGCAGCAGTAGGCAGGCAAGCCGTCCTTCAGTCTGTCTCAACAGGCCTCCTCGGAGCTGGGTCAGCAGCCTTCCAGGAGCTCCTGCGGTCATTCTGGCAAGTGTTGATTTACAGGTCTGTCTTCCCAAAAGTTAGCGAGCTCTCTAACCAGTCTGTGTCTTGTTCATCTTAGTAGAGGTGTTACTCATGATAGTGCCCGGGGGCCTCTAAGGGTTTTCTGAAAGAATAAGTGGATGGAAGGATTAGCAGAAGGAAGGGAGAAAGGAAGGGAGGAAGGGAGGAGGAAGGGAGGGAGGAAGGGAAGGAGGAAAGGAAAGAGAAAGGGTAGGAGGAAGGGAGGGAGGGAGGAAGGAAGGAAGAAAAGGAGGGAGGAAGGTAGGAAGAAGGGAGGGAGGGAGGAAGGGAGAGAGAAAGGGTAGAAGGAAGAGAGGGAGGAAGAGATGGAGGAAGGAAAGGAGGAAGGGAGCAACGGATGAACAGATGAATGGATGGAAGGATGGATGGATGAAGGAATGAGTAAGTAGAAGTAGAAATCTGATCTGGGAACATGTGTCCCCTTTCTCTGTGTTAGGACTCAAGTCCTGTGTTGGGTCGAAAATTTTATGTTTTTAATAGATTATATTTTATGTTAGTTTCTTCTGGGCAAAACATTATTCCTTACTCAAGAATAAAGATATGTATGATTTCTCTTAATCCAACTAGTCATTTATTCATTCACCACACATTGGGTGAGGTCAGCATCAAGGCTCCTGCCATTTCCATGGAGAAACTGAGCACTAACCATTAAGAAAGCTTGCCTCTGGCTTAAATTTGCATCAGGCTTTCTCTGTAGAATAAAATTCAGGATAAGCATCATCTAGAGTGCCTTGTAATTCATCAACAAAGAAATGGTTTTTGAAAGAGTGATTTATGGTACCAAGGCATATTTTATTGCTATTTTCATTGTTTTTGTTTTTAAAAACATAATGTGCCATTTTGCTATTTTGTGGTTTATTAGCTCTTATCTTACTTCTATTTTCCAGTCTGTATATATGTGTGTCTCTCTCATCCATCCATCTCTATCTGTCTATAAAGCAATCATCTTCAGACTGTTTATTTTCATGTTTCTACATATCTTGTTCTTTTACATCTTGCATGCAATATTCACACACATATATAACAGTTCTCTAAATATAGATTACTCTATTGAAAAGTATAAAGTACATGAATAAAGCATACCACATATATACCTGGCATTTTCAAGTGTGAATAATGAAATTCTGCGAATTCGCCAATTCTGGTGATTACAGATACAGGTCTCTATTATTTGGGCTCGTCTGCATTTAGCTCATGTTTAAGTTTTTGGACACATGTGAATGTCCTCTGGGTGCTCATGAGGAGTCATCAGACGCACTGTCAAGCAGGATCTAATCCCAGAATGGCAAAACATGCCCCTCCCTAGGCTGGCAGCACCTCCACGGGTGACTCGCGATGATGTATGGCCGTGCCCAAGTCTGTTATGTCACGTCCCTTGATAACTCTGTGTAATTAATTGGATGCCATCTGATGCAGCAGCAGGTTAGACATTTAAGAAATAAAAAGTTATCCATGCCCCACGGAGCACATCTGTTTAATGGCATAACTCAGATTAATCTCCAGCAATTCCGTAAGAGCTTGTGGCACTGTTCCCCAGGTTTCTGCCTGACGCCCTCCCGGGTCTGCAGACAGGCTCTGAGGAGCCGTTCAGTCTGGCAGCTCTCGAGTCTGCTCACGTGAGGCATGTCCTTCTTAAACTCTTATTTCTGAATAACCTCACCCCTACAACAAAAATTGTAAAAACAGTACCCGGAGTTTCTAAATCCCTTTCCCCAACTTCCCCAAATGTTCGGATCATCATACAGGTATTGATCGACTTATGACCTATGCAAATTATGACCATTCGACTTTACGACCACAATCGCTAGCCACGACTGCTCCACGTCTGGCAGTGCAAACGTTGCCCAGGTGGGCGTAGGACAGTGCAGACCAGCTTCCGGCAGCACTACCATCTCCGCGGGCACCATTTCAACTGTTATCCCAGACTCGGTACAGCAATTTGTGTTTTGTGTCTTGGCTATATTTCATCAAATCCCTCCCAATAAACTTCTTATACATTTCGAAGCAATGGACCCAAACATCGAACGATATGCAAGGATTGAACGGATGGCGCACGATGTGTTTCGTCCGTATCGTGAAATTTATGAAGAAAAAAAGAAACATACAATTCAGACAAAGCTCACCATGTTTATGAAAAAACCAACTCCGGTAACCCCAACTGCTGCCTCAGATGATCACATCAATGATCTGCAGCCAAGCACCAGCGGCCAATAAAACGTTTCGTACATGTTTATATATTTTGATATGTTTTGCGATTGGAAAAATGTTTCCTATGGTATTTTTTGCACCCGTATTTTGTAATTTTGTATGTTTGGCAAATATTAAACCAGTTGTACTGGTAATGCAGGGTTTTACTTAAACCTGACGAATGTAAAAATAAGAAACAAAATGGTGTAGAGATGATACAAAAGGCATAAAATGAACAAAGAAAATTATGATATATAACAATAATGAAAGAAAATTATGATAAAATATGACAAAGATTTTTATAACATCATTTCACAGTACTGTACATAGAGCCTGCTGAACTTACGACCAAAGCGTGTTACGACCGGTCTGTCGGCACCAACCGTGGTCGTCAGTCGAGCACTAGCTGTACTACGACGATCAAAACCAGAGGCTTACGATCAATGCAACCCTGTTAACGTATACGGAAACCTGATTCGAATTTCACCAGTTGCTCCTGAGATCATTTTTCTGCCTCAGGATCCAACCCAGGATCCCTGGTTCCGTTTATTTCTCATACTCCATTTGGAGCAGTTCTTTCATCTTTCTTTGTCTTTGGTGACCTCAGTGTTACTTTTAAGAGTACTGGCCTGTTTCTGTTTTGGGGTTTTTTGTTTTTTTAAAAAAATAGGCTGTGCCTCAAATTGGGTTTTTCTGTGTTTTCTAGTTAGGTTAAGATGATGTATTTTAGGGGCCAGGCACGGTGGCTCATGCCTGTAATCCCAGCACTTTGAGAGGCTGAGGTGGACGGATCATTTGAGGTCAGGAATTCAAGACCAGCCTGGCCAACACGGCAACATGCCGTCTCTGCTAAAAGTGCAAAAATTAGCCTGGTGGGGTGGTGCATGCCTGTAATCCCAGTTACTCAAGAGGCTGAGGCAGGAGAATTGCTTGAACCTGAGAGGCAGAGGTTGCAGTGAGCCAAGATCGTGCCACCGCACTCCAGCCTGGGCAAAGAGCAAGACTCCATGTCAGAAAAAAAAAATATGATGTACTTTTGGCAAGAATACCACAGAAGTGATACTGTGTCCTTCTCAATGCACCATAATAGGAGATCCACGATGTCGCTATGTCTCACTGCTGATCACCACATTGCTAGGGTGTTATCTGCCAAATTTCTCCACAGCTGCTACTCTCCCCTTTGTGTTTATTAAGTATCTTAGGGGGTTATGATTCAAGACTATGCAAATAGCCTGTCTTCTGTTATCCTTTTTGCCTACTCAGCATCTATCGATGATTCTTGCCTAGGACAATTACTGCTGTGATGCTGGATCATTTTCTGTTTCTACTTTCGACTCCTTCCGCATTGGTTAATTGGAACTCCCCTGCAAGGATGAGCTTAGTTACATATTCAATTACTTCTTTTGTATCACTATGAAGGGATAGATATTTCTTTCATGCTGTGGGTCATAATTTACTGATGTCATTATTTATTTTATTGCTCATATCATCCCAGATTTGTCTGTTGAAATGCCTTCTTCTTGTCTGGTTGGTTTTTGTTTTGCTACAAGCCTCCATCATTTCTTGAGCATTTAGGTGGAGCATATTTTAAAATCCCAGTTCTGTGACTGGCATTGCTGTAGGTCTAAAAGAAAGTAAAATGAGGCAGTGTGGCATTTTTCTTGATGTTTAAGCTAAATCAGATAACAATGTCCCTAAATATAATATCACTATCATTTCTTATTTTTAAACTAAGTTTATTTATTTATTTATTTTTGAAACAATCCCTTACTGTGTCACCCAGGCTAGAGTGCAGTGGTGTGATCTCAGCTCACTGCAGTCTCTACCTTCTGGGGTCCAGAGATCTTTCCACCTC
>NW_022436950.1:3605679-3612405 GCF_009761245.1 Sapajus apella | reverse complement strand
TTTTTTTTTTTTTTTTTTTTTTGTAGAGACAGGCTTTCGTCATGTTGCCCAGGCTGGTCTCAAACTCCTGGCTTCAAAGAGCCAAGCCAATCTGCCTGTGCTGGCCTTCCAAAGTGCTGGGGTTACAGGTGTGAGCCATTGTGCCCAGCAAATAATATCCTTATAATTTCTTATTAAGCAATTGCTTTTTGCATAGCCAGAAGGATTTCCTATTGTTGCCCCACTTTGTGTAAAATGGATTCCAGGCCAAAAGCTTATGTTCACATCCTTCGTATTCCCGGAGTTCTGTGGAGTGCCTTCTCCATGGTGGGCACTCAGTACACGCGAACTCAGGGTGTGGACAACTGAATGCGGCAGTCAGTAAGGGAAGGAGTGTGTGGGAGGTGGGGGCCAGAGCTCTGGTCATCAAACCCCACTCGTGGGGCAGCTTCCCCTCTTCAGCATGCACACAAATTGCCTGGGCTCTTGTTCAAGGGCAGGTTCGAATTTAGTGGGTCTGGGTAGAGCCCCAGACCCTGCATTCCCAACCAACCCCAGGAGATGTGGATCCTGCTTGCTGAGGATTGCACTTTGGATGGCAGGATGCCAGGGCTCCCATCTACTACTTGCCAATCAGGCGACTTGCCTGAGTCATTTGCCCTCTTTCAACCTTGGTTTTCTCATCTGTAAAATGGGAATAACTGCAGTTGCACCTCCCTCTGAAGACTGTTACCGCAAATAAGAAAGATTGTGCATGTGCTTGGCATTTAGTAAGAGATGGCTAATGCTCATACGCTGATACTTCTTTAGGTGGCAACAATAAAGCAAAGTTGTCTTGGTGACTGTTTGCTTCCCTAAACGGTGGTTCTAACGGGCCCTTCTCCCTCTTCCTGCAGATATTTCTCGTGTCCTGGAATGTGGGGCTCACTGCTGAGTCCTGGGGAAGCAGCTCACAGAGAGCCTATCTGAACACAAGGACCTCCACTTCCTAGGTGAGCACCTGCTTGTAACCTCAGGCACAAATTAGCAAGCATGGATGCTGATGGAAAGTGAGGTGAGAGGCTTCGGAGGAGAGGTGGGGCCTGGTGCTGCAAGAGGGATGCGGGCGGGAGCCAGAGGGAAGGGAGAACACACTTGTGTTTGCCTTTTTCCTGGATGGCTTGAGGGACAGCTGAACAATGAGACTGGAAAAGAACTGGAGCTTCAAAGCAGGCGGATCCCCTTCGCTCTGCTGGTAGGCAGCAGATTCCACAGCTGTGCGTGGTGGGGGTTCTTCCTACTGCAGACTCAGCGGGGAAGGGGCAGCCACTTGGCCATCACTCTGCCCGGAATTGGGGCTCCTTCTCTCTGACAGAACACAAACTGTACACTGAGAAGAACAGAGGAAAAATGGTAGTGGGTGTTGGTGGACCGGCCCCTACCTGGTTTTCTGACAGGTGCTTCACACCTGGGGGCTAGTTAGGGCAGAGTGGATACATCCTAGGCGCTGGGCCCCACACGGAGCAGCCTGCACACTGCCTCTTGGTCTTCACAGTGCCCCATGGAAGGAGGAGCTAGAGCAACCACAGCACAGGAGGACATTCTGGGGCCCAGAAGTGAGGAATGTCTGAAGTCACACCTGCCATTCTTGTCTGAAAGTGGCAGAACCAAGATTCATCTGATTTCACCAGGTCCCTAGAGCCTGCTCCCTGGGCCACACTAGCCGCCACGTGGGGTACGATGTCCACGTCTGTACCTGTCCTCCAGGACACAGAGCAGATGCAGCACAGCTAGTGCAGGACGTCCGAGGTGAGCTGTTGTGGCAACACCGCCAGTGGGAACTCCATCCTCACGTTGCCCCGGAGCCCTCCCAAGAGCCGGTTTTGGGAAGTGTGACCCACCCTATCCAGACCGCAAGGCACACACTGCCATACCTGTGAGGTGCTTAATTATCAGTGTTGTTCTTGGTCGGGAAGGACACATATCCGCAAGGAGTGGGCTCTCCATTTGATCCCACTTGACCTCAGAGCAGCTCTTCGCTGGCAACCCTCCTCCCTCTTGTGTGTGCCTCTTAGTTGGGCTGCAGAGAGCACAAGTGTGCCTCTGAATGCTGGACTCATGAACCCTGTGGAGGGGAGGACATAGCTTGAATTAGTGTTGCTATCACTGGAGGGGCCCAAGGACCACGGGGAGAGGTGTCTACAGGAAGTGTACCCCAAAAGCTGCAAATGCACAGTAGATAGCAGAGGAGAGACAAACGCACCCCCATTTTTTATTGAACAAATATTTGGGTTCCAGGTGGCAGGGGTTCAGCAATGAAGAAGACAGATGAGGCCCTGATCTCATGGAGCTTATGTTCTGGGGTGGGTCAGGCAATTATTAAGTAGAGGTAGAGTTGAATACAAATATAGAATAGGATGATCTAATAGAGGAGTTGGAGGAGGTGGGCTAGGGATCAGGAAGAGCATTTCTTAGGATGTGATATTTAAACCTGACTAGTGTCCCCAGAGGTGGCTGGCCATGGGAGTCTAAGGAGCCAGCCACCACCTGCAGAGACGGGATTCAGGGCTGAGCGTGAGCCAGCCTGGCGTGCTAAGGCTCTCCTGGTGCTCTCTCCGAGATGAAGCATTCACCTGGCACCCGTCACCAGCCTGCCTGTCCATCTGATAGATCTCAATCCTCGGTTAGGCAAAGACGACGTGGCCGTGTGAAGAACAAAGGCCTTTGGGTCACACAGAGGTGGGTTCACTTACTGCCTCCATCACTGCCGTTTTGGGTGACCTTGGACAAGTGGCCTACTTGTGTCACTTAGCCTCAATTTTCTCGTTTGTAAAATGGGAAGAATTTCATCTTGCATAACTGTGAAGAATATAATGATACACATAACTCAGCACAATGCCTCGTTTACGAATCACACTGAATAAATAAATATACGCCTATACGTACCGTGATGCCCACGTACGCTCATTACGTGTGCATTTATGTGCACTGAATATGCGCGTGCACCTCATGCCTCACACATGTCTGTGCACACACATGCCGTCACACTTTCTGAACCACGGATTCAATTAGAATTTATGAAAGAAACAAGACACAGGAAACAAACATTCATTAAAATCTGATCATTTCTTGTTTCCACTTAATTCTGTTTTCCTGAGCCATCTGGGAACAATTTATTGAAGCTGTAATTGTGCATTAAAGATTGCGATTTGTTCCAGACTCTGTCTATGAAATGAACGATATAGAGATTTATTGTCTAGTCAGCAAATCGGGCAGCCCTGCAGCTTCCCTTCCTGACACGCTTTTCCTCGTGCCCACACTTGCTCCCCTCTTTCAGGACCCATCACAAAAGCAAATGCTGTGTCTCAGTGATGGCATCACACAGGAGAAAGTGGATGGCAGGAGCGAAGGCCCCTCCGTGCTCAGCGACAGTGAAGATGGCAGGGGATGCAGTCTGCTGAGAAAGACATTTCTCTTTATCAGGTTGAGGGTTCTTGGGCCCCTGAGTACCATGCAGCTGCCTCCTGGAGGGTGCACAGTGCATGCACCTGCCATAGGAGAATGCGACCTGGCATGGCCCGGCGCCTGAGAGCTGCAGACTGTGCCCGCTGCTCTGTGTGGCTGCACTGTGGCAAAAAGGGAGGGCAAGGTAGAAGAGAAACGGGGGGCTGGTCTCTTGGTGGGGAGATTTCTGGCCAGGACTGATCGCTGTCAGTCCTGTGTCTGAGGTTTTTGTTTTTGTTTTGTTTTGTTATGGAGTCTGGCACTGCCACCCAGGTTGCAGTGTGGTGGCGAGATCTTGGCTCACTGCAACCTCCATCTCCCAGGTTCAAGCGATTCTACTGCCTCAGCCTCCCGAGTGGCTGGGATTACAGGCGTGAGCTATCATGCCCAACCAATTTTTGTATTTTAGTGGAGATGGGTTTTCACCATGTTGACCAAGCTGGTCTCAAACTCTTGACCTCAAGTAATCTACCTGCCTCAGCCTCCCAAAGTACAGGAATTACTGGTGTGAGCCACCATGGCTGACCCTCAAACAGCTGTTTTTTCAACCTTGAATTGGGATTTAAGTGAGGAACAAAGGGAAAATTGTCACTGCTGAAAAACTGGATAAACAAATGGGTTGAAGCCAAGAACAGTGGTTCACGCCTGTAATCCCAACACTTGGGAGGCTGAGGCAGGAGGATGGATTGAGCCCAGAATTTTGAGACCAATCTGGGCAACATAGCAAGCACCTGTCTTTATAAAAAATCAAAAAATTAGCCAGGCATGGTGGCAGGCACCTGTACTTCTGGCTACTGTGGTGGCTGAAGTGGGAGGATCACTTGAGCCCAGGTGGTGGAGGCTGCAGTGAGCTGTGATCACACCACTGCACACCACCCTGGGTGACAGAGCGAGACTCTGTCTCTACTAAAAAATTTAAAAGTTAGCTGGGTGTGGTGGTGCGTGCCCGCAGTCCCAACTACTTGGGAGGATCAGCGCCTCTTCACTCTAGCCTGGGTGACAGAGTGAGAACCCATCTCAAAAAACAAAAATAAAAAAAGAGTAGAGTTGCCAAAGCTTTGGGGAAAAGAGAGCACGGAGAAGGAAAGTAATATTTGCTGGGCATCTACTATGTGCAAGGAGCTTTAGATGATATTTTCATGCGACTCATCTCACTTTACACATGTGCACGCAGGGTCTCGAGGATCCGGGGAATTTGCTCTGGTTTCTACAACAGCAAGTCTCAGAGAGAGACTGTAACCTCAGCTATCTGGATCCAAGCTGGGCCGAGTTCTCTCTTCCCACTGGCTCGCCGCTGGGCGGTGTCCAGGATGGGAGGGGTCTCTGGGGCCTCTCCTGCCTCACTGCTCTCACCCCACCTGCCTTTTCATGCCTTGGCTGCCCTGTGCCATTGTCCCCTATATGAGGGTCTCCCTCTCCCTGTCACCAGATCCTCCGTGAGAGCCAGTCCGTTCCCCTCCCTGAGAAGCGTGGCTCCATGCCCATGTACACTGGGACGAATTAGAGATCGCCCAGTGCCCAGTGAAAGAGGGAATAAAGAAACGAGCGGCTGCCCACGGCCCTCCCGAGCCTTTCAAGTTTTCTGTTTTGCGTCGGCCGGCCTAGGCAAGCACCTCCTGGTGAAAGGGCTCCCCGACTCCCAGCCGCTTTTTGTTTTCTTCCCTCTCCTCTCCCACCCACCCCATTTGTCGTGGTGTCTACTTTGAACTTCTCATCAGCAATGGAGAATTCTGGAATCAAAGGCAACAGAAGCACAGGAACTGGCACTTCTCTGTGTCCCTGGACAGTGCCTGGCCTGGTTGTTCTGCTGTGACCTTTGGCCTATGACACCAGGACGAGGACAAATAGGTACACAGTTCCTGCGGCCTGGTGTTTGTGAACAGAGGGTGTTTGCAAAAGACAGTTGTGCGCTGTTTCTTTCTGAGTCACTTCCATGGAGTCCCGCTGCCCTGGAGACAGAGGACAGGACACGAGGGTCTGTGCAGCAAGCGGGCCGAAGTCAGCACCTGCTCCTCATTGTCAAAATATGAGAAGGACTTGGAGCTGGAAGGAAAACGAACCCCTGGGGATGGATGGGAACCGGGGCAGGGAAGGAGCTGCAGCTGGTGGGCGGGAGACGGGGCAGGATGAGTACCCAGGGCCAGCATTGTTGCTCCCTCGGCAAGTGCTGGCCCCAGTGCAGGGACAATTTGCTGCAGGCTTAGAGAGGGATTTCCACCTGCAGGATCTTGGCAGACCCACTCAAGGCCTGCTCTGTTCCTTCCCCATCTGCCTGGACCACAGCGTCCCTACGCTGCTGGGATCTCAGAGGTGGGCAGAGGCCCACAGACTGGGGGGTTGCGTTTCTACTGCGCTTTGTCTCAAATGCGGAGTGGATGATGCTCCTTGGTGTCTGGGGAGCTTGTGTAGACCTCAAACTTTTCTAAACCCTGGCACTGTGGTGACAGCCTTGTGGAACTGTGCAGTCATAACGTACCATTTCTGTAACAAGAACCATTTCTCGAATATTAAACTGGGCACAGGTTGCATATCTTAACAGGTAAGACAAGAGTCTCTCAGTTTTGTTAAATAAATGTATTTAACAAGAGTTTAGGAATATGAACACATAGATGCGCTTATGTCTATGTGAGTGTATGTACATATATATATTATATATATATGTGCACCTGTGCTGAGAAAACACTCTAGAAAGCAACACACCACACAGCCACAAAGTTAACCATTTTTCCCTTGGTGGCGGTTGTTTTCCCTTTATTTTACATTTTCAAAATTGTCTAAAATAAAAAGAAGCAAAAATCATGGTCAAAACAGATGATCAGGAAGAAGATAATACATGGAAAAACACTATAAATGTGCAGGGTAGTGATTCCTTGAGTTCCAATCCTATTTTCCCCGTAGCATCCATCACGTGCATGATCTTGAATTTCCTAGTGCCTCAGTTTCCCTAACAGAAACAGAGAAGGAAAAACAGCCCTTACCAATATTGTTCTAACAGTTTAAAAGTTAGTTTTTATGGCAGAGTGCGGTGGCTTATGCCTCTAATCCCAGCACTTTGGGAGGCTAAAGGGGGTGGATCACCTGAGATCGGGAGTTTGAGACCAGCCTGACCAACATGGACAAACCCTGTCTCTACTAAAAATACAAAAAAAAAAAAAAATTAGCCAGATTTGGTGGTGCATGTCTATAATCCCAGCTACTTGTGAGGCTCAGGAAGGAGAATCATTTGAACCCGGGAGGCAGAGGTTAGGGTGAGCCAAGATCACG
>NW_022436950.1:3495940-3605579 GCF_009761245.1 Sapajus apella | reverse complement strand
TAGCCTAGCCTGGGCAACAAGAGCCAAACTCCGTCTCAAAAAAAAAAGTTAATTTATATTTATAAAATGTATCCCTAAGCATTAAACATTGTTTATTAACATATTAATAATTCATTAGGTTTTAAATATTACATTCCAAATCACCAACATAGCACATGATATTTAAGCTGATGGTTAATGGGGAAGGATGGAGATAAATGGTGAATGTGTTCACAACTTCTGTATTTTTTTCATATGAAAACAGCAGAGGGTAATGGTGTTGTGACAAGGAGGCTGTAGCTTCAGTCAGATTTCAATCTTTGGCCTCAGAAACTGCCGCTGGACTCAGTCTGAAAAAAGGACCTGGCTTCTGTCTGGAGCAGGGAAGACTGGGGTCACCGCAGGCTGGCTGGAGTTCTCTGGGTCACCTGGGGCTGCCAGCTCAGCTGGCCTGGCCTGGCTTCCGTCCCTGGGCACTGTACCATGCAGTCACAAGAGCTGTGAGCCCAGCCACTCTCCCACCTTGACAATTCTTTCTTCCCATTATTGGACCTGCTAAATCTGCGCTGAGGCTTCCTAAGAGAGAACAAGGCCCCGGGGTCACCCTTAGCCCGTTCTGTTCCTGTGCTTACCCTGGCTGCACACAGCGTCCCAAGCCAGAGCCACACGCTCCCAGGGCTGACAGATTCAGCAAATGCAAAGATAGGAGCCCAGTTAAATGTGAATTTCAGATACATAACCAATAGTGTTTTAGTATAAGGGACACACTTAAACATGGCTACTGGCCGTTTCTCTGAAATTTGATTTTAGCTGGGTGTCATGTGTTTGATCTGGCAGCCCCTGTGCACCACAAATCAAAGCACCCCTAAGAGGTGTTTTTAGATAGCATTTCAGGCATGCAGTTAGAAATGGAAGGGGATGCCAGGCACCATGGCTCATGCCTGTAATCCCAGAACTTTAAGAGGCTGAAGCGGGCGGATCACTTGAGGTCAGGAGTTCTAGACCAGCCTGACCAACATGGTGAAAGTCTGTCTCTAGTAAAAATGAAAAAATCAGCCAGGTGTGGTGGTGGGCGCCCGTAATCCCAGCTACTCAGGAGGCTGAGACAGGAGAATTGCTTGAACTTGGGAGGCGGAATTTGCAGTGACCTGAGATCATGCCACTGCACTCCATCCTGGGAGACAGAGAGAGAGAAGCTGTCCAAAAAAAAAAAAAAAAAAACTTAGAAGGGGAAATATGTCCACTTCTGAGGGAAGTTCAGATTTAATTTAAACCAGGTGTTGGCAAAATATAACTTATAGTCCAAATCCAGCCCATGACTTGTTTTTAAGTAAAGTTTTATCTGAGTGCCACCATGCCCATTCATTTGCAGAGGGTCTATGGCTGCTTCCAAGCCACAGTGGCAGCAGTGGATAGTTGCATCTGAGATCATGTGTGGCCTGTGAAGCCTGAAAGATTTAATATCTAGCCCTTTACAGAAAAAGTGTGCAGACTCCCGACTTAAGGCATGGTGGATGCTGCCTGGAGCCGTCCCTAGTCAGAGTAAGAATGTTCAGGCCCTGGGATGCCCCTCATGTGCTGTGCCTTGTAGCATTTTTGTTTGCATTTGACCCTAAGAGAGAGGAAGGACCTAATCTAAGCATTTAGGACTCCCAGGCTGGGAGCCGCAGATGGGTTAATGACCCTAGAACATGGGGTGGCTGCAATAGGCAGACTGCCTTGCTTATTCGGGACTGTCATGCAGGAATGACCTTGGGAAGATCTTCAGGGTCCAGGTCCCAAGCATTTACCATCTTACCAGAATGGCCACGTCATGCAAGAACACTACTAGCCTGCTCATTCCTGAGATGAATATTCTGGGGGAAGAAGCAATCGTGCAAGGCGAGGCCCTGCCATCTAGCATTTGAATCCAGCTTAACCTCGTCAGAAACAGCAGCAGTCTGCACAGGACAGACCATTGCGAGATGCTACTTGTCCAGGCAAGTCTCCCTAGGGCAGTTTGCCAGAGCCAGATCACTTACTAGGACAAAGGGCATGAGTCATAGGACCAGGGCACAGAACAAGATTTTTTAATGATCGTCATTCTAACTGGCATGAGGTGGTTTCTCAGTGTGGTTTTGATTTGCATTTCTCTAATGGCCAGGGATGGTGAGCATTTTTTCATATGTTTGTTGGCCTCATATATGTCTTCTTTTGAAAAAAGTCTGTTCATATCCTTCGCCCACTTTTGAATGGGCTTGTTTGTTTTCTCTTGTAAAACTGCTTTAGTTCTTTGTAGATTCTGGATAGTAGCCCTTTGTCAGATGGGAAGATTGTGAAAATTTTTTCCCATTTTCTTGGTTGTAATTCACTCTACTGATTGTTTCTTTTGCTGTGAAGAAACTCTTAAGTTTAATTAGATCTCACTTGTCTATTTTGGCTTGTATTGCCATTGCTTTGGGTATTTTTGTCATGAAGTCCTTTCCTATGCCTATGTCCTGAATGGTTTTCTTCTAGAGTTTTTATGGTGTTAGGTCTTATGTTTAGGTCTTTAATCCATCTGGAGTTAATTTTTGTATAAGGTGTAAGGAAGGGGTCCAGCTTCAGCTTTCTGCTTATGGCTGCCAGTTTTCCCAACACCATTTATTGAACAGGGAATCCTTTCCCCATTGCTTGTTTATGTCCAGTTTGTCAAATATCAGGTGAGTGTAGTTGTGTGGCGTTGCTTTGAAGGCCTCTGTTCTGTTCCATTGGCGTATATCTCTGTTTTTGCACCAGTACCATGCTGTTTTGATTACTGTAGCCTTGTAGTATAGTTTGAAGTCAGGTAGTGTGATGCCTCCAGCTTTGTTCTTTTTGCTTTGGATTGTCTTGGCTATGCAGTCTCTCTTTTGGTTCTATATGAAGTTTAAGGTGGGTTTTTCCAGTTTTGTGAGGAAGGTCAATGGTAGCTTGATGGGGACAGCATTGAATCTATAAATTACTTTGGGCAGGATGACCACTTTCACAATATTGATTCTTCCTAACCATGAGCATGGAATGTTTCTCCATCTGTTTGTGTCCTCTCTTATTTCCTTGAGCAGTGGTTTGTGGTTCTCCTTGAAGAGGTCCTTTGCATCCTTTGTTAGTTGTATTCCTAGGTATTTTATTCTCTTTGTAGCAATTGTAAATGGGAGTTTGCTCATGATTTGGCTCTCTGTTTGTCTGTTGTTGGTGTACAGGAATACTTGTGATTTCTGCACATTGATTTTGTATCCTGAGACTTTGCTGAAGTTGCTTATCAACTTAATGAGGTTTTGGGCTGAGACAGTGGGGTCTTCTAAATATATGATCATGTTGTCTGTGAACAGAGACAATTTGACTTTCTCTTTTCCTAACTGAACACCCTTTATTTCTTTTTCTTGCCTAATTGCTCTGGCTAGAACTTCCAATACTATATTGAATAGGAGTGGCGAGAGAGGGCATCCTTGTCTAGTGCCAGATTTCAAAGGGAATGTTTCCAGTTTTTGCCCATTCAGTATGACATTGGCTTTGGGTTTGTTGTAAATGGTTTTTATTGTTTTGAGACACATTCCATTGATACCTGGTTTATTGAGGGTTTTTTAGCCTAAAGGGCTGTTGAATTTTGTCAAAGGCCTTCTCTGCATCTATTGAGATAATCATGTAGTGTTGGTCTTTTGTTCTGTTGATGTGATGGATTACGTTTATAGATTTGCCTATGTTAAACCAGCCTTGCATCCCCTGGACGAAGCCTGTTTGATCGTGATGGATAAGCTTTTTGATGTGCTGTTGCATTCGGTTTGCCAGTATTTTATTGAAGATTTTTGCATCAATGTTTATCATGGATATTGGCCTGAAGTTTTCTTTTATGGTGGTGTCTCTGCCTGGTTTTGGTATCAGGATGATATTGGTCTCATAAAATGAAAGCAGTGTCAAGAGGGAAATTTATAGCAATAAATGCCCACATGAGAAGGAAGGAAAGACCTAAAATCGGCACCCTATCATCAAAATTGAAAGAGCTAGAGGAGCAAGATAAAAAAAAAAAAAGTCAAAAATTAGCAGAAGACAAGAAATAAGATCAGAGCAGAACTGAAGGAGGTAGAGATACAAAAACCCTTCAAAAAATCAATAAATCCAGGGGCTGGTTTTTGAAAATGTCAACAAAATAGGCCACTAACCAGACTAATAAAAAAGAAAAGAGAGAAGAAATGAATAGATGCAATAAAAAAACGATAAAGGGGAGATCACCATCAATTCCACAGAAATACAAACAACCATCAGAGATTACTACTACAAACAGCTCTATGCACATAAACCCGTAAATCTGGAAGAAATGGATAAATTTGTGGACACTTGCACACTCCCAAGTCTAAACCAGGAATAAGTTGAAACCCTCAATATACCAATTACAAGGGCTGAAGTCAAAGCAACAATTAATAGCCTACCAATCAAAAAAAGTACAGGTCCAGACAGGTTCACATTTAAGTGTATTTCTAAGCCCAAGTGCACATTTTTTAAAATGATTGTTGAATGTCTTTCTCTATATTTAATCTTTGCTCCAGTTATCAAGATGTTTCTAGACTTTCCTTTGGTTATTGTATTGAGGTATGTCCCCCAAAAATACATGTTCCAATTTCAACCCCGTACCTGTGAATGTGACCTTATTTGGGAATAGGGCCTTTGTGGATGTAATGAAGTTAAGATGAGGTTATACCAGAACAGGGTGGACCCTCATCCAATGACTAGTGTCCTTAAAGAAGAGAGAAGTGTGGACACAGAGACAGAGACACGCAGGATGTGTTGATGCCACGTGATGACAGAGACAGAGATGAGAGTGATGGAGCTGCCAGTCAAGGAATGCCAAGGATTCTGGGCAGCCCCCAGATGCCAGGAAAAGGCAGGAAATGGTGCTCTCCTACAGCCTTCAGAGGGGGATGTCCCTGTGGACACCTTGATTTCAGACTTCTGCCACCGGAACTGTGAGAGCGTACATTTCTGTTGCCTTGAGCTACCCATTTGTGGCACTTTGTTACAACATCCAAGGAAACGAATACAGTCACCTCTTACATTATTCTTTCTTCCCAGTTCTGTGTCATCTATCAATTTCATTAATTTGATCAGTTTCCATTCAGTTTCCTATGGATGTCTCTGGGTTGGTCAACACTGGAAGCCATTTCCCCTGGACAAGGTGGGACCCACGGGAGCTGGTCTGTTGTGGCCACGTGGGCAATTGGCTGTGAGAGCCATAGCTTTGCCTGCTGCTTTCCACTGAGAAAACAAAGCTTCTCACATTTCTGGTCAGTTATTCATCCTAACCTCCTGGAAATGATACCTAAAGGCTGTGATTGCACCTCAAGGTGACAATGTTGAACACTCTAAACTGCATGATGGAGAAGAAACTTCTTTCTTTTCAAAGAACAGGTATTTGACACAAAACCGTGTATCATTACAACGATACCTTATGAAGTTTACAAAATCAGGGCATCAGTATTCTTCAAGCAACAGAATTACATTAAATATGTTATATATTATACAGTCATCATACAAGCAGAACAGAGCAGCTGGACTGAGACCCAAGCACAAGAAGGACAGGCCTCTATCTTCTCCCTTGGAAAGTGTCACGAACTTTCATTGTCTCCAGTTTCTATTACTAATATGTAACAGTGTTAAAGTGCGTTCCGTGAAAACACAGTCCTACTAGATAGTCTTTAAAATACAGTTTGTGGTCAGAAGAGCTTTGGAAACAGCACATATCATATTCTCCTCCTGGAGATTCATAATTCACATTTCAGTATTAAAAACTAAAAGAAAAAGAAAGCTGCAATAAATAAACCTACTTGCACTGTGTTGAATCAGTGATTTATAAGCCTGCTTGAGCACAGGGCTCTTGGTTACTTACTACCTATCGCTGGCCTATGGAATTACTGCTTTGAGGGATATTCCTTGGGAAAGGCTGTGGTCCAATTTTCTCATGGATTAGGACCGTTTTCTTTGTTTCCAGATTCCTCCCCTTGCTGGGGCAGCACGGTCGCAGGTGGCTCTGGTCACTGTGGGGCCATGTGTGAGGGTGCCGGGCAATACTCCTTTGTAACTTTGTTGAAAGTTCATATAAACAGACTAATGGAACCAGAGGTCAATGATAATTCCATTAAAAAAGAATCCTATCAGCAATAATGCTTTTTCAAAGAGGAAACACGATACACAGTTCAAGATGATCGTATAATCCAGAGAGTTTGAATTCCTTTTGCAAAATAATTCAGTCAGCCTTCTCTGTGAATGTTCACCGAGGTGGGCTAAACAGGAATGAATACTGCAGTCCGAGAGCCCCGCCTGCCCTTCCCCACCCCCAGCTGAAATCACCACGGATGGAAAGCCTCACCTGTGCTTTGTCAGCAGGACCCTGCAACTTCCTTTCCTCGTTCCTCCTTTATCCACTCAGACTCAGCCCAGGACAGAGCTGTTGCCTGTTCAGATGAAATCATTTGCTGGGTTTTAGCATTGTTCATGCCTTCTCCACTGGTGGCTGTGAACGTGGCAGGGTTGGAGGTGGCTTGGGGGAAGCCCACCTTGCTTGTTGGTAGTGCGGGGCTGTGTGTGTGCCCACGTCCGCAGTGTGCTGGTGAGAGCAATGTCAGGACTGACCCAGAGTCGGATGCACACAGGCGCTTTCAAAAGCAGGAAGCTCCAAAGCAGGAACTGGGATCCAAGAAAAGAAGCTGAGGCAGTGGGAGTCTGGGAAGCTACTGCTGGGATACGGCTGGTGGGATCTGCAGGGAAGGCTGTGAGCTATGGGTAGTGATGCCCACCCTCTCACTCAGAAGTGAGAGTCTGAGCTTACTTCTCATCCTTAGATGCTTACTTCTCTCATCCTTAGATATGCCTGGGTCATCACTCAGAACACATCGATATGCCAGACACTGACAAGTGTTGACAAAGACCTGGAGAAATCAGAACCCTCATACACTGCTGGAGGGAAAAGAAAATGGTGTAGCCACTTTGAAAGACAGTCTGGAAGTTCCTTAAATGATTGAACACAGAATTACCATGTGACCCAACAATTCCCTCCTGAGTGTATACCCAAGAGAAATGAAGACAGATCTACACAAAAACTTGTACATAAATTTTATGGCAGCATTACTTATAATGGACATAAAGTATTAAAAAAACCCCAAATGTCTATCAACTGATGAACAGATACATAAAACATGTTATGTCCATGCAATGGGATACTATTCAGCCCTAAAAAGGGATAAACTACTGATAAATCTACCACATGAATGAAGCTTGCAAGTGTTATGCTAAGTGAAAGGAGCCAGTCACTAAAGACTGAATACTGCACGACTCCATTTATGTGAAATGTCCAGAATGGGAAAATCTCCAGAGGAAAAGGTTAGTGGTTGCATAAGAGGGGTGAGGTGCTGGTAACTGAAGCGTTCAGGATTTCTTTCGCGAGGTGATGAAAGTGCTCTAAAATTAACTGCAGTGATGATGAAACTTAATCTGTAAATATGCTAAAAACCCATTGAATTGTAGACTTTTAATGGGTGAATTGTATGGTATGCATATGAATCTCAATAAAACTGCTTTTAAGAATAAACAAAACAAAAACACAAGCAAGACTGTATGTCCTCTAAGGGCCAAAATGTCTTAGGCCCAGTAGCCCAAACACGAGGACAGGTCCAAGGAGCTATTGAGGTCCCAGCCCTTAAAGGAACCCAAGTCTGTGCTGTAAGGAAAATATCTAATTGCGAACTTTAATAATATTTATTTACTCTAAAAGAGTGAAAAAATGTATGCACAAAAGAAAGGTGAGGATATCATTTTGAACTCTGTGTTTTCAACAGGATATAAGGGTAACCTAGTGATGGGCAGAAAAACAAGTGAAATGGAACACCAACAAATGCACACTGAAGCCCAGGGCATGGAGTGGACACGGCTCAGGCCTCTGCACTGGGACCCCTGGCACAGAGCGGCTGCTGGACACCCCCAGGCTGGGGCTTAGCTTTAGTGGATGAAGATGGAGTGGATGCCTCTCCTCGCATGCTCTGACCTTGAGGGTTGTGTGAGTGGTGACAGGGAACCTTCTAGGGGGCAGTTACCCAGACTTTTGATTCCTGCTACTGTAGGTGAGGATGAGGACTGGCAGGTCCAAGGACTGCTGGCAGCTGGACTTCCATCTCCAAGTGCCTGGCAAAGCTATGCCCTTGGGGCAGCCCATCTCCAAGTTAGGGGGTCCCTTCCTTCTATAAAGACCCAACACTGTCTCCCAACCTTTCTGACATGTCACTTTCTGTCTCTGCCCTCGATGCCTGTGCCATTCCTTCCCACCACTCCCTGCTATCTTGTCATGTGACCAAGCATGCTTTTTCTCCCCTTCAAGAATTGAACGTTCCTTGAGGTAGGGGCCATGTGCCTCTCACATTTGGGGCTTCCCCTGAGCAGGCAACGCAGGATAGAGAGTGGAGCATGTTTTTGCCACCGCCCTTGGTAAACACTTGCAGGGAATGTTAATGATTTCTATTTGTCCTTTTAAACTGTATTTCGTATTGTTTTGCCAATCTAATCCTTAATTTAAAAAAAAAAACATATCCAGACATTGAATACATTTGAAGGCATGGCCAGCTCCCACACTGTTTGTACTGAAAATACATCTCCCTTACTCCCCTTCCACCAAATGCTAGCTCTTGTATTTCTTGCCTGGTTGAATTTCATGTTAGCTTGTTAGTTTGTTTATTTGTTTTTCTGGCCAATTTTCTGTCATCTCAAATTCCAAATTATTGGTATAGCTAATGGAGTCATGATGTACTATTCTTTAAGGACAAAGATGTCAGCAATGACTGACTACTAGTAGGACACGCACTGTGGAGTGGCTGCTCTGATGGGGAGGAGGTATTTAATATTTCTACTGTGTTACTGATACACATAGTTCATCAGGTAGGAAGGTGGCAGAATAGATGGATGGATGGATATGTGGATGGATGGACGGATGGGTAGATAGGTGGATGGATGGATGAATGGATGGATGTTTAGATGAGTGGGTGTGTGGATAAATATTATAGATGAGTGGGTGGGTAAATGGGTGAATGGGTGGATAGTGGATACATGTATGAATGGATGGTTAGATAGACGAGTGAATGAATGAATGGATAGATGGGTGGGTGGGCAAGTGAATGTGTGGATAAGTAGATGAGTGAGTGTGTAAATGAGTAAATGAGTGGGTGGAGAGGTGGATGGATGGATGAATGGGTGGGTGAATAGGTAGATGGATGAGTGGTGGATAGGATGGATGGGTGGATGGATGGATGAATGGATGGATGGATAAATGGTTGGATGTGTGAATGAGTTGGGGGTAGATGGACAGATGGGTGGGTGTATAGGAGGATGGATGGGTTGGTAGATCAACAGTTGGGTAGAGAGGAATTCTTAAAGCTGGAAAGGACATCAGCCCAAACGATCCCTTTCCCAGGGAAGTCACATTGTCTGGTAACAATTGTATGGACACTAGGGTGTCCACACATACTGCTTTGGTTTAAACCCCAGCTGTGTTTCTGCTCTGCTGTGGCTCTTGGGTAAAGAACTTACTATCTTTGAGAATTCATTTATTTATCTGTAAAATAACATAATGACAGTATTCCCCTCCTGAGCTTCCTGCAGGAACATCAGGAGGTAATTAGTACAGTGTCTGATTTATTCATAACTGCTCAAAGGTGATAGCTATTTTCCTTTTTTATAATTGTTATTTACAATTGAGTGAGGAATTGTCCAGAGGAGTTTGGGGGAATTACAGTGAGATCATGAGAAATGAGGACTCTCTGGCTCTCAGGCAGTGTCTTCCATTCTAAAATGGTGTCTCACTGGGTCAAGACTATTCAATGGCCAGGAACCAAGGAAAACAAACAGAGATGCAAGTGTCTAAGCACTATGATAGTAAGGGTGTACCCACATATCTTGGGTCTACAGTAAGTTTCTTCATTTGTTCAGCAAGTATTTCTTGAGTGCTACCATGTGCTCAGGACTACCACATGCCCAGCACTGATCTAGATGCTGGGGGAAAATAAATCCATATAAAGTCTCTTTCCTCATGGAGCTTATTTTCCAGTGGGGTTGGAAGGATGGAAAACAAAATAAACAAAAACTAAAATGTTGAATTGTGCTAAATGCTAAGAAGAACAGAGCAAGTAAGAAGGAAGTAAGTCAGGATGTGCATGTGTGTGTTGGGGAAGGCTGCAATTTTAGACACTGTGGCCATGGAAGGGAAAGTGACAGAGGGAGCCATGGGAAGATGTACAGGAAGACCATTCCAGGCAGATGGAACAGCAAATGCAGGTGCCCAGAGTGTGGAGGAGGAAGCAGAAGCCAGTGTGACTGCAGAGAAGTGGGAAAGGATGGGGTGGTGACTGAGGGAGGAGCTGGTCGTCTTTGGAAGGATTTTGGCAAGCCAGGAAGCCACTGGAGGTCTTTAGATTTTCGAAGGAGACTTGGGCACTCTTGTTATTATAGTAGTATTTTAGTCTTTCATTGGGTGTATTACCATTCTTTTCTTTTTCCCTTCTTTATAAAATTACTTTGAGGCAGGCCAGGTATTCGAAAGCCAAAGATAGAAAAAGGGCCTTGGCTCAGCTCACATTCATCTCTGAGGAAAAACATCCAGCCCATCTCCTTTGATTATACCTGGAATCACCAATCCGTGTGCACCCCCGGACCTGACTCACACCACCTCCCACTGGACCCTGCTGCAGGAAGGTGCAGGCCACTGCACCTATCTGAGGCCCCTCCTCCCTCCCAGTAAGGCCTGAAACCTTCCCTGAGGAGCCTCCTGTGAGTGCCTGGAGGGGTAAGGGAGCCCAGCAGGTGAGAGGAGGGAGGGCTTTGCAGGGCTGGCAGGCTCCTGGTGCTCCCAAGCATTGGGGGCTGGCTGGGGAGGTGGGTTAGACATGGGGGGTAGCCTGGCCCCATTAGCACCCCATAGGGTGCTTACTCCTAAGGCAGCTTCTCTTCAATTACTCACCAGGAAAGTCTAACTTCATAGAACTTTAACCTTTAACATTTTCCTCCAGAACCATGATTCCTTTTTAAATTCACCCCAGTCCTCAATATGGAAGTGTGGAGGAAGTGGCAGAGCCTCCACGTTGCCTCAGCCCCAGGGGCTGGAGCAGGAAAGCCCACCCAGCTCAGGGCCATGGGGTTGCCGTTGGGGGGCCTTTTTCTCCAAGTGATTTTAAATCGCATGTTTCCTTGCCTCTCGACACATGGAAATGGTGGGTTAAGTTCTACATCAATTACATTTCTGTCTATTTCCTCTTGATATTTGAACAGGTTTTGCTTTGTGTAATTCAGGGCTACATCACAAAGCAATGAAGGTTCATGACTATGATGTCTTTGTCTTGGGTTGTTAATTACCATAAAAATGACCAAATCATGCTTTAAATGCAACCATAGTGCCATTCCTCCTTTCATTTGGCCTAAATGATTGATACACACTTTTGCTTTTTCACTTTTCCAAGTCATTTTGTTTAATGAGTCTCTCGGAGGCAACATTTCATTGGATTTACTGTGCAACCAAATGTCTGTTCTGAGACCCCTTCCTAAGATGCAGAGGCGAGGAGAGCCTGAGCTGCTATGGCATTTATGACACTGCAGTGCAGTCTTTAAATAATGATATAGGTTTTCAATTCCCTCCTTCTCCTGGACCCCCCACCCTGTCTGACCTCCCAGGAGAGCTTCATACAAGTTTCATGAAGTGTTAGAAGAGATTATATTAGGGGCTAATTACACACTCCTCTTGAATTTTCATTGAAATAGACTTTGGAGGAATACACTTCTAGAATATTCCATAATCTGCTGAGAATGCAATCATTTTGATGCAACCTACTAATAGTGGTATTTCAAGGGTAAGAAAAATTCAGTATCTTACAGAATATCAATGTGCTTCCATGGACTGGTCTTGTACCTGCAGGTATCGACCGTTGTACTTGAGCAAGTGCTCCAGCCAGGAAGCCCCAAGAAAAGCCCATCCTTCCATGTGAAGATCTGTGACCCACTGGAAGATGAGGCATCACCAGCCCACGGGAAACACACGAGACCCACTCCAGCATGGAGCAACTCCATTATATCTCAGCCCATGTGGCTGACTCAGAAGGCTGTGAAAGAAAATATATTCTCACATGCTCCATCATGAACTCAGCTCAAGAAACAAAGTGGCCTTGGTTGTGCTTTGGGCATCAATGGAGAAAAAAATGGAAGAATGAGACAGCAGGAGGCTGACCCAGAAGAGCAGGTTCTGGGGAACGCCCTCTGGTTTAGCAGAGAACAAGTCTGAAGAGTAGGAATTTCCTGTAGGATTCCCTGTAAGAAGAATAGGAATGGCACATTATCTTCCAACTTATCTCACTGTTTCTCACCACTAATCACATAAATCTAGAAGTTACTGTAAATGGCTACTTTTTTTTTTTTTTTGAAACAGAGTCTCACTCTATCGCCCAGATTGGAGTGCAGTGGCACGATCTCGGCTCACTGCAGCCTCTGGCTCCCATGTTCAAGCAATTATCCTGCCTCAGCCTCCCAAGTAGCTGGGACTACAGGTGCACTCTGCTCCACCTGGCTAATTTTTTTGTATATCAGTAGACATGAGGTTTCACCGTGTTGCCCAGACTGATCATGAACTCTTGAGCTCAGGCATTCTGCCGGCCTTGGCCTCCCAAAATGCTGGGATTACAAGTGTGAGCCAGTGCACCTCGCCTGTAAATAGCTACTTTTAAAAACCCATTATTTTCAAAAAAGCTGGGCTGTGATATAGGCCTATAGGCCCACTATAGCAAATAAATTAGAAAGCAAGAACACAGAAACAGAAGAAAACTAGTCCCTCAAAATGGACCATACATTTAGAATGGGCATTGCATTTCTTTCTGAGCATCACAGAAAATAGAGAAAACAAATGGGGCAAAAAGTTATATCACATGGTTTCCATTTTCAGAAAACAGGAAGTATTTCAGTTCCTCAGGGTTGACTCAGTGCTCTCTGGCAATGAATTATCAAAAGCAGAATTCCACTATGGGACAATGGATAACGTAATGAGAAAAGGCTTAAACAGTGTTTTCACAAAAAGTCTAAGAGCCATTTTCTTATGACAATTTCTTGCAATAAACCATGACGAAAGGCCAGGCAATGGCATGAAAGTATTACTCAGTAAATGAGATCCTGGATTAGGTTACATTTCTGTGGTCCAAATATGTAGCTTCTGATATCTTAATGTGATCCAAAGATTAATCCAAGGGAAGCAAGAGAGACACAGGGCAGCTGTGTCCACGGCTCATCATCACTTCTTTTGGTTGGGACCTGTTTTGAGCTCCCTGGAAAGGCTGAGATCTGCAGTTCCACGTGGCTGACAGAGCACAGCTGATTCGCTAAGAAATCCAGGAGTGAGCTGGCAGGACCTACCAGCTCCTTCCAACGCTGAGAAGTCCGTAGAGTGGTGTCTCAAGGGGAGGCTGCCCTCCTTGTCTTGAGGAGGGCCATCACAGGCAAAATCTAAGCGTCTCTTCAGGAAGTATCTTTAGAACTGGTCTGAATTTAAATCTTGTTCCTAGTGAGACCCCTGAGTTCCACCCTTAATGGAGTCTGGCAGAGACAATTAGGACCTGAAACTTCTAGAGTGTAAGTGTTACCAACCGTTGTCACTGGAGACCTAAAAAGATCCTGGAGATACCTTCTCTTACGCGTCTTGGAGCAGCTAAGGACGTGGAGGCTCTCACCAGCAAAGTGAGCTCAACACATCAACCAGCTCATGAACTTACAGAGTGGTGACCCATTGAGTTGTGGAGAGTGTCTGCAAAAACACTGGTTTTAGGTTTGACATAATTCAACTTGATTCATTCTTCCCGGCTGTGGTTGGATTTTTTTTGAGATCACTCCTAGTTCATGATAATAAAACTGTGTCATTAGCAGAAAAGAAGAGATTTATCGTCATTCTTATTATGTCAGGGGACACACATGCAGTTCTTTAAAATCTCTGTCAGGCGATTAAGATACAAGTTCATGGGTAAGGACAGGAGAAACCCCAACTGCAACCTGGTGTCACTGTCTGTTGGGCACCATTTCTGTCTCTTCTCATTTATGTCATGGTTTTAAAATGGAGATCTTGCCAAAGCCCGCAGAGCTGAGGAATTTTATAATTGCGTTGTTGGGCTGTACACCTTTGGCTTTTAATATGCCTCAGATTCCTAAGTTACAACCCTTTGACTTTCTTAGCTATTGATACTGAAAGAATACCAGCCTACTGAATTCACTCTCAGGGCTGTCAAAAAGAGCACTGAATGAAAATAATTGAAATTCATCTCGCAAATACAAAAATGCTTCCCAAAAATCACCAACGCATCCCCTTCACGAATGCTTCTGCATGTCAGCTGTGCTTCATTAGCTGTAGACATTTCTTAAGCGCTTCATTTTGACCACAAATATGAAGTTGCTGACCATCGACTGTTCTCTTGGAGAGAATTACTGTGCGCGGTTGCTGAGTCAGCGCCTAGACCCCCAGAACAGACCCCTTGGCCGAGAGACAAAAGAGAGGGGCTGCGTGTATTTATCAGTGCCTTTCATACAGCCTGCAGATTCTTCTTTCTTTGCCAAAAAGAGGAAAACAAAACAAAACACGGTTAGAGATGCAAAGGCAGGAAACTCCCTTCATTCAGAAAAAGCCAAGTACAATCGTTTGTACGGAGATACAGAGAGATGCAACGTACTGCATTTTTTAGGTCATTCCCTTTGAATATATTATTTTGGTGTTTTCCCCAGATTTCCACTCATCCCTGAGCTTTGGCTAATTGCCCTGAAAGCTAAGAATAAGCAGAACATTCACACAAGCCTGGAGTGGGGCGGACAGCCACTTAGTGTCACTGCCATGGGTTTCTGAACACACGTTCATCACCTCCCCCGTCCCCACACTCAGGTAGCCCCTGTCTCCTGGAGGATGGTCCTTAGCACTGCGCTTCTGCAATGGAATTTAGCTCCAAGCCACAGTTGCTATTTCTCCTCTAGCTAAAAACTTCTATTCGTCAACCTGGGTGGTCTTTACAACATACTAACCATAAGAATGTGAATTATTTACAGAATTTGTAGACATTATCACCAAAGGAATAAACCAACATTTGCTTCAATTTAGGACCTAGATATTTGTTGTTAAGAGACATTCTTAAAGTACCATTCTTAGGTTGCTGGAAAGCATCTTCAAAGGTAGATAATTTCAGGAAACACATTAGTAGGAATTTATTTCTACTAGTTCTTGACGATTTTCCCTCTTCCTGTCTCTAGGAGGACTTTATAAAACTTTCTGAATGGCCCTCCTAAAGAATTACTCTTGGAAAAAAGATCTGCATGACTATACCAATGTGAAATTTCACAGCCGTAGATTTGAGGGGCTAGTGCAGTAATTTCTTGGAAAAATCATTGAGGATTTCTTAGATTAGTGGTGGTAGATTGGGCGGGGTGTATCTCTCTTTTCCTATTAATAGAATAGCAATGAAACTTAAATAATTAATAAAAATTCTAATTTAGATTAGAATTTCTTTATGTTTGGTTGAACAACTAAGATGCCTTTTTGGGGGTTTAACTAACAAGGAAGGGTATTTTCAGAGAAAGTGATGTTTGAGAGATCTGAAAAAGAAGGGCCAGGCTCCACGGGTCACTGGGCTGCCATTCCTGCTCTGGATGGAATGGTATAAGAATACAGAACTGTTGGAAGCCCCTGAGGCTAGAACCTAAGGTTACTTTACTTTGGATTTAAAAATAAAGTTCAAAATTCACAAAATTCATACCAGGAGTTTATGTCTTCTAACTAAATTCATTTTAGTAACTCCTCCAGGCTGATGGTATCTCTGTGTATCTCAAGACAAAGAAACACACGTTTCTCTCCACCCCCAGCTCTAAATAAAAAGGGTGAAAGATTTGTTTTTCTAATTGTGTTCTGCATTGCTTTCTGTGTTTGCCCAAGTACATACCTGTCTCATGAATAAGCTCTCAGGTAGGAAGGCTGAGGCACAGTGAACAGTCCCCCAGGGTGTGACACAGAATTGCACCCTTGGCCTAACTGCCACCCTGCTCTGAAATGCAGGCAGGCTCGGACGGTGAAGATTGAACTCTGCGTGCTGAATACTGCAGGCTCCCAGGCCAGCGTGAGAGTGGCCAGGCGGGGAAGCTAACTGGACTTGCATGCCAGCTCCTTGGTGAAGATGGCTGATGCTTTGTGTTTGTTTGGAATATTATGTCCATTGGTTCTTTTATTAGATCAGCTGTGTTGGGCTGGACATCTGGGGCCTTGCAATTCCAATAACCCGCCTCCTGGGATAATGCATGGTCCTGCCAGGCCGTCCTGGGAACTCACCATTGCCACTGCAGTTTGCGTGGGCTGTGTCTAGGGGTCTGTCGTGGGTTGTTGCTGTCCTCGTTGCTATTTTGTTTGTTTGTTTATCTTTTTAATACCATCTCTTCTTCTTTCTTTTTTTGAGTCAGAGTTTTGCTTTTGTTGCCCAGTCTGGAGTGCAATGGCGTGATCTCGGCTCACTGCAACCTCCACCTAAGCGATTTTCCTGCCTCAGCCTCCTAAGTAGCTGGGATTACAGGGATGTGCCAATACGCCCAGCTAATTTTGCATTTTCAGTAGAGATGGGGTTTCTCCATGATGGTCAGGCTGGTCTCGAACCCCCAACCTCAGGTGATCTGCCCGCCTCAGCCTCCCAAAGTGCTGGGATTACAGACACGAGCCATCGTGCCCAGCTATCATCTCTTCTTTAAATCAGCCCAACAGAAAGAAAAAACAAAAATCTCTTTCAAATCTGGAAAAAACCACTTAATTCATTAAAAAATCTATTGTGCTACTTATGAAAACAAAAAATAGTTGACTGTTTCCCTCTTCACTGCTCTCCCTCTTGAGATCAAGTGTACGCATGCGTTCACTGATGAACGCGTGAAGCACCATCACATGGAGAGACAAGGATATCAGCTCCTTTCCATATATTTCCATGGACAGGAATAGTGCTGTTATCTGCCTCATCTCGAGGGATTAGTGGAAAGCATTATGGTCTTCACAGTGACCATCAATATCCTGGTTGAGAGGCAGGGCTGGCCTCAGCTCTTCTTTCAGGTGACTTCCTCTAAGCAGAAGCTTGGAGGGGACGTGCCATGGCAAGGTTGCAGGTGGGTGCTGGCAGAGCCAGACATCTGGGGCCTTGCAATTCCAATAACCTGCTCCCTGGGACCCACAACAGGAGGGTCATGACCCAGGAGCCACACGGGGGTCACAATGTCTGCCTGGCAGGACCATGCATTGTCCCTCCATCTGAGAGCCCAGCAAGGGGGCTGTGGGGCAGGTGAGGCATTGGGAGGTGGGCAGGGCTGCAGAAGGACATTTCCTGGGTCCCGAGATCCCTCTTCCCCTCACTTAAGCATTTCTCTGAGATCCAGGATGCAACTCCATTTACGCAGAAGTGTTTCCTTATCGTTTCTATTTTTAAAAGTGTTGCCAAAGCCCTTATCTAATCAATGGTGCATCTGACAAATGTGAAACAGTCAGATGCCATCGTGTTGTGGCAGAAAGTGATGGGAAGATGAGGGGGGTCACTTTTTGTTCTTCCTTTAAATGTCTGGGTTGACCTGGAGTGGAAATTACTTTTTAAAATCTACTTAATTTCCTGTCTTTATCTCTAAAATAAAGAGGTTAAATTGGATTATTTTCAGGGTCTCTTTTGAATTGGCAAGCACAGGGGTCCACACACAATGAAGGACTCAAGCATTGGGGCACAAATCAGAGTGGCCAGCCTCACAGAAAGTTGGGTGAGGCTGATGGGAGCACTTCCCGTGGGACGGGAGGTACCTCAGAGGGCCTGGGGGGAGCCTACGGAGTTCCGTGGGGACAGGCCTGAGTGCTCTGACAGGGACATGGGGAAGTGACAGAGGGAGGCTGGGCACTTGGACCTGTGTGAGAAGGAGAAATGTGAAAGCAACTTTGTACCTAACAAGAAGTAAATAAAACTATGGTTTCCCCCCACCATGTGCCAGCATGATAAAAACAAAAGATGGCACTTCGTTGTTTTTAAAATGATATTCCTGGGACTGGGTGCTGTGGCTCACACCTGGAATCCCAGCACTTTGGGAAGCCGAGGCGGGTGGATCATGAGATCAGGAGTTCGAGACCAGCCTGACCATCATGGTGAAACCCCGTCACTACAAAAAATAAATAAATAAATAAATAAATAAAAAATTAGCTGGAAGTGGTAGTGGGTTCCTGTAATCCCAGCTACTTGGGAGGCTGAGGCAGGAGAATCACTTGAACCCAGGAGGCAGAGGTTGCAGTGAGCTGAGATCAGGCCACTGCACTCCAGTCTGGGAGACAGAGCAAGACTCTGTCTCAAATAAATAAATAAAAATAAAAGGATATTCCTTGCAAACCAAACATCCCCTAAATAACTTGTCACTTCTTCAGTTCTGCTCCAAGAGACAGTTAAGCTTCCCTTGGCACACAGAGCCACTAGGTAAATGGAATATTTGGTCACATCCTCCTGTGGAGGGAAGGAGGCCTGAGAGTGCCTGTGCTTCCGGGAAGCAGCCAGTACCTCTGCGCTGACCCCACACCTGAGCGACTGTCCAGGTCTGGGCGAAGGGAAAGCCAGCATTAGCATCTGGGCACAGCATGCTCGCTGCCGCCGGGGCTTGTCCTCAGCCCACGCCCTGAAGGTGTGTAAGATGTGCAGGCCCCGCATGGAGGCAGACCTTCTTCCTTCCTCCTGTGCTGCTCTGCTCCCTGCTGCTGGAGTTTGGGAGCTGGGACCCCCTCTCCACCACGCACACAGAACCCCCAAGCTTCAGGCGTCCAGGAAACAACTCGAGATCCCTGATGTCTTGGTTCTGTCTTTTTCAGGCCACCAGCAGGAGGTGGCTGGCCCAGGGGGTGGTGTTCCAGTCTTCTCTCCTGCACTGGGGAGTCAGTCTCTGACCTTGGGTTCCCCTTTCAGAATGCTCCCGGCCCTGGAGACAGGGCTTGGTGCGGTCCCGCTTTGGAAGCGTCACCCTGAGGCAGAGCCAAATGCCGCGGCAACCACCTCCCCTCCACCCACTTCCTCCTTCAGTGCAAGATTGCAGTGAGACTGGCCCATGGGGCGGTTCAAAGAAGCAAAAAGTTATGATTAGCAAATACTGGTATTAAATAATTTCCCTTGGTTTCATTTCCTCTTATGACCAAATCCCAGCAGGGCTTCCCAATCTCCCAAACCTTTTCCTTCAACTGGCTATTTTATGTCCAATTTGAGGACTGGCTGGGTCCCAGCTGTAAGCATCCCCCAGCCCTCCCAGTCCCTCTTTTGAGTCCTGGCCATTTAGTCTGAGATATTTTACAATCACAGAAGCTTAACGCAGGAAAGCATTTTGACAGGTTCCCCAGGCTAAGGTTAAGCGCCTCTTCTCCAGTTTGGCCCGAGTGGAGCCAGAGGATAGCTGAGCACCTCACATTCCCCTGCAGGATGCGGGCTCCAGATGCAGCCAGGCTGGGCTGGCTCCTTCAGGGACAGCCCCAAGGCTCCCTTCCTGCAGCACCTCACCCTGCAGCTGGCCGTCTGCCTGGACTCAGGGGACACCTGCGGTGGGCCAGGCATCACATGAAGGTAACTAGAACAAGGCTCCTGAAAACTTCAGTGGAAATAGCAGCCACACTTTGCATTAAGCTCCGTGGGGGTTACCTTACCCTCCAGAAGGGAGAGCCTGTCCCAGTCCACACATATTTCAAGGAGCATCTTTTTAAAGAGAAATGGGACAACAGGAGTATTCGAGGTGTGGCCTGGCTGGTGCTTAGGGTGGCAGGACCATGCCTCCGTGGGATGCCACACTTGTGCCTGCATCTAGACCCAGTTGATGTTTTAGTGTGTCGTTGATGAAAGCCGCTGAAATTTTTCCGCACCATGCTTTTGAAATTTAATATTTGGATGAATTATTCAATTCCTTTGCTATTTCTGAGCTGCCTTTTCTAAGTCAGGCACCGGCGGTTTGGTGACACATGGGGAGACGTGCTCCAGGCCCCCACGGCACTCACAGTGAGGCAGGAAGACAAATCACCCTCTTCACACAAGTCAGTGTTTGGTTACAATTGTGGGAAGGGTTTTGAGGTGAGGAAAGCGCACTTGCCAAGGAATCATGGGGCAGGAAAGGCTTCCTGAGGAAGGAATACTCACATGGAGACCTCAAGGATCACTGGTGTCAGCCAGGAAGCAAAACAAATTCCCAGGAGAGGGAAGAGCTCAGGCAGGTGCCCTGAGCCCTGACACTGGGCAGAGAGAGACCTTGAATCCCGACACTCGGCAGAGAGAAACCCTGAGTCCTCTCACTGGGCAGAGAAAGATCCTGAGTCCCCAGGTTGAGCAGAGAGAGACCCTGAGTCCCCACCCTGGGCAGAGAGAGAGATACCCCAAGTCCCCATGCTGGGCAGAGAGAGAGATTCTGAGTCCCCACGCTGAGCAGAGAGAGACCCTGAGTCCCCACGCTGAGCAGAGAGAGGCCCTGAGTCCCCACCCTGGTCAGAGAGAGGCCCTGAGTCCTCGCACTGGGTGAAGAGAAGCCCTGAGTTCTCACAGTGAAGAGGATCAGAGAAGTCAGAGACATTCTCCATCAATTGAGAATCCCTGGTGCTCAGAGGGGATGCCTGGCCAGAGACACAAATGGGAAACTTGTTTAGCAGGAGGATGTCATATCAGCCTCCAACAGTCGAGCTTTGGGCAATGTCTGGAGGAGAGCTTTCAAAGGTGGGGGAGAAAGCCGGCACAAAGCCTCAAGCCTTTCAGCTCTTAAAGAGGGGCTTGCCTGGTGCTAACGGAGTCCACACTTGGAATACACCGATTGTGCTCCGCCCCTCCCCCACCCTTATCCTGTGTTCTGGGCCCTGCTCTGATCACTTTACCCATGTTATCTCATCAACAGTTTACAGAGAGGGATACAGTTTACAGAGAGGTAAACTGAGGCACAAAGCGATTCTGCAACCCAGCTCAGGCAGTCTGAGCTCTTCACCCCGGCCTCCCTGCGTGCAGCAAAGCAGTCCAGGTAGGGGCTGGGGAAATGGGAAAAGCCGAGACCTCTGCGGAGGACAGAGGTGACCATTCAGCTCTGGTGTCTTTGCCCAGGGGAGGGACAGATGTCTTTGGAGTTTTCAAGAGAATCTGGATTTCTATGTGTAGTTTCCCAGTTTTTAAATTTGTTCAGATTTTTTAAAAGCACTGTTGGGGCAAAAAAATTGGGGGGAGCTGACTTCAGATTTTAAATCTCCATCTAAGTTGCTAAGAGAAGAGATCTTAGGTGCTCTTACCATGAAAAAGCAGTAATTACACTAGGTGATGAACATGCTAATTTGCTTAGCTATAGTAGCCATTGCATTGTGTATATCAAAGCAAACCTATACGCCCGCCTTAAAAACACACAATAAAAAAAAGGCTGGAAGAGAAGAGGCTGTCCCAGGATTTGGAGGAATAGGGGTGCCCAGAGGGACAGAGGTTGTGGGCCCTGCCGTAGGCTCCAGCCGGGGATGTGCCTGCCCAACTGAACATCAGTTTCTGGTTGGTTTCCTCTGTGCATATGATGCTAGTCAACACAGGGACTCATTGAAAAACTAGAACTTTTCCCTTCCTGTGATTAATCCTCTGAATTTTCTTCCTGTTTTATTTGTGTAATCCTCCATTTATTTTATATTCCAAGGCAGAAGTCAATGAGAAGTTGTTTAGTGACCAGGGTCTAGGGTCACCCTTTCTTTTCTTTCTTCCTCCCTCCCTTCCTCCCTCCCTCCCTTCTGCCCTCCCTCCCTCCCTCCCTACCTCCCTCCCTTCCTTCCTTCTTTCCTTCCTTCCCTTCTTTCCTTCCTTCCTTCCTTCCTTCCTTCCTTCCTTCATTTCTTCCTTCTTTCTTCCTTTCTTTCACATAGCTTCACTCATGTTGCCCAGGCTGGAGTGCAGTGGTGCAATCTCAGCTCACCACAACTTTTGCCTCCTGGGTTCAAGCGATTCTCCTTCCTCAGCCTCCAGAGTAGCTGGGATTACAGGCATGAGCCACCACGCCTGGCTAATTTTGTATTTTTAGTAGACACAGGGTTTCCTCATGTTGATGAGGCTGGTCTCGAACTCCTGACCTCAGATGATTCACCCACCTCGGCCTCCCAAAGTGCTGGGAATACAGGCGTGAGCCACCACGCCTGGCTGGGTTGGCTGTTTCTAAGACTGAGTGTGGCAGAGGGTACTGGGAGCTTGTCCTGCTGGTGGAGCCGGGGAGCCCCAGGACCCGTGGGCCTCAAACCTGGGGCAGGAGAGATAAGCTGGCCTTCTGTAGGCCAAACTTGACTCACAGGCAGGCTTGGTTTGGGTAATCCAGTTGAAAGGAGTTGTCAGTGTTTAATATTTGCTGGGCTTCACATAAAATTTAGACTTGCTTGGCTCCCTGCAGTATTTGATCCCCAATTGGCCTCACTGTCAACCCAGGCTTGGTTGGGGTTTGGGCTGGGCCCTATCCCAAAGTGGTTTCCACACTCAGACTGAAGCAGGGTCTGTGCCTTCTCAGTCCCCAGAGAATGACATCCCCAGCCAGCTCTTCTGCAGAGACCCCTGTTTCCTCTCTTCAGCTTACTCAAGACTTTCCTTTGATGTCACCTGGTCTGTGAGACAGCCTTTCCTGGGACCCCCCACGGAGAGAGAACCCACTGATAAGAGTCCAAAAAGCCAAGGCACCCAGCTTCTCATGCCCACCTCTGAGCTGTGATACAGAGGCCTGTTTATTTTGGGTTGATGAGCAAATCATGTGGAACGGAATCAAAAGCTCTGCTGAAGTCAACACAGATGACATCTGTCGCTTCCTCTTAATCCATCAGTCAGGAGGAGAGGGCATTGGATTAATTAGACAGGCTCTTTCAAACGTTTGCCAGCAATGACTCCACGCCCTCTTTCTCTCATGCATTGGTGAAGGAAAACAATGAATTTTCACCCTATTGTTATCTTAGACGGGTCAGGTTTTGAGGTCAAACATCAGTGTAATATTTTCTCTTTAAAAATGCACATGATTGTACCTGCTAATAGCTGGCATACTGATCATTTAAGTCAAAAGTTCTCGTTTCTTTACAAAAGTACCCACTGCACGGATATCAAAGCACTGGCAGACATGAAGTCAATGGCATTGCCTAGGGCAGGCTTTCTATCATTGAAAAGGGAGGCATCTGTCTGAGGAGAGAGACTCTAGGGGGCTGTGATTTACCCAGTTTGATTACATGGAACACTGGTCTCTGTTTATTTGCTGAAACATGGCGTATGCCTTGGGAGGAGACGCTGCACGGTCAGTTAGGGCCTCTGCCAGTTGTGGCCACTTGCCTCTAGGCTGCACCTGTGCGAGTTTCTCACTCGGTTCACTGGGCATGACTCCTGACCTCAGCGAAAGGGTGGCCTATTTCCCAGGCACAGAGCAGATCCTGAACTTCCCCAGTTCCCTGAGAGTGCGTGCGCCTAGCCTCCTCTCCTGCCTGATCTCGTCCTGGCCCTGTCCTGGCACTTCTTCCTCATTGGCTGGGTTGCTGATTTGCTGTTCACTATAGAAATGTGTCATTTCCTCACCTCCCTAGAGTCCCCTGGGTCTTTTGTTTATTCAGTTCTGCAGCCAGCCTTGTCCTCATCCAGCCTTCTGGAGCTATGTGAGAACTGTCTGGATCCCTCACTAGGGGGAAGAAGTGGAGGCAGGAGAGGAGGGGCCTTCGGCATGAGTGCCGGCTCCTCCACTTACCACCTGGACCCTGCCAGGGCCACTTGACTCTCTGAGCTTCTGTTTGTTCGTATTTAAAGTGAGCATAACACAGTTGGCACTTAAACAACAGAGGTTTGAATGGCAAGGGTCCAGTTACACACGGATATTTTTAAGTAACATTTACAACAAGTGTGCCTTTCTCTCCTGACTCCCTTCTTCCTTTGCCATTTCGGAGACTGTAAGACCAACCCTTCTCCTCCTCCTCAGCCTCGTCATCATGAAGATGAGGAGGATGACCTTTACGATGATCCACTTCCATTTAATGGAGAGCAAATATATTTTCTCTTCTTTATGATTTTCTTAACATTTTCTTGTCTCTAGCTTACTTTATCATAAGAATACAGTATACAATACATGTAACATACAAACCACGTGTTAACTCACAGTTTAAGTTGTTGGTAAGGCTTCCAGTCCACAGTAGGCTCTTAGTAGTTAAATTTCGGGCGAGATAGAAGTTATGTGTGAATTTTAATCTGTGAAGGGGTTGGTATTCCTAACCTCCACATTACTCAAGGGTCAAGTGTGTTATCTTTCTTAGAGAGTTGCTATAGGGATTAAGTTAACATAGAAAAATAGGTTTGGATCAATAAGTGGCACAGGGCAGTACTGTCCTTGGAGCTGGGCCTCCAACTAAGATAGAGAAGGAAGTCTAAGACCTCTCCTTTTCCAATAACAAGAAACCATTAGATAAATCAAGTCCAAACACTCTTGTGAAGTTGTTGACACCAATAATGTGTATAGAGCTAAATTCCAGAAGAACCAGCACTTCCTGCGTGATCAAGGGCCAGTTGTTGAGGTTGAGACCCAGCAAGGAAAAGAGTGAGCCCCCCGGAGAAGCTGGTCTTCATCAAATTGAGGAGAAAACAGGCAAATGTTGCCAATCCAGTGGGCTTGTGTGTGACTTTGACTCCGGAGGAACTCCAGTGTGCTAAGAATCCTGTCTACCTCTCTCCCACGGGAATTCTGCTGAGTTATCAGGGATCGGGATATCCCTGATATCACGTGATTAGCCATTCTTCCAGGCTTACAGTTTTGAGATTTCACAGCCTCAAGATTTTATCATTCTGAGGTCTTGCAATATTGAGTTCAAGCCCAGAGCCTTTCTTGAGAGAGAGGCTGCAACTAAGCAAAGCTGCAACCAACTTTTCCACCCAATTCAACTTCAGATAAAATGAGAGATACCAGTCTAGTGGGAGTTGAGGAAGTTGGAAGGTAAGCTGAAAAACAAAGAGAGGTCTCCTTGATCCATTTGGGAGTTGAGTTAAGCCTCCCTTCAGGAAGCCTTAATAGGCTTTTATGCCTTTGGTAGGGCCTTAATGTTTAAACAAAAGGAGTTTAACTCATCAGCTCCTCAGCTGAGATGTGTCATAAAAGAAAGGACATTCCATCTGACGGCGAGTTTCACACACGTGTGTGTGTTTCATCCTTGACTTTCTAGGCACAATGTCCAACATACAATTTTTTTTTAATGGCAAGGCATGGGAGAAGCAGGAGAACATGATCCACAGTCAAGAGTCAGATATGTAATGGAAACAGGCCCACTGCTGATCCAGATGTTGGAATTACCAAGGACTTTAATGTACCTGTGGTAAATATGTTAAAGAAGCTGCCGGAAAAGATGAATGTAACTGGCAAAGGAGAGAAGAATCTCACGAGACGTGAGAACAATAAAAAAGAACTAAATGCAACTCTTAGAACTAAAAACTGGAAAATATAATAATTGAAATACAAAATTTCCTGGATGGGATAAAGAGCAGATCCCATAAAACAAACAAACAAAAATAAGTGAACTGAAAGATCCATAGAAACATGTTGTCTCTCCAGTTGTTTTTAAATTGAGGTATAATCGATACACAGCGAAATGCACAGGGTAAGCGTGTGGTTCGATGAGTGGTGACAATGGCATGTGCCTGTGTAACTCACATTCCTCTCAAGATGGAACATGTCCAGCACTGTAGAAACATCTCTCCTGCTCCTCCCTAGGCAATCCCCATCCGTCACCCAGTGACAACCACAGTTCTGATTTCTTTTGCCATAGAGTATTGTTTGCTTTTCTAGAACTTCTTAGGAATGAAATTATACAATATAGACTACTTTGTGTTTGGCTTTTTTTTTTTATTGGCTCAGTATAATTTTTTTTTAAATTAATTCATGTTGTTGCATATATCGGTCTTTTCTTCTTATTACTGAATAGGATTCCATTTTATGGATATCCTGCAATTTGTTGATCCATTCTTTAGCCCGTCTCAGAACTGACGGCGACTCAGCAGCCCTTTCTATCAGCCATGCAGGACACAGAGCCCAGATAACGTAGGGTCAAGCTCACACCCTCTTGTTCGCGGCTTTCAAGTCTTTCCAAGTTAGAATGGGGTTAGAAGCCTTCCAAACCAAGACACAGAAGTGTTGGTTGGTAGTGGAGAGGGTGCATTAGGGAGGAGTGGATCTCCAGCTGACCCTCACCTCCCTCAGGAATGTGGAGGGAATTCTTGGTCTGAAAGATGGTGCCCAAATGGAATAAAAAGATGCCCCCAGGTCACCTCCCTCCTCAAAGCTTTCCCAAGGCTTCCTGGACCTTCCCCAGGACAATCTAATTCTTATTGCTGATTATTATTTATAATCCTACACATTGTGTTTGAAAAGTAATATTCGTTAACTTACAAAGATACATACATTTAGCCGAATACCATAAGAGGAAAATGTAGGATAAATAAGGAAATTGAAGTGAGAGCAAATGAAAGAGCATTAAGAGGAAGAAAAGTGAGCACTCAAAGTCCTGGGAATTTCTAGAGACAAGCCCAGACTGGGCCAGAGGTTCTGAAGCTGAAAATGCTCTAAGGTCAAATACATTTGGGAAAGACTGCTTGCCTTTCCTGGCTTTGGAGATTTACAATGTACACTGGCATGCCAAGGGCTCTGGGCTTCTTTGTAGTAAAGAATCTGCTTAACTTGCTTTCCACCTCTCTCTCTCTCTCTGTCACACACACACACACACACACACACACACACACACACACACACACACAGACGATGCTTATTTTTCTGCTGTTTCAATAGTGGGACACACTGGATATACCGTTTTCAAATCTGCTTTCTCCACTCAATATATAACATGAACATTTTTTCAAGCCATTAAATATTTTTCTCAAATATCTTCCTTAATATCTATATGAGTATTCCATTTCATTGTTACGCCACAATTTATGTCCCCATATCCTACTACAGTATATGTAGGTTGTTTCTCATTTTTTTAACCTATAAATAACTCTGGACAAACAGTTTAAAGCTAAATCTGTGAAGACATTTGTGATTATATACTCAGTATATATCTTTCATAGTGGCATTTCTGGGTCAAAAGATATATGGATTTTGAGGTTTGGACACATATTGTTGAATGTTTACAATAATTAGAGCTTATTCTTTTACTTTTTATTTTGAAATGATTTTAACCAGACAGAAAAGTTACAAGAACAGCTCTCGGAAATTTTTCCCTGAACCATTTGAGAGGACGTTGCAACATGTGCCCCACCAGCCATGAGTATTTTACGATGTTTTTTCCGAAAACAAGACCATTCTCCTGTACAACCATAGCACAGCCACTGAGGTCAGGAAATTAAAGTTGATAGGTTACTGTTCTTTGATTCCTATATTTCTTTAAAGTTTTACCAGTTGTCACAATAATGTCCTTTAGATCAAAATGATTCCACCTAGGATTATGGATTATGGGTGGCATTTGTCCTCTCTTTCAGTTCAATTCTGGAACAACTTCCTAACCTTTCCTTGACTTTCATGAACTTGACGCTTGTGACGGTTGCAGGATAGCTATGATGTGATGTGGCCCTTGGGTTTGGTCTGTTTGATGCTCCTTCATGATTAGATTACATCATCCACATCTGGCAGAAGGTCATAGCTGCAATGCCGGGCTCTCCTCAGTGCATCCCACCAGGTGCCCAGTGATTTCAATTCCTCCCATTATTGGTGGTGTTGACATTGATCCCTTGGTTAAGTTGGTGTGTTCCAACCTTCTCTAACTTATTTCCCTTTATAATTGATAAGTATTTTGTGAGGATATATGTAAATATACTCTCCCTCTTCAAATTTTTTTTTGAGACAGTCTCACTCTGTTTCCCAGCCTAGAGCGCAGTGGTGTGATCTCAGCTCATTGTAGCCTTGATCTCCCTGCTTCAGGTGATCTTCCTGCCTCAGGTAGCTGGGATTACAGACATGCATCACCATATCTGGCTAAATTTTTGCCTTTTTATGTAGAGATGGGGGTGTCACGATGTTGCCTTGGCTGGTCTTGAACTCCTGGGCTCAAGCCATCTGCCCACCTCGGCCTCTCAATATGCTGGGATTACAAGTGTGAGCCATTGTGCCCAGCCTGAACTTATTACCCACTAGTTTTAGCACCCACTGATTTCAAGGGATGAATTAATTATTACTCTGGCATTTGACAGGAATGGTGATTTCTTCTTCTATCTTACCTCCCACACTTATTAGTTGTCTTTAGAGTCTAAGAAAAAATGTTTTATTTTCCCCGTTTATTTATTCATCAATTTCTATTTTGTCAGTGGGTCATAATTTATTGTATCATCACTTATTTTAATGCTCAACTTGTTCCATATTTGGCTTGCAAAAGCCCTTTCTACCTGGCGTCTTGACGAGATGTCTCAGGTTCCCAGCCCTGAATTCAGTCATTTCTCCAAGTGGTTGCAGTTCCTTTCAGTAGAGAATGGTAATTAGACACCACCATCTGGGTGCTAAGAGTGTTCATGGCCATCATGGTGTGGCTGCTTTTATGTCCTGTTAGTGGGCAGTGCTAGATCCAACATGTATGTGAGTTCACAAGGATACTTCAATTCGAACCCAACACCACAGGCTTTCCCATATTTATAACTCCATTATCCTATTCTCATCAATAAGTTTGCTTATTTTATTCCACGTATGTAATCAATCCCTCGATTACATGCCCGGCTGCCCCATTCCCCTCCTGGTTTGACTCCTCACCCAACTCCAGCTGTAGCCCCAGGATGAGTGGCAGTGCCACCATAGCTTCTCTTTCCCACACACCACCTGAGATCCCACCTCTCTTGGGGTTCCGCCTCTCCTGACCCTACCTGGTGGTTGTTCCCATGAAAGTTTCAGGAAGGAGGAAGGAAGAAAGGGAAGGAGGGAAGAAGGAAGGAAGGAAAGAAGGAATGAAGGAGGGAAAATGGAAAAAAGGAAGGAAGGAGGGAAGGGAGGGACAAAGGAAGGAAGGAAGACTGGAAGGAAAGAAGAGAAGGAGAGAGAGAGAGGGAAGAAGAATGGCCTGGGATTATTCCAAACAAGGGTCATCCTGTCATCTGGGAAAAGGGGACAATAATTTTTATTGTATTTTTTGCTCATTGGCACTTTAAAATTTTTTCTTGAATAAATATATATTAATTATGAAGTAGAAAAAGCACTTAATTTTGAAATATGAGTAAGATGCAACTTAGAAAATATATGTTGTTAAGGCATAAGAAAAGTGATATTACAAGTTCAATTCTGATATCCACGCCGAGAAAAGAAAGCCTAGAAAAAAATTTTGACATCTCACTTATTAAATGATTTTAAAACACTGAATAAGATTCATAGGCCACAACTACAGAAGATGCCATATGACAAAGGAACAAAATATAATTAACATATTTTATTTATAATATATTACAATTGTGGTTTTATTCTGGGAGGGTACAATTAATTCCACATCAAGTGATCTATTCATATAACTTACCTAGTTTAGAGGCTAAGGAGAAAAGCCATATGATTATCCCAAGTAATGGCAAGAAAGCTTTTGGTAAAGCTGGAGATGTAATTATTTCCAAAGTTTATGGTAAACTGAAAAGAAGAATACTTCCCTTGTGTGATAATTAATATTTGCTTAAAAGCCATACTCAGCATTTGTGAGGATGCTTACAGTATTTTGTCTACAAAATCAGGCACACACCTACATGTCCACTGTATAGAGGACAACCTACCTAGTTCTGAATATTTTTGAAACCTCTGTGAAAAGCACAGCACAGCACAGGCAATATGCAGAAGGCAGGCATCTACTCGACCACGTTCCTTCCTAGTCAACTCGTCTCCATATTCCCAGCCCCTGACAATCATGGATGTGCTTTCTTTTCCTATACACTTGCCTTTTCCAGGATGTCATAGAAATGGAATCATGCAGTCTGTGGTCTGTTGGGTCTGGCTTCTTTCACTCTGCAAAATGCTTTTGAGATTCATTCATGATTTTGCACGTATCATCAATTAATTCCTTTCTACTGGTGAACAGTGTGGCATTGTGTGGTTATACCACAGTTTGCTTGTCTGTTCACCAGTTTGAGGACACTAGGGCTGTTCTGAATTTTTGACAATTACGAATAAAGTTGTTATCAGCATTTGTGTGTAGGTTTTTGCAAGGACATATGTTTTCATTTCTTGTGGGTGAATATTGAGGAGTGGGACTGCTTGTAACTTTGCTAAAAACTGCGTTTGGTTTTCTCAATTTGGGCTCTGTCTTATTTTTCTCACCTTGATTTTACCTGTCCCTGTTATCCCTTCACATTGGTCTTTCAACTTTAAAAAATTCCTTTCGTAGTTTTCACTCCTGGTCACTCATCGGAATCATAGCTACAATGTAAACACTTCACTACAGATGCCAGGGATGTTTAGCTGCTCTGAGGAGGGAAGGACTTTTTCTATGTATTTTTAAAATTCTTCATGTGTCATTCAGGTTATCAAACAAGGCTGCGAACTCCTATCTGAAGCATTTAATTTAGAGTTGCATATAATTTAGGATGAATAACAGAAACACTAAAGATGCTAAACAAAACAAAATCTGGGGCAGGTGGAGGGATGAAGCACCTGTGCATTGTGCCTTTCACCTCTCAGAAGAGAAGGAAGTGCCAAGACCTGCTAGGCATGGGTGATGAGCTTGGAAACAGACACCTAAGTACATTGCTAAATATTGTCACCACAGCCCCAGGAAGAACCCACAGGGAAATGCTTATCGAGGTTTTCCATGCACTGTGAGATGGGAATCAGGGGGAATGGAGGGAGAGCTTTTTCTCTTCATTTACCATCTTTCTGTACTGAGTGAAATATTTCTATCATGTCTATGTATTACTTTTATAATATTTTGAAATATGAGTTTGAGTAAAAGATAAACTGCTGGTGTGAAGTGTGTGTTTGATGTCATATTGGCAGTGGTCATGGTTGGTGAAACATTTGTAGGAATGAATTCCAACCTGGAGTGTTGGGAAGAGATGGAATCCAGGATCCAGACAGAGAGGCCAGCTTTAGACAGGGAGGAAGTCTCTAATGGGTGGCAAGATGAGGTGGGTGAGGGGGCTATGTGTGGAGGGTTGATGAAGGCGCTGGTGTCTGGTGGGTGCTCTCAATTCCTTTCATTCATGGAGGGGGCCATGGATTGGTGATCTATGGAGAAAAGGCTGGTTGTGGGGAGTGGAGCAGCTTTCATGGAGACAGAGAGCAATGGGTTGACAGCCCTAGGCAGTAGCAATAACCTTGACCAGAAGCCTGGATTCCAGGATGGCCAGATCCCTAAGTAATGACCTCAGATGCTGAATCATCGGATGATGAGTCCACAAAATCCCTGTCACTGTAGTTCCCCAAAGCCTTGGAGGCCTGAGATAAAAACGAGAGAGGATGAGTTTCATATTTTTTTTAAAATCATAATCATGTAAGGGCTCAGATGTAGGACTGGAAGGGCAGGCCCCTTTTGTCCCCTTGAGGTCTTCCCTTCCTACTGGCCCTGAGCGTTAGAGGGAAATAAGTCCCTAGGATGCTTCCGACTGTCCCCAGGACACCTGGCATCATCCCTCTGCTCTTTGGGTTCATGCTGACATTCTGGTGGGTAGGTGCCAATGTGCACAGCCTACAAGGGAGCTCCTCCTCACATTTCACACTCTTGAACCCTCACATGTCTCAGCAAGGCGAGCCCCTTGTCAGTATCACAGCAATTCCAAACAGGAGGCACCATGGAGATCACAAAGGGTACGCTTTTCTTTTTTGTCTTCTAAGCATAACTATGGTTTCAATTTGGGAATAAGTGAATAAAGGTTGTTTTGCATCAGGAAATTTAATTCTTTTGCCCCTAACACACCTTTCTTCTTGTTTTGCATGTGTTTCAAATATCTGCAATAAAGAGAATACAGTACTTGAAAGTTTTGAGAAAAACGTGGAAAACCATTTACCTCGCTGGACATTCATAAAGAAAATTCAGCAAAGTGGTTTGCTGACTTCTGAATGGGGTCATGTTCTGTTCCCACAAGGACAAGATTCCCAAGTTCTTGGCTACATTTTAAAGAAAAAAGCCTTAATTTCATAGGGAGCAGGTGATATAAAATTATCGTGTGCATTTTTCACAGAATAAAAGAAATGAAAGCCCACATGTGAATCCTGTTTGCTAAGTGTGTCCTGACACGATCACCTGATCTTTGTGCATCAAAGCATCTAAAACTCCATCAATTTTTCTAAATTTTCATATGCATGAGAGTAAAGCTTAGCAGTATAATTTTAAGAGTTTCTGATTTTTAATGATTTTACAAAGTGTTCTTTGTCTTACTCTGCCTATCCCTTCTGTTGGAAAAATTAGATCTCATCACTCACTGCATGAGATGACAGCCCAGGCAGGCTGCACAAATCATCCCACTGGCGGCAGCCCCAGAGCTCCTAACGGCAGCGGAAAATGTGTGTGTGCGCTGCACCCTTCTTTAGAAAATGTGCCTCTAGCAATGTGATGGTTGGTGTTTCTTCTTAAACTTCAGACGCAGTGTCCTATTACCTGTCATGTACAGTATATAACACGGGTGGACTCTTTGCAAACCACATATGGCTTCCACGTGCAGCATTTGTCTTCTCAGAAGCATGGTGACAACAGACCACACTTTGACAGGCTTTGGGTGAGTTTTCCCTGTAACTGCATGAGCCTTCCATTGGCCTTCTCTGATCTGAAGTAGCAGACTTAGAGTGCACGGGGTACAGGGACCTGACTTTTGCAGTGCGATTCCTGTGCCTCTGGATGTCAGAGAGTCAGGTGTCACATGCCCTACCCAACCCAAAACTTGGCCTCTGTGGCTACAATGCAACAGTTCAGTGAACTGCAGCAAGCAACTGATGCTGCAGTGTGCCCATGCATCCGTCAGTGATGTTGGAAAGATGGGCATGGTTGATATTGGTCAGATCAGCACCCCTTTCCCATGCGATCTCCCAGATTATCCCAGACCTTGTTCAGGGGCCTCCAGATCTCCAGATGTTCCTGGCAGGTGCCTTTCAGATACCTTTGGCCTCTGATTTCCTTCTCTGGTTCTCCAGTTCCCTCTGCGATGAGGCTCAGAAATCCAGAAAAAATGCCTGTTCCCACCTCCAGGGTTATGTTGCCTCTGCCCTCCAAGTCACACAAGCCACTTCTGCAGGGCTCGGACCATGTTGCTCACTCCTGCACCTTTTCCCTTGCCATCCCTGCCACAGAGGCTCCCGGGCACAAAGCCGGAGTGAAGGCGTGGGATGCCTCGGTGCATAAACTTCCTGGTTTTCTTTTCCCTGCTCATGTTGAAACTGGCATGTTTATGCACCCAGGTGTCACTGGAGGTGTTCTCTGGGTTTTTTGTTTGTGTTTATTTTGTTTTTTGTTATTTTTAGAAGGAGACAGAAGATCCTGAACTTCCCAGCCAGCTAGGTGGAGACATCTCAGGCCTGGGCTGAACTCCCTGCACAGAGCCGTAGGATCTAGATACCTGGCCCCCCAGTTGGCTGTGTGCGGACCCTCTCTCTATACCTGCAACAGACCACACTTTGACAGGCTTTGGGTGAGTTTTCTCTGTAACTGCATAAGCCTTCCATTGGCCTTCTCTGATCTGAAGTAGCAGACTTAGAGTGCACAGGGTACAGGGACCTGACTTTTGCAGTGCCATCCTGTGCCCCTGGATGTCAGAGAGTCAGGTGGCACATGCCCTACTCAACCCAAAAGCTCAGCCTCTCCTAACCCCACCGTGAAAAAGCCTGGTGCTGGAGACCCTGTGGTTGTGGGTGCATCTGTACCTGCTGGCATGTGATTGAAGATGCATGCCGAGAAAACCAACTGGAAAAGATCCTCTCCCTAAAGCTGTCTTTCCAGAGAAACACCCTCAGGTGTTTGCAAGCCAGTTCCAGCAGCGACCACGATGCTTCAGATATTCCCTGGTGAGCCTTTATTGCCAAAAAGTGACAGGCAGCTCATTGAGTGCCCAGCTTAAAGCACCTAGAGATGTTGTTGGCTGAGCTGGCCCTAAATGTTGGCTCTTTCTGGCTTTGGAAGTGCAGACACTGTTGCCTGTGCCCTCTGTCACTGTTTTATGGTTCCATTAAGCACATGATAGCTGATTTTATGAGCATAGCCTAAGATGGCAGCATTGGGCTCTGCAAAACCATTTCTGTAATTCCTAAGGAGCCTTTATTCTCTGACGACCAAAGCCATCTGATCCCATCCCGCCCCAGGGCTGGGCTCTTAATCCCTTTTGTTTACAGTGAGTTTTAATCTCTGTCATATTTCCCATTCAGCTGGACAAATCCCACCCTCCCTGGACTGAGCCATGTGACCACATCAGTCAGGTCCAATGACAAGGGTTTTAAATGTGTCTGTCTCTTGAAAGAACAAACAATCTTCAAAGCCTTAAACCCACTCCCATAAATAGTCTTTGAAGGGCATTTAAAGGCAAGACTTGATAAATGGGATCAGAGAATGGAGTGATGGGGACCACCCTAGCACAGGATAAGCCAAGTTTTGGAACAAAAAATTAGCCAACTTTTCTATTCAATGTGTGTCTTATGAAAGGACTCAGACCAGTTTTATAATAGCGTTACACTTCAAAAAGCAAGAGAAACTTGATCCATGTGGTTCACAGGTAAATACTTAGGCGCGCAGCACTCTGGCCCAGTGTGGGAGTATTCAGACATGTGGGTGTTTGGGGCTGCCATTCAGGGACTCAGGACCATCAAGGCAGGTTAGTAAATAAACACTGCCAACAATGCTAGGCATCACCTTTGACATCAGAAGCCCCCTGTCCATCTCAAGGCGGTATCATAGCACCTGGGCTTCTTTCATCCTGTGAACACTGGTAATTGGTTCATGGAACAAATGAATATCAGAGATCTCCTTAAGAACACACTACAAAGCCCAGCAATGAAGATGAAACAGAGGTTTAAACATAGCAATTGCCCGTGGATAGACCAGCAACTCCTTTTGTTTCTTGGTACAAAAGCAAAACTGCTTTTAAATTTGTTACTTGAATTTAACCTACCAATTTAAAAAAAAAATTGTAGTAAAATAGCTGGAAGCAGTGGCTTACGCCTATAATCCCAGTACTCTGGGAGGCCTGAGATCAGGAGTTCGAGATCAGCCTGACCAACATGGAGAAATGCTGTCTCTACTAAAAATACAAAATTAGCTGGACGTGAGGCCAGAGAATTGCTTGAATCCAGGAGGCAGAAGTGTCAGTGAGCTGAGATGGCGCCATTGCACTCCAGCCTGGACATGAAGAGCAAAACTTCATCTCAAAAGAAAAAATTGTAGTAAAATATACGTAACTCAAAATTTGCCATTTTAATCATTTTTAAGTGTCCAATTCAGTGGCATTAGCACATATGTATCATTGCGCTACCGTCACCATCGTTCGTCTCCAGAACATTTTCATCTCCTCATTCTGTACCCACCTCACCTTCCTCCCAACTCCGTACCTTTTTCCCTCCCCCAGTCCTAGGCACCCACCATTCCACTTTCCATCTCCATGAATTTGACTATCTCAGGTACCTCCTGTAACAGGAATCATACGTCATTTGTCCTTTTGTGACTGGCGTATTTAACACTATGGTTTTGAGATGCATCCATAGTGTGGCAAGCGTCAAATTTTCCTTTCTTTTTAAGGAACAAAATAACATAGACCACATTTTATTGATCTATTCAACCAGTGACGGACACTTGGGTCACTGCTTCTCATTCTCATTGGCTGTTGGGAACCAGGCTGCCGTGAGCACGGGTGTGTCAATACTTCCGTGAGCACGGGTGTGTCAATACTGCTGTGAGCACGGGTGTATCAATACTGCTGTGAGCATGGATGTATAAATATCTGTTGGAGTTCCTGCTTTCACTTCTTGTGTGTATATACCTAGAAACAGAATTGCTGGGTCACGTGGTAATCTTATTTTTAATTTTTTGGAGAATAGCCATACTGTTTTCCACAATGGCTGCACCATTTTACATTCCCACCAATAGTGCAAAAGTTTTCCAATTTCTCCACAGCCTTGCCAGCACTTGTTATCTTCTGGGTTTTTAATTGATAATAGTCATCACAATCAGCATGCAGTAGTATTTCACTGTAGTTTTGCTTTACATTTCTCTAGTGATTGGGGTGTTGAGCACCTTTTTATATGCTTGTTGGCCATTTGTATTTCTTCCTTAGATAAATGTTCATTCAGGTCCTTTGCCTTGTTTTAAATTGAGGTTGTTTTTTCTTGTTGAGCTGTAGGAGTTCTTCATATATTCTGGATATCAATCCCTATCAGATATATGATTTTGAAACATTCTCTCCCATTCAGTGGGCTGCCTTGTCACTCTGTTAATAGTGTCCTTTGATGCAGAAAGTTTTTGAATGTTGGCGACCCACCGAGCTTCAACGGATGTGTTTAGCACTCTGCTGGGTGCTGTGTACAACACAAGTATGGGATGGGTTTAATGAAGTAGGGACCGGGATCCCTGGCCACCCCGAGGGGGGGAAGCAGGGAGAGTTTGGTGTGAGAAATTAGGCCTCTTGGGTCAATAGAGGGAACCTGTACACAAATCCTGGATTAGTTTTGTAATTGTGTGCTTGTGGGCTGCCACCCTGGCTAGGCTAGGAGGCAGGACTTCCTTTGCCTTCTTGGAAGCCTGGTGCCTGTCACTGGGTGCTTCTCCAGCTCTAGTCAATGAATGCACCATGGAGCACGGTGTCACATGACTATGCAACCGTGGCACATGAAAACAGCGGGCCTGTGGGTCCATGACCTGTGTTGCTGCCTGCACTGGCCATCCACCCCAGGGCTTCTTGATGTGGGGTGCCCTTGGAGGCTATGAGATCCTCATACAGAAATTAGAAGACTTGGAGGCCATGGGTTACATATCAAAGAATCCCTAGGTAGGGGGAAAACCTGAATCACTGCATTAAGTCATGCCTTCCAGACACCCACAGGCCTTACTCCGTTTAGACCCCAACTCTTGAGGTTGACCTACAGGCCCATCCCTTCCCAGCCTCTGGCCTGAGCCAGCTGGTGGTGGTCAACGTGAAGCTCAGCTTCGAGTCAAACCCTCCGTCTCTGAGGTCACTGGCCCACCCAGGACTCCACCACATCTTGGCCCCAGCTCTGAGGTTCAGGGTGAATTTTCTGTTCCTCTTTCTGGCTGGTGCCCCCTGCTGAGCTCGGAGATGATGCCAGGCACAGGACTCAGTGTCTTCATTCCAGAAGACAGTGTCTTCATTCCTACTCGTTCTTTGCCTCCCCAGGGGGATGGTGTCTGTGGACAATATAAAAATGCTTCTGATTCCAGATGTGCACATTAACCATCAACACAGAAACTTTTCTCTCAGTATGGCACTGCATTGTGGAAAAATGGATTTGGCCCAAATGCCTCTCTGGTCTGCACAGGTTTTCTCCATGTTGTGGCAGGAATGAGGCACATGATCAGGAGTGGGCAGTCGTCACGTGCTGGGCTGGGACTGTCACCCAAGTGCCCCAGCTTCCCCAGGTTTCGATGATGACCTCTGTCTGTCTGAGAACCAAGGGGCCCGAGTCAGGCCACCGATCAGCAGGACACAAGGCAGTCCAGTCCTCTCAAGGGTGTTCCTCCCAGTGGAAGCCGTGATGTGCTCTGCACCCAGGCATGCAGGCTGCCCTCACCCCCATCATCCCAGCCCTTCCTTGTGCAAGAGGCCCTGGCCTTTCTCCACAACCCAATGCTTTCTGTGCCAAATACCAGCTCCCTCACGGCCTTATTCTTCCCCTACCCCCTAGCATGACAAATGGCTGTGGTTTTCAAAATAACTTTTTTTTTTTGTCCCAGATGAGCAGATGCCAACAGAGCTCTAGATGGCAGGGGCAGAGGAGGAGTTTCCTGGAGAGGAAGGGGCTGAGGGGAACGGGAAGGGGCTTCCAGGAGCACCTGCAACAAGAGGCTGGGTCCAGGGAGGGGCACTGGGGTGAGTGGAGGGGAGATGAGGCTAAAAGGGGGGATCTGAAGTCTAGAATTGTCCTATGGGTAAAGTTCCTGTAGGGGGGACATGGGGCACGGCGGTTTCATCAGGAAGTGCTGAGGTACAGGAAATAGAGATGGTAGCTGGGTGTCCAGATGTCCCCCTGGCAAAGGCTCAGACATGTGCAGCTAGGTAAGTGTTCCAGTCACCACGACTTGATGGGATCCGTTCCATGGGGCCATGGGTACCATGAGAGTGGGAGGGAAGGGGTCTTGCCCTCATATCCCCTATCCAAGCACAGTGGCTGGGGACAAAGCAAATGCCCATGATGAGAGCCTGGGCCCAGGCGGGGGCACAGGATGAAGGGCCGGGTAGGAGGGATAGGGTGGAGGAAGGATTCCCTAGGACTCGGGAAGGAAGCAGGCACCATGGGAGGTGAGCCCAAGGTGCTCACCATGGATGGTTCAAAAAGCAGCATCCCAAGAACAGACAACCAAACCCCGCGTGTTCTCACTCACAAGTGGAAGCTGAACAATGAGAACACATGGATGCAGGGAGGGGAACATCACACACAGGGTCCTGTAGAGGGGTAAGGGTCTAGGGGAGGGTAAACATTAGGAGAAATACCTAATGTAGATGACCGGGTGATGGATGCAGCAAACCACCGTGGCATGTGTGTAAATATGCAACAAACTTGCATGTTTTGCACATTATCCCAGAACTTAAAGCATGATTTTTAAAAAAGCAGTGTTCCCAGGCAGGTGGGCACCGACCTACCTAGTGCCCACTCCTAGGAGAACTGGAAACAGACAGAGAGGCATCTAGAAACTTTAGAATGCAGCCTTACCTCTGGCGACATTCGGGGGACCAGCTCCGTGGAAGGTAACTAACAACGGCCATCTGGTGTTGATGCTGAGCAAACCGAGACAGCCTGGGGACTGTCAGCACCTTCACTAGGGAAGGTTTACTGCAGCTGCTCTCCCAGGGCAATGGGCAAGGGTGAGGTCACAAAATCAGAGATACTATCCACCTCCCCCCACTGCTCATCCTCTGTGACCCTGGACAAATAAAAGCTGAAAAGATGCCCTTAGGTTGAAGGATACAAATTCCCAGCCCCTGAGTGAGTTGACCCTGGGGGTGACTCAAACCTGGTGAGCTGGGTCAGTGTGACAGGCTCCACAGACTGCACCCCCTCAGCGGCAGGCCCGTGAAGGGGAGAAGGATGTGAACATGCTTGTTGCATCTGGTTTGGGCAGAATTCCTGTTCCTGTCTGCAGATGCCCTGCCTGGGCTGGGGTCTGGAAAGCACAGGTGGAGCAGACACCAGCTCATGGTGAGGCTGCATGCAGTGATTTGAGTCCCAGAGGAATCCAAGGTAGCAGGCAGAAGTGTTCACAGCTCTGCCAGGCTCCCAGTGAGGCTGCAGTGACTCAGGTCGCAGAGGGATCCCAGTGGCAGGTGGAGGCAAGCTCAGCTCTGCCAGGCTCACGGTGAGGCTGCAGTGACTCAGGACGCAGAGGGATCCGAGTGGCAGGTAGAAGTGTGCACAGCTCCACCAGGCTCATGATGAGGCTGCAATGACCTGGGACCCGGAGGGATCCAAGATGGCAGGTGGAGGCATGCTCAGCTCTGCCAGGCTCACAGTGAGGCTGCAGTGACTCAGGACCTAGACGCATCCAAGTGGCAGGTGGAAGCGTGCACAGCTCCACCAGGGTGGACCCAGGGCTGTGTGTGCTCCCAGGGGTTCTGTTAGGAATTTACTAGAACCATATGAGGGTTCCTCAGAGAATTTAAACTAGAACTACCATAGGATCCAACAATCTTGCTACTGGGTAAACACCTGAAACAAATGGAAACCTGGATCGTGAAGAGCTATCTGTGCCCCCATGGTCATTGCAGCCTCATTTCCAACAGCCGAGAGGTGGAAACGGCCTAGATGCCCCTCTGTGGATTCATGGAGAATGTGGTATATGCATACGATGAAATTTTGTCTAGTTTTAAAAAGGAAGGAATTCTGACACATGCCACAACATGGATGAACCTGGAGGACATGGTGCTTGGTGGAATAAGCCATGCACAGAAAGATATGCATTGCATGGAATCCTAAAACGAGGCAACCTCACAAAAGGAGAGAGTTGAATGCTGGTAGGCAGGGGCCGGGAACTGGGGAGATAGGGAGATGTCAGTCAAGGGGTACAAAATTTCCCTTGTGCAAGCTAAGCTCTGCTGATCTAATGCACAGCCTGGTGACCGCAGGGAACAATACTGCATCGCATACTTGCAATTTGCTAAGAAGGGGCAACTTAATTAGTGTCTCACCACAAAAAGAGGCAACTATGTGAGGTGATGGGTATGCCACCTGGCTTGACTGTGGTGGTCATTTCACAATGACAACTAATTGTACAAATTAAATATACGCAATTTCTAGTTATGAACTATTCCCCCAATAAAGCTGAAAAAAGTTAGAAGAAGACACATTTCTTTCTCTTTTTTTTTTTTATTTGTTTGAGAGAGTCTCACTCTGTCACCCAGGCTGGAGTGTAGTGGTGGAATCTCAGCTCACTGCAAACTCTGCTTCCCGGGTTCAAGCAATTTTCCTGCCTCAGCCTCCCCAGTAGCTGTGATTATACCCACCACCACGCCTGGCTAATTTTTGTTATTGTTGCTGTATTTTTAGTAGAGATGGGGTTTCACCATGTTGGCCAGGCTGGTTTTGAACTCCTGACCTCAACTGATCCACCCACCTCGGCCTCACATAGTGCTAGGATTACAGGTGTGAGCCACCTTGCTCAGCCTCTTTTTTCTTTCTTCCGTTTTTTTTTTTTTTTTTTTTTTTTTAAGGATCTACTCCTTTCTTGTGAATCCACATTCCTGACGGCCATGGATTCCAGCTGCCGTGGAGAAAGTGCTGGGTGCAAGGCCTAGGTTCAGAGCACTGGCCACCTCCAGGGTCCCCACTCCCTCAATCCCCCTTTGGATGCAGCACTGTGCCTGGAGGTGGGAAGGGGGAGACAGGGAGGTGAGAGGGCTGGATGGCTCTCCTGGCCCTTGCCCTCTAGCACAGCCCTAACGTGCTGAGGGGAGCCAGTGCTCTCTGCTCTGGGAAGGGACTGCTTCCTGTCACGTCCCCCCTCTGAGAAAAACACTTCCAAGCCAAGTCCACAGGTGCCCAGAAAGAGACAATCCATGCAAGAATGAAACAGGAAAGAGGATCTTTCCATTTTGGTTCCTCCCAAGTGGCGAGGCTGATCCAGCACCAGCAGAAAACCTTTATTCTCCTCTGCGATGGCCTTCTTCCTGCAAAGGGTGGGAAGCTCCTGACCCTCTGTACTCTTTTGCATCAAAGGGACCCTTATCTAATTCATGTGTGACTCAGGCCACCCAGTTCCATGTCTACAACGTCACTCTGCTCACTTCCCATTGTCTTTCTGGAGTTCCTATCACTGCAACTTCCTTTATGATGGGTGAGATTTCCTGGATGAAAGCATTGTGCAATCACGCTGCTGGGTGGCAGGTTTATGGGTGTATTTCACCCACAGAAACCTTAGGAGGGGATGCACGGGTCTACCTGGCCATTTGGCTGGCAGTTGTGAAGGTCCTGCCCCAGGGCTACCCCAGCACTTGGCCCTTTCAAGAACAACTCACTCAGGGCAGTGTTCCTGCCTCAGTCTTTGCCGAAGCGGCCGCCTCCAATGCATCTTCCCTCACTTGTCTCAGGTGGCTGATTCTTTGGAAGCCTTTGTCTCTGCTGCTGACAACGCAACCTGTTTGTCCTCAGCATGGCTTGGTGCTCAATTGCAAGGTGTACATCAGCACCTGCGTCCTGCACTGGCTTCCCAGGACTGCTGTAATAAAGTACTACAACTTGGTGGCTTAAAGCAGCAGACACGTATTCTCTGCAGTTCTGCAGGCCAGTGCCCACCGTCACGGTGTTGGCAGGGCTGTACTCCCTCTGCAGGCTCTCGGGGAGAATCCACTCCATGTCTCTTTCATCTTGGGGGGCTCCTGGCATTCTTTGGCTTCAGGCTGCACCTCCAATCTGCCTCATCTTCCTGGCCAACCCGGCTGTGTCTGTGTGCCTTTATAAAGTCTTTTAAGGATTTAGGTTCAGACGCAGAGCACCGGCCACCTCTGGGGTCCCTACTCTCTCAATCCCCCTTTGGATGGGGCGCCACGCCTGGAGGTAGGAGAGGGGAGAAAGGAAGGTGAGAGGGCTGGATGGCCCTCCTGGCTCTTGCCTTCTAGCGGGGGCAAGGATTTAGGGCCACCCTAACACAGGATGCCAGGAGAAAGAAATCTGCGTAAACATCTCTCCATGGAGGGTGGTTGAGTTTCATCATCCCATCAGAAAAGAAGCAGGCACCTTCTCACCCAGTTGCCAGACCTTGTGTTTCTTTCTGGTGAGATTTGTCCATGTTCTTTGAGCACATTTAGTGACACAGATCACCATCCAGAGAGTGTGACACAGATCACCATCCAGAGAGTCCCAGGCCTGTCCATGTCTGTCCGTGTCAGCACAGCTGGTCTCTTCCCCAGGCTGGCTCCTGCCCCGAATCTGCACTAGTTCACACTGTCTTTGATGTGGAAACCCACTCACGTCTGCTGTGCTGCCTCAGCATCTCCCAGGAGGACACAGACACGTCCCAGGGGGCCTGAAGAAGGCCAGGCCTCAAGAATGACAGGCTGGACATCAGGACATCTTTCACAGGCTCTCTCTCCAGACAGACTGACACTCAGTTTGGGAAGGGTAATGACACCACTGACACCTCCTGGCCTTTTTAACTGCAAAGCTCTTACCACTGAAGAGGCTTGGGATCTCTTAGATCCAAACTGAAAAATTTCCGAGAAGTTTGCTGGTCTGGCTTGGGCTAAGTGTCCACCCCCTGGTGAACCAGCTGTGGCCAGTGGGCTGGCACATCTCCCTCTATGCCATGGGGATGGAAGGGGTGGGGAATGGGCTTCTGCAGGGGCTGGAGCCTGGGGTGGGTGGCACTGCGGACACCTGCTCCTGGAGGTGGCCATTGGGCACAACTCCCGTCCTGGGGAAAGAGAAGCCCACAGGCCACCCAACGCTAAAGTGTCAGGACTTGACAAGAGGCTTGTTATGAAGGAGGCCGCTTTCAGGGACAAAGTCAGAGATAAGTCTGCAAACCCAGCCATAGCCCTTTAGAAAGCATTTAAGAGACCCAGTGCTTTCTGAGCTGCTTGGATGCTGTGGTAGTGGCTGCAGAGGAAAAGCAGTGGCACAGCTGCCTGCCATTGGCCTGGTCTTCTTGACTGTGCTCAGTGTTGCCATCATGAAGCTTCTCGTGCAGTGGACGGCAGGATGGGCCCATGCGCGGGTGGAAGGCATGTGGGTGCCACGTCGGCAGCTGCAGATGGACAGGCTTCCCATGTCAGGCTGTGACAGCACTGTCATCTCCCAGGAATCCAGCATCCGTCTGCATGGATTGCACACCATCCTCAAATCTACTCACCAGCCTGTCCCCTGAACCAACTAATGAATGTGGAGAAGCCTTCGCCTTGTCACCCCAGGTCCAGGCACAGCGTCTGCAGCCACCCTAGGGGAGAGAGAGACAGCTGCAGGTAAACGCACCTGCCCTTGGCTGGCTCTCTCCATCTGGCTCCAGGGGGGCCTCCCCGGACCACCATGCTCTCAGGCAGGCTGGAGACCATCTTTCTAACAGCTGTGGCTGGTGGCACCCTGCTGGATGGCACTGTCCCCAGTTTAGACTTTCCCTTTCCTGTTTACACAAATATCCATGATTGCGTTTTATAAATCTGGACTTTGGTGGTGGGGGTGGTAAGGGGCGGAGCAGGGAAAATTGGTTCATATGTATGTTTTTTGAATTTATGATGTTACAGATCTACGTTCTATTGTATCAACAAATGAAGAAGATGGAATGTTCACTTCAACACTTTTCTTATTATAGATGAAATATTTGCTCATGGAAACCATTTGGAAAATATAGAAACATGTTAAAAAGAAAATGAAAATAACTTGGTAAAATCACAGTTAATGACTGTTAACATTCCAATGCATTTTCTCAGAAGTTTTATTCTTTATAGCGTGGCTTAGAGCAGTTTCTCAAAGCTGAAGGTGCATATGCATTATCTAGGGATCTTAAGAAATTCAGGCTCTGATTCAGAGGACGTGGATGGGGCAGGGTCCGGTGCTGATGCTCCGGTCCTGGAACCACACCTGTGAGTATGGAGGGTTAGAGCTGGGGCCTGGAGTTCAAACGCCACTTCTTCCAGCCAAGAGTGCTGAGAGCAGATTATTTGCCCTCTGCAAGCCTCAGTGTTCTCATATGAGATGGGGATAGCATCTACCTGCAGAAATTTTGAAAAGAACCAATGAGATAAACTATGCCAAGTTTTACCTGTTAACCTGACACATAACAAGTGCTCCATACATTGTAACTAAATTAAAAATGAGTCAATTATTTCCCAGGACAATGAGGTTTGTGTTTAGGGCTTAGTATCCAGCTTACTTTCTCTTGACATCAACAGTGAGCATTTTTCCAATGTTAAAAAATCCTCTGAAAACAATTTTAATAGCTATATTTTAACAACTCCCACTATGTAGATAGGTCATAATTTATTTGAGCATTATAATGTGGAAATAATTGCTTTTTATGTATTTTTAATAATCTAATGAAATCCTGTTAACGTAGAGATATTTTATGAGAGTTACTGGTTAAAAAAACTGTATTGACTGGGAGCAGTGGCTCATGCCTATAATCCCAGCACTTTGGGAGGCTGAGGTGGGCAGATCACAAGGTCAAGGGTTTGAGACCAGCCTGGCCAACATGGTGAAACCCCGTCTCTACTACAAATACAAAAAGCATCTGAGCGTGGTGGCAGGTGCCTGTAATCCCAGCTACCTGGAAGGCGGAGGCAGGAGAATCGCTTGAACCTGGGAAGCAGAGGCTGCAGTAAGCCAAGATCACACCATTACACTCCAGCCTGGGCAACAGAGCAAGACTCTGTCTCAAAAAACAAAACAAAAGAAAGTGTATTATGCTTTCTTTTTCTGGAAAATGAGGGTTACAGGCATTTTTAGAAACAACAGCTGTAGCAACTTACAGATTCTCAGGCAGGGCTTTTTTTTTTTTTTTTTTTTTTAGTTCTGACGGTTTCTAACATCCTAAGGGCTTTTGACAAAAATTAAAGAAAAACAGTTACATTACTTTTCCTCAAAGAACTCTGCAACACAAAACCAACAAACAAAATCATTATACTTCTAATCACAGTGAGTAAAATTAGGGATCTTCAAACAAAGGATATTTCATGCCTTTGCTCCCAGTGATTGAGAACTATGGAGAAGAAAGTGAGCGAATATGGGAAGAATCCCTGACATTTTACAGAAGAATTGCAAACATCTTATGATCCTTTTGTACTTTAAGAGGGTTTTTTTTTTTGTTTTCATTTTTGGTCTATTTTATAGCCAATAACTCATTTTCAAAGACATTTCAGAGACACGTCATGGAATTAATGTGAACCTTCGGAATGATGTTCCTTTGGAATCCTTTGCAGGCGCTTTCTGAGGTTCCCTTCTGAGTGGGCTCCTAGAAGCCTGCTGTGAACCAGGGCTGTGTGTGTGGTCACCCCTGCAGTGGGAAGTCAGAGCTGGGTCCAGGCTGGGGGTGTGACGCTAAGGTGGGCTACACGGCAGGGCATCCACCTTTGAAGGAACAGTTTTTATAAGACCGGGGGTGCTTTGTTGATAGCAGCTTTTGCCCATGGCCCAGGATAGAGGCTGATTGTTTTACTATGTTTATCAAGAATTTTGAAGTGTGGTAAATTTGGGGGACTATGTAACCAGAATAGGGCGATGGCATGTGGCCTCCAGTCACTTTGCCTCAGAAGGCACTCAGACCCCGGAAAATCTGCTAAGATTCACGCCTTGCAGATGTGAATTCACTATTCACAAAAAGCCCCTGGTGAGAAGCTGTTATTCCCACCAAATTCTATTATCCTCTGACTAGTAGACCCCATAGTTCTCTGCCCGGAAAGGTATGCACACTGCAGCTGAACATGGTCTGCTCTTCCCCCTCAAACATGTCTCTTCATCACCTGCCAGCCACTGGCCCTAGAAACACAGGCCTCCTGGTTAAACCCTGTGTCTGCCTCACAAGAACCCCTCTGCTAGGTCACCCGTCCTGGGGTTCGGCATGGACTGAGCTCTACACTTTTGGTTTTCCTTTGTGGGAATCAGAGGAAAACCATGAGTCATGCCTGGGGTCTCTCCCATATTTCTTTCTAGATTCCTGCAAGGAGCAAAGAGATTTTTGCCTTTTTCTTCTCTCTTGTTGGCATTGGGGAGAAGCTTCTGACTCAGGTAAGCCTCAGAAATAAGCTGTTTTTCAACTTCAGTAGACCCATTATGTGTTCATCTGCCCTAATACTGTTTCTTTCTTTTTTTTAAATCAGTAATCATGTTTATCCTGGGCTGGGTTGCCAGGACAAATATTATTTCATTGGTTTTAACATCTGTTCACATGAAATCTGATATTCAAATTCACCCGGCCTGGTCTCTGATAGTGAATATACGTTAATGTGCCTGGGGACAGTTCACTGTAACTAACACCAGTGGCTTTCGCCTTTGGGGGATGTGTGTATTTCTTTTTCATGTTCTGAAGTAATGCATGCTCATTTTAACACATTTAAATGATACCAAAATAAAGTTACACAGGAGTACTCCTTCACTCTTCCTCTCTTCTCCTCCTCAGCAGGACCTGCCAAGCTGAGGTGTTCTGGAAGGGTCTGCTCCTAGCACTGGCAGCTTGCCCAAATTGGAGGAATTTAACATATCTTTTCTCTGAGAAGCGAAATGTTTCTTTAGGGGATGTGAAACCAACAAACCACTGTGGTGCCTCTCTCCATCTGAGGGGTGAGCAGGCCACGCCAAGGGACGTGGAGACTCACGCGCACGTCTGTGCTGCTCAGCCGTGTTGAACTCGGAGTCCTTCTTCAGGGCAGCCTTGGGCAGGCAAAAGGGCCATGGGAGGGCTGCTGTGTGTGCTGATGGCCACCAAGTGTCCTTGGCCAGGGGAGTGATTTACAGGCACTGCGACCTTGGCTTGTGCCCCGGACATGAATGCATCCTTGTTTCATTTTGTAATTTCTCTACTGTCATCTGGTCATTCCCAAAGCCCAGCTCTGGGATGGCATCATTCCGATCACTTCCCATTGTCTTTCTGGAGTTCCTATCACTACAACTTCCTTTGTGATGGGTGAGATTTCCTGGATGAAAGCATTGTGCAATCATGCTGCTGGGTGGCAGGTTTATGGATGTATTTCACCCACAGAAATCTTAGGAGGGGATGCATGGGTCCACCTGGCCATTTGGCTGGCGGTTGTGAAGGTCCTGCCCCAGGGCTACCCCAGCACTTGGCCCTTTCAAGAACGGCTCACTCAGGGCAGTGTTCCTGCCTCAGTCTTTGCCAAAGCGGCCGCCTCCAATGCATCTTCCCTCACTTGTCTCAGGTGGCTGATTCTCTGGAAGTCTTTGTCTCTGCTACTGACAATGCAAACTGTTTGTCCTCAGCATGGCTTGGTGCTCAATTGCAAGGTGTACATCAGCACCTGCGTCCTGCACTGGCTTCCCAGGACTGCTGTAATAAAGTACTACAACTTGGTGGCTTAAAGCAGCAGACACATATTCTCTGCAATTCTGCAGGCCAGTGCCCACTGTCACGGTGTTGGCAGGGCTGTACTCCCTCTGCAGGCTCTCGGGGAGAATCCACTCCATGTGTCTTCCATCTTGGGAGGCTCCTGGCATTCTTTGGCTTCAGGCTGCACCTCCAATCTGCCTCATCTTCCTGGCCATCCCGGCTGTGTCTGTGTGCCTTTATAAACTCTCTCTTTTAGGGATTTAGTTTCAGATGTAGGCACTGGCCACCTCCAGGGTCCCCACTCCCTCAGTCCCCCTTTTGATGGGGCGCCATGCCTGGAGGTGGGAGATGGGGAAAAAGGAAGGTGAGAGAGACAGGACTAACGGGATACATGTATATATGAAAGGGAGTGTATTAAGGAGTATTGAATCACATGGTCACAAGGTGAAGTCCTACAATAGGCTGTCTGCAGTCTGAGGAGCAAGGGAGCCAGGTCGAGTCCCAAAACCTCAAAAGTATGGAAGCTGACAGTGTAGCCTTCAGTCTGTGTCTGCAGATCCAAAAGCCCCTGGCAAACCACTGGTATAAGTCTAAGAGTCCAAAAGCTGATGGACTTGGAGTCTGACGTTCCAGGGCAGGAAGCATCTAGCACAGGAGAAAGATGGAGGCTGGAAGACTCAGCCAGTCTAGTCTTTCCACGTTCTTCTTCCTACCTTATTCTAGTTGTATGGGCAGCTGATGAGACTGGGCTCACCCAGACTGAGGGGGCTCTGCCTCTCCCAGTCCACTGACTCAAATATTAATCTCCTTTGGCAACACCCTCCCAGACACACCCAGGGGCAATACTTCGCTTCCTTCAATCCAATCGAGTTGACACTCAATATTAATCGTCACAGATGTTGAGCATCTCTTCATGTGCTTATTGGCCGTTTATATATCTTCTTTAGAGAAATGTCTATTCAAGTCCTTTGCCCATTTTTTGTTGTTGAGCCGTAGCAGTTGCTTATACAGTCTGGATATTAACCCCGTATCAGATACATAATTTGCAGATATTTTCTCCCATTCTGCAGGTTGACTTCCCACTCTGTTGATTGTGTCCTTTGACATGCAGAAGTTTTAAATTTTGATATAGTCCAATTTGTCTATTTTTTCTTTTGTGGTCCATCATACATCTTTAGAAGAAAAATTTCTTTTGGTGAGAAGAGCAAAGAGCCAGGCAGAAATGAAAGAGCACTTTCTGGCATAGATTTCCTCTGACTTCTGTGGCTGCCACACCATTGAGAGACTGCCCACAGTACAAGGGAGGCCTGCATCTGCCTGGGTCTCCACGGGATGAGCAGCTTTCAGTTCAGCTTCCAGTTACACCCCAAAATCCACCAGGGTCTGCAATCATAGAGTCCTGGAACCCAGATGTGGAAACTTAAAGGAATGAGTGCGCTCTCACTCCAAGACCACAGATACCTGATCCATAGATAACCCACCACACTTGTTGTATACATTTTCATATGTCCATGCTCACCACAAATACACAGACACATATTCATCTGTCGATTACCATCTGATCTTTTGTGTGTGTGTGTTTTTTAATGTGAATATGGCCAGATATCCCTGGCTTCAATTATCATTAAAATTTTGAAAGTTACACTTTCTATATGAAATACCCAGGGATGTCCAATCCTTCGGCTTATCTGGGCCAGACTGAAAGAAGAAGAATTGTCTTGGGAGCTGGCGCAGTGGCTCACGCCTGTAATCCCAGCACTTTGGGAGGCCGAGGTGAGAGGATCACCTGAGGTCAGGAGTTCACAACAAGGCTGGCCAACACGGGGAAACTCCATCTCTACTAAAAATATAAAAATTAGCCCAGCATGGTGGCACATGTCTGTAATTCCAGCTAAGCAGGAGGCTGAGACAGGAGAATTGCTTGATGCCAGGAGGCTGAGTTTGCAGCGAGCCAAGATTGCACCATTGCACTCCAGCCCGGGCAACAGAGTGAAATCCCATCTCAAGAAAAGAAAAAAGAATTATCTTGGCCCACGCATAAAATACACTAACACTAACGATAGCTAATGAGCTTAAAAAAACATTGCAAAAAGACCTAATAATGGCTTAAGTGTTTACAAATTTGTGTTGGGCCACATTCAAAGCCATTCTGGGCTGCGTGCTGCCTGCGAGCTACGGGTTGGACAAGCTTGATATACATATTATGTACCTTCTATATTTCTGTGAATAGAGAATCAATCCAAGACTGAGGATCTAATTCCAAAATTCGTTTTTGTAGGCATTCTGGGGCTTAACTATTTTTCTATTCACACAATAGGAAGAGGATCCTTACAGAAATACTGAAAGCTCTTGGTTCTGCCATTTTCTCCTTTCTCTAACCTCCTTCCCTTCACACTCATCCTCATCCTACAGTCTCAAGTTTGTGTCATTGTTCACATCTGATTCCCCATCTCTGGCACCTGTCAATACGTGCCCTGGATTTGAGGTGGCTTAAATAGCCAATGAGCCCGCTGGTCCACAGACACCAAACTGAGTGTCCAGGAAGAAGGCAGCATCTTTTCCCCGCCATGTGCCTTTCTTGTCTGTCGGTTCCTATTTCTGTTCCTACTCACAATCCACCTCTGGGGATATCACCTGTCTTTGATCATTTTCTGGAGTCACCATCTGCCAGCCTGAAAGCTGCCACTTCTAGAAAGTCACTACCATTTCTAGAACGTTCCTTGCATCTGGTCCCCCGTCATCACCATCCCCAGCATCTCATCATTGCTGAGCCACAGTCCATCAGCAATCTGATGAGTCAAGGTTTTGCTTCACCTTCCACCGTTGAATCAATGCCCTTCGAAACAATATACCTAGGAGTTACCGCCTTTGTGACTTCTTCCCTAGAGGATGGCCTCCTTGTCTGCCTGCCTCTGGCTCCCCTCCCACCCCATCTCTTCCGCCGTCACAATCACTGCCACTACCTTACTGAGATCCTGGTGTGCAGCACTGATTCTATCTCCGACCTGGAGAGGGTGTGTGAGAATGGATTGATGATGTGAGCACGGGTGAAAGGTCCGCATCAAACCCAGAAAGTCAGCAGAGATCCATGGGCGAGTTCCCATCCTTCGGCCTCTCTGCATTCCTTTCTGAGACACAAAGGCACTTCACAGTGAATGTTCAAGCAAATTAGAGCACAAAAACAAACGCGTTGTGGGCAAGCAACTGCGAAGACCACAGCTGTGTTTTGGTAAGTTCCTGGGCGAGGAGGATTTGCCGGGTGCGTGAGGGAGGCCAGAGAGCTAGGGAGCTCTTGGGTTAACTGGCAAATTCAATTATTCAGAGCCACAGTCCATTAGCAGTCTGTTTAGTCAAGGTTTTGCTTCACCTCCCTTCTTTGAATCAGTGCTCTTTGAAATAATATCCCTAGGAGTTATTCTCTATTAAGTAGAAGCACAGATTTTGTCTATTTAGCAAAATAGGAGACTAAATTGAGTGCTGCTGGCCTAATTGCTTTGCAAGGAAAAAGTGACGCAATACTTTAGCAGTTTAACCAGATTTCCTACTTTTGCTTTTTCCATTTGATCAATTTACGTATGTACTGCAAGAAACTGTGTTACAAGAAAGCTGAGCCACTCTGGTGTTCACTAAGGAATGCAGCTTCTATTAGTTCTTGTGTTAAGACAAACATAAAGTGTAGGAGCCCCCACAGAAATACTAACTAGAAGGAGGTGTTTGTGGGACAAAAACGTTTCTAGCCTTTCACGTGTCTGTTGCATTATTTCTTTCATCATTTTCTAGGAGCTCCAAAGCAATTGTTTTCTGAAATCCATGTGGCTTTAGTATTCTGAGTACAAATATGCTTTATTTGATAAGAAGTGAATTCATGCAGTTTTCTAAAACCACTAGTCAGGAGTGGAAACCACTGCCAGTAAGAGCAAAAGGACTAAAGAGAAGCAGAAATGCTATGCATATGCCCTTTGTAGCTGACGTAATTGGTTTTCAAAGTGATGTAATTTAAAAAATATTGGAAAGTTTTGCAGTGACCCATGCCTCAAGCCACATGGCGGGCATCCGGGAGTGTTTGGCCATAGGTATCGCTGACAAACCCTTTGACCCTGTCATTCTGAGACCTGTGCCGTCAGAGCCATAGTTTCCATTGAGAAATCTGGCCAAGATTTCCAGATAGCATCCACATCAGCCATCTATTCACACTCTCACTCAACAAATATATCCTGAACTGTTATTATGAACGAAGTGTAAAAGTCGTGGGTTTTCTTTTTCTTTCTCAGAAATGTGGTAATTAAGTCAAATGTCAACACAAATGCAACTGCTTGGCAAAAAAAATAAAAAAAAAAAAAAAAAAAAAAAATTGGCTCTATTTCCTCTGAAGAAACAGACCCTATGCATGGGAATTGCTGAAAATGGGGCAAGAAGTCCCCCCGCTGTACACTCTGCAGACTGCCCCCCGCCCCCGCAATCTAACCCCCACCCCATCTCTCACTCTGCCCTCACAGCAGCTTCCAGACTCCCCTCCCAATGTCCACTCTGCACTGATTGTGGTCATCCACGCAGCAGCGGCAGGGATTTTCACTGTGGATCCCCACACCATTGCCCTGAGCAGTGTGGGGCGTGAGTGCCCCGGGACACTTGACCCTGCTTAGCCCAGCCCCCACCCATCTCCCGCTGTTCACTGTTTGTTTTCCTTGGAATATGCCAAGATCATTTTTGCCTCTGGAACACTGCACTGCTCTTTCCTCTTTCTGGACGCCCTGCTGGGATATTTGCAAGGTTTCGTCCCCAGAGGGTCCGCCTCTGACCATCCTGTCCCAAATAGCTGCTTCCCACCTACCGGCAGTGGCGGAGTCATACCGGCTGGTATGATTGCCTTTATAGAAATGATCAGCCATTGATTTGCTTTGTACCTGGATGTGTTTGCTGGTTTATTTCCCGCCTCTTGTTTCTTTTGTTCACCTCTATATCCCCTGTGGTTCTGTATGCTCATCACGGAGTAGGTATTCAGTAAAAACTCGCTAAGTGTCTTTGTTTTCAATTGCTGCTGTAACAAATTACTGCGAGCTCAGTGGCTTAAAAACAACATACATTTATCCTCTGACCCCTACATTCCTTCTGCAAGCTCTCATTTCCAGCCTTTCCAGCTTTTAGAGGCTGCCTGCATGCCTTGGCTGTTGGACTCATCCTTATATCACTCCCCTCTCTGCTTTTACGGTCACATCTTTCTCTGACTCTGACCCTCCTGCCTCCCTCTTATGAGGGCTTTTGTGATTATACTGAGCCCATCTAAGTAATCTAGGAAAATGACTCCATCTCAAGGTCCTGCACTTACTGAACCACACACCTTCAGAGTGTGTCAAAAGACAATTTTTGCCACATGAGATGCCATATTCATAGGTTTCAGGGATTAGGATGTTGGCGTCTTTGGATCCCATTATTTTGTCTGCCACAATAAGGAAAGAATGCATGACTATGATTGCTTAAGAATACATCCACAACCTCTTTGCTTCTCTTCTCTTCAAGAGATGGAGCTTGATTCTTTTCCCTTTGGTTGTGGATGGGACTTAGCAAATTGTTTCTAACAAAGAGAAGATGACATAAGTGAAGGTTTGCAACTTCTTTGAGGCTGGGTTGTAAGAGGCATCCTGACTTCCTCCTTGCTCTCTCTTGGGTCACTGGCTCTGAGGAAATGCACTGCCATGCTGTGAGGATGCTCAAGCAGCTCTATGGAGGACCTATGTGGCAAGGACTGAGGCTTCCTGCCAGCAGCCATGGTCTAGGAAGCAGACTCCCCACCTCGATCAAGCCTTTAGAGGACTTAGCCTCAAATGGCTACAAGTTGTCTGTAACTTTGGGAGAGGCCATGTGCCAGAAGCACCCAGCCAACCTACTCCTAAATTCCTGTCCCACAGAAAAGTTAACATAATAGGTATGTTCATTGCTTGAAGCCACATTTTGGGGATAATTTGCTGTACAGCAATAGATAACTAAACAAAAGAAAACATATTGCTTTATGCCTTGATAGTCTTTGGAACTCTCTTGGCCAACCAGGACCCCACCACCCTGCAGGACAGGATGAACCAAATAATCACACTCTTGGAATTACGGTCTCTTCAGTACCTTCTCCAGGACTCATGATGCTCCAGCACAGCATGCGAGTGGATGAGCTGGGACTCTGACTCACAGAACAACACACAGTACATTTCAAGTATATTTCGTTAGTCTATTCAGTTCTCTCTTCTGGGTGTGATCACTTTCACTTTCTTTCAAATTCCAATTCTGTTATCTCTTGGCTGCTATTACTCTCAAATATTTTTCAATGTTGCCTGGCTACTGACTGATATGAATCTTCCCTTCCACCCTTTCCTTTATGTGTTTGTTTGAACAGCATGTGTTCACATGCCTTGTCTAATGGCCCTCTGGGTCCTACCAATTTTCAAGCTCCTCCTCCCATTTCTCCCCTCACATGGAGCCTTAGGCAGACACAGCTGGTAGACCACCTGGAAAAGGACCCCCTTGCCTGATTTCTTTCTGAGCCATCACTGCTTATCCCATGACTGGATGTTTGTATCAGTCAGGAACAGATAAACTATGCTGCTGTAACAAATAAGCCCAAAATATCAAGGGATTTAAAACTTTGTTTTTGTTTGTTTGTTGCCTCCTCCACTCTTTCCTTGTACATATCCACTGCTGCCTGGTTGGGGGCATGGACTCATCTCTATCTCACAGACTCTGCTGAGAGAAGCTCCATTCCTATGGTTCCATGACAGAAAGGCAGAAAAAAGAGAAATATGTTGAATAATATTTGCTCTGAGGTTTCTTTGAAAGGCATCTGTGGCCTTCTGATCTCATTTCATTAGCCAAAGAAAGTCACTTGGCCATATCTAACTTCAAAGTGAGCGGGGAAGCACCATCCTAAAATGTGCTTGGAAAATGGAGAGTTGGAGATATTTGCTGAATATCACCGATGACTGCCACAATGCCATTGGTCTTCAGCCTGCCTGGCCTCTGTCTAAGCTCTCTAGATTCTGTGGATAATCAAAAAAGGGTCTCTTAGATGCAACAGACAGAAATATAACTCCAGCCGGCCTAAGAAAACATGAATTTTTTGGCTTATATGATTGAAAGTTTTAGCAGGGGCTAAATCTAGCTTTCCAAAAAGCTATTAATAGTTCCAGATATTCAGAAAATTGGTCTACACTGCTTGGCTCTGCTTTTGTCTGTGTTAATTTATTCTCAAGCAGTCTCCCAAAGATGGAAGGCTTGGGCTTATGACCAGAGGAGAGACTGTCCCAGGAAGTTCAACTGAAGTCCCTGGAGCGTTGCTCTGTGACTATGACTGGCTGATTTGGGTCATGTGCCACATGTCCCAAATTAATCAGGGTGGACGGGTGGCTGTGACATCTCATTGGCCAGGCCTAGTTCTTAGCCTTTGCCCTAGAGTCAGGGATGGGTTGGTCTCCAGGGAGGAACTATCTAGTTTAAGAGTGGAGGAGGGTGGGTCCCAGAAAAGAAGTCAAGGTGCTATTACTTGAAGAAGGGAAAATGGATGCAGGGCGGATGGAAATCTCAGATATCCTCCCCTGACAGTTTTCATGTTTTCTGTTTCTCAGGCCACAAATAACTCACATAACCCTTGTATTCCCCTACCAGCCTGTGTTGCTATGGACTTGTCTCCACCAGGACTCAGCTCCCTTGGCTCTGGGTGGGCCTTGGTGGCAGCCAGGGCAGTGAAGTGGCACCAACTCATCGTCAGCTCCTGGATGGTGATGATGAAGCTAAGAACTTGGTGGTGACCTTTTAAAAAATTTAAGCCCCAGTATTGCATCTTCTTAGGGAATTGGAAACAATCAGATTTAAATACAAGCCCTGATATGGTTTGGCTGTATTCCCATACAAATCTCATCTTGAATTGCACTCCCATAATTTTCACGTGTTGTGGGAGAGACCCAGTGGGAGATCATTTGAATCAGGACGGTGGTTCCCCCAAGCTGTTCTCCTGGTAGTGGGCAGTTCTCACGAGATCTGATAGTTTTATCAGGGCTTTCTGCTTTTGCATCTTCCTCATTTTTTCTCTTGCTGCCACCATATAAGAAGTGCCTTTTGCCTCCTGCCATGATTCTGAGGCCTCCCCAGCCACGTAGAACTGTCAGTCCAAGTAAAACTCTTTTTCCTCCCGGCCTCAGGTATGTCTTTATCAGCAGTGTGAAAACAGACTAATCCAAGCCCTAAGTCCTTTAAAAAGCCACATCCAAGATTTTTTTTTTAAGAAAAATCACGATTATGAAAAACTTCTGCTCTGCTCTCCTCTAGCACTGAAGATGGAGACAGCATATTATTTTGAGCAACTGGAAAATTGTTCAGATAATTAGTGTACAAGTCATCTTGCGGTAGTGCTGGCCCCATTTTAGGCAACTACACCTACATGGTAGTTATTTCTGCAAGGTGTGTAGTTTGTGTGAAAACTCTGACATAACACTTTCTAGGCAAGGAAGAAGTGAAGAGCCTCCTCCAGCAACAGACCTAGGAGCTGGATCCATGGGAAGAATTTTGAAAGAAACGACTTTCAAGTGGATGCTTTATAGAGCCCTGGAGAGGGAAGGTGATCATTTGAAGCCAGCGGGAGTTCAGTAAGGGCCAATCATGCAAGATTAGTTTCATTTCCTTGTTTTGACAGGGAAATTGGACTTGCAGGGCTGAGGCCTTCTGTAGACATAATATATCTGGATGGAAGCAATGTTTTTTGAAAAGTTTCTCATGATGTCCTTTGGATGTGGCACTGAGTGATCCTGCTGGGTTGGTAAGGGATTAGGGACTTACTGGGGGCCAAATGCTCTCAAATTAGGGAGCAGCCCCCAGGCTTTCTGCCGGACCCTGTCCTTCACTCTCTGTTTTGTACTATTTCTGTCCACAATTTGGGCAATACTGATAGCACACTGAGTCCTATTGCTAATCATATTAGCATTTCTTACTAATTAAAATAATGGTAGCACCCACAGCCGCTGCTAACAGTTACTGGGTGTGCACTGTGTTCCAGGCACTATGTTTAAGGCACTATATGGACTACATTATGAATAGCCCATAACCTAGTAAGGTACGTGCTTTTACTTTTCTTTTTTAATGGCAGAAAACTAACATTAGCACTGAGAGGGGATTAACTTGGAAAACACTAGCTAAGCTTTCTCAGCTTTCTAGTGTCTAAGAAAGACATTTAAGATGACAGAACTGTAGAGAAAAAGAAGACAGAAAAGTTATATGGGACCATATGGTCTCACCCATACCAAAGCTGAGATGCAAACTGGACTCTGATCTCCCTGGTAGCGAAAGCAAGAACAAAAACACGAATCCTACTGGATTTCAGTGTTTGTGAAGAGAAAATGAATGAGTCCCTCAGGGAAGCAAAATTCCTCTTGGTGGGTGTGTGTGTGAGATACCATTTATCACAGTGGCTTCTTCAGTTCTATACACACTGTCCTCAAGGCTCTTTCTTATGGCCTTGTTACACACATGCAGAAGGTTTAATGACAAAGCACAACTCAGTGGCAGAGGAGGGAAGAAGAGAATATGAATATAGATCATGTGGAAAGTTCTAGAACCTGTAGATTCCATGTCCTTCAAATACTTCCCAGTGGCAGCTTGAGTGAGAGCTGCTCCAGAGACAGGTGAAGGTCTCTCCTGTGGCAAAGTGCACAGAACGTTTTGTGCTGCTGGGTGTAGACTGGCCCACACACCTCAGAGAGCCATTAGGTGGTGACGTTGTACATTTTTTTGGGGTCTGAGCACCCAAACCAAGCTCCCGGCTTGTTGTCTGCTGTGGGGGATCCGCTGAAAAGTGTAGGAACAAAGAAAGAACAAGCGGGGGCTCTGAAAGTTCTGTTCCACATAGAACAGTGGAGAATGATGGCCAAAGGGGGAAAAAAATCCAATAATATTCTCATAGGACTGCAGTTTTGATTCCATATCATTTCTCAATAAAATAAGCAAAAAGAAATTATTACAAAATGAGACCTTTGGTAGTGCTATGTCATAATAGTTTGGGAGAATATCTGTTGGAATGAAGATTTTCATTCAAGGCACCCATGATCACCCTACAACCTCTGGCAATCATTTACCAGCAGGACTGGATTTGCCACTGAGGTTACTCCCAGCTCTTAGCAGTAAAACCATGTGGGCCCTACACGAACTTATTAGAAGCTTTCCCAGGAGGGAGGGCAGGCAGCCAGTGCTCCTAAAAGCCATTTCAATTATAAAGGGAGATGCATAGGAGTCATGTTTTATGCCATTTGAAATTACAGTTTGATTTGCCAAAAGACCTGATTCTCTCAGAGGTCGTAAAATGCAGGTCCCACGTAAGCATGCATCATGAACTATTGGAAGCATGGGCTGCTTATCTCTCAGACACCTTAGGTCTTCTGCCGAAGCTGGGAGAGGTCTATGGGAACCATGAGCATTGTATTAATATTGTTTATTAACAATTTTTTTTAAAAAGGATAATGAGTTCATTTGGGCTAAGTGAGATCAGTAGGAGCCATGCTGAAAACCATGCAACCTGACCGTGGTGTGACCTGCATGCAAGTGTCATCCTACCATCTTCAAGAGGAATGTACTTTTAGCCCATAATTGCTCAAAACATTAACTACCTTGTGTAACATTCATCCTTCTGGCAGTTTTTAATCATTATGCTTTATTTAGTCTTCTCTTTTTCACATTTCATTGAAAAACAATAAATAATCTTGGTCTTTTCAGGGAGAATAATTGCCCATGATTTGAAAAGAAAGCAGGTTTTGTGCCATATTCAGATGCTCACATGACTCCCATCCTGGAATGCCTTGTCAAGGGCAGCTGCAGATGCAACAAGGATCATCTGGAGCTGAATTTGCACATCTCGCAGAAGGGCCCGTTGCAATGCCTGCAGCTCTTTGCATAGCGTTCCTACTTCCTGCAGAAATGGAGCCCTTCCTCAATCCTCTCAGTTACCTTGGCTGGATGCTGCTAAAGAAGTGACCGTGCTACATCCAACATGCCTGTCCTGAGGACCCTGGGAGGAGGTAGAAGAAATGGCACCAATAAGTCATTGTTGTGTCAAGCACAGAGCTAGCTCTGCCCATGCGCACCACCTCTAATTCTCACTCTGACCCCACTTCCTAGGCTAGGGGTTGACTTGTGTTCCCCATAAAAATATGTTCAAGTCCTAAACCCCAATATCTCATAATGCGACTTTATGTGGAAATAGGGCCTTGGCAGAGGCAATCAGGTTAAAATGAGGTCCTTAGGGTGAACTCTTACCCAGTAGGACTGGTGTCCTTATAAAAATAAGGAATTTGGACACAGAGGCGGGGCCGTGTAAGCATTCACACAGAGAACACCGTGTCAAGACTAGTGATGGTGCCACAAGCCAAGGAATGTCTGTGGCCACCAGAAGCTGGAAGAAGCAAGAGAGATTCTTCTTCTATGGGTTTTAGAGGGAGCACGGCCCTGATACCATCTTGATTTTGGACTTCCAGCCTTCAGAAGAACAACCAATTTTTGTGGTTCTGAGCCACTCAGTTTGTGGTACTTTGTCACAGCAGCCGTGGGAAACTAGAAGGTCAGACATGATTATCATCATGGCAGAGGACATTGCTGGTCGACAGTACAAGGATTTTCTCCAAGCTCATCTAGCTGCTGTTAGGGGAGAATTCAAGTGTGAAGTTGTCTTTAGAGTTTCTATGTGAGCTCAGCAGTCATCCTGGTGTAAACAGGAAAGTTGCCCACAGATGCCAACCTTTGTGGACACCAGCAGCCCAGCTTTTGGAGGAAGAGGTGGTAACCACAACATTTCACACACCTTGTGGTGCTGCATACAAACTGCTTTCTCCAAGCCTTTCCATTTAGTGCGACATATTGTGTAAGACATTGGTGCAAACTATCGTGCACAAACTCTGATACCGTGAATAGGTAAAATGGGCGCAGTTACAAATGATGAAAATCCTCACCTGAGATGTTGGCCCCTGCTTTTGTCCAATATACAAGAAAAGGATGCCCTTACCATCCACCCTGAAGTTAAGGTCAGGGCAGGCAGGTGTGTCACTCACAGACAAGTGGCTGAGGACCCTGCCAGAGAAAAGGGAAGAATTCAGTTTGATAGGCTGCAGGAATCAGAAGGTGGCATCTCAGCAACTGGCTTTGAATAAAAGATTTCAAGAGCAGGGTAACTTGTCAGCCCCATTCCTGATCATGTCCCAGAAAAATCTGGGTTCAGGTACTCATGAAGGCTGTGATTCCAGACAGCAGGCAGGATGCTGTGAAGGAGGTCAGTGTCGTATGAAACAGTGGCGCGTGCTCCAGCCCGCACTGTATTTCCGGCGGCTTCTCCATCACAGCAGGCATCTGCATAATGCAGGCACCCTTAATCCGTATTTCGGTAATTGTAACCATAGATCACAGGAATTCATTCCCTGGCACACAAGATAAGAGATGAAGAAACTGCTTTATGCATGCAAATCAAATCCACTTGTATTCCTGAATATAATGATGAAAAAAAAAATGTGAGTTTCCAGATGTGCCAGAGAGAGATTTTCAAGACATACAGTCACTCCATAACACATTCTGATGAATTTTTCAGAGATGAAATATGCCTTTGATTAAGGAAGGCTTTCTCCCCCTTTTTGATAAGTCCTGTGTGCATGGGGGTACTCATTTAGTCATGATGTCGTATGCAAAATGAAAGGATAAAACCTTCACTTTGATTTATGATCATGGTTATTAATTTCTGATGCAGCTTTTGGGTTTGGATTATTGGGGGGTGGAGGGATTTGGCAATGAGTATGAAAAGCATGGGAGATTTACTGTGATACACATCACAGCAGAGGTCTACGCTAAATAACACAACTTCCGAAAAGCAGTATTAAATCCCGCATTATTAGTAGGTAGAGGAAGAAACTTAAAAATGTAAACCCTGATGCAGGTTAGGACTTCTGCACAGGCAGCTTCCAAAGGGAGCCTCATGTGTGGGGACTAGAGGCACGTTTTCTTGTTTTCCACAGGAACTGTGATTCCAAACGTATTTCACTGAAAAACGATGTTTTCTGGATCCTGTAGTTAATTTTGCTAATGAACACAGGTCACAGGCTAAAATTTTGATAGATTAGTTTCTATGTCTTATGTAAAAATGCATAGTAATGAGCTAGTTGTTTCAAAATTCCAGCTTTTGTTGTATGTTGAATTCATAAAAATTTTGGTGTGGATATATCAGGTGACATCCTTTTCATGGCTTGGACAAAAGCCTCAAGGTGAAGTAAAGATTTCAAGCTGGGCTGGCAGGAGGGAGCTCAGACCTGGGGGATGTGGGGGACAGCCGAGTACCTGCTGTTGCCCAGGGCAGGGCCAACTGTCCACTCAACAAGTTTTACTCTTTTCAGGCCGGTTCTGGCTGGTGTCCATGGCCATGGGATGTACCTGGCCCACAGTCTGCAGGCAGAACTTGATATGGAGTCACAATTCCAGAGACATTCAACGGCAGCCCCCAACACAGGGGATTCAGAACCTTAGATGAGACCCAAAGAGATGAGGTGGAAGCCAAGACGGAAGATGCCAAGCAGGAGTGTCTTAGTCATTTGGGCTCTTGTAAAAAAATACCATCAACTGTGTGGCTTAGAAACAATAGAAATTCATTTTCCACAGTTCTGGAGACTGACAAGTCCAAGATCAAGGCACTGCAGAGTGTATTTCTGGTGAGGGACCCTTCCTGGTTTACAGATAGTAATTTTCTCATTGTGTACTTGCATGGTGGAAGGGGTGTGGGAACTCTCTGGGGTCCCTTTTATACGGGCACTAATCCCATTCATGAGGACCCCACCCTCATGACCTCATCACCTCCCAAAGGCTCCACTCCTAATACTGTCATGTTGGTAATATTCAATAAGTGAATTTTAGGGGAACACAGACATTCAGACCAGGCATCTTGGATATCTAGATAGCTGAGAACTGGTTAGTACTGTGTATAAATCAATAAGGGCAAAGGACCTGGAGAGGACAAAATCCATATCTCCTTTAGGATTGACACTTTTACCAAAACACTGGAGTTGAAGGGACCAAGAGAGAATGAGGAGAGGCCGGTTGGTGGTTACAGAGGCCCCTGTCCCTCCCCCGGGGTCTATAGAAATGCAGCAACATGTGGCTGAGAAATGGGGCATGAGCCAGGGCTGGGAAATCACAAGCTGTAGAACTGTGCTGGCATCTCCAGGTCATGAACCCAACAGTTTCTCTCATGAGCATCGCTCCTAACTCCCATGGTCACCCTTTTACCCAGTGGCCTGGCCTAAACGGGGCCCCAAGGAGCCTGGGGATGTCATGCTTTTTCCCTGCCTTGCACTTCGGCACTGCTGGCACTGGAGAACTTTTGCCCCTTCCACTCAGCCAGACAGGAAAAGCACTCCCAGTTTAGGGTCATTGATCCGATTTTCCAGAAAACTAGCAAGAGGGATTGCCTTTTCTCAAATGTGGATCACAGGGGGAGGCGGGGAGGGGAGGGGCAGGCACAGGGTGGAAAACCACAAGGAGCCCCTGAAAACACCGCCTAGGACGCTTTTCTGGAGAGAAGCCTGAGGAACACAGAGTTGCTTTGAATTAGTCCAGAACCGGGCGGGCGGGATGACCTCAGAAGGCAGAACAGGAGGCGCCCTGCACACATGGACCCAAGCGCTGCCTTTTCACCTGCTGATTCTCTTCTAAACTCTTGACAATAAGGACAGAGCTGTTTGGTGCTGCCATCCTGAGCATGCTGGCTGACCCTGGCTCGGCTACCCTCCCTTGGCCGTGAGGGTCCCCACGAGCTCTCCCTGCAAAGTTTGCCAGCTCTGGCCATAAAATCCTCTCTGCAAAGCAGAGGAGTAGGCTCATTTTGTTCTAAAATACTAGTATGGATTTTTTGTCTTAAAGTGAGGAAAAAAAAAAAAAAAAAAACAGGAGCAGAGAAATAAACTTTTAACCATTTCATGCAATTAATTATAAAATTACAGTTTATTTTCCCCACCCCCTCCCAAATACATTAAATTCAATGAAACAATTGGTTCAAGTTACAACTAACGTTTAGGCAAAGTAGGTTTTTAATGAATTTGTCAAGGGAGCAACGACTCATAGCAATCACAGCTCAGCCAACATCTTCAAAGCAGCTTGGGCACATGCAGCACAACAGTGCAAAGCAAAAAGCTGCTGCCTTTGAACAGGATTAAATGAAGCCAGGAGAAAACAAATATGTTTTGTGGATTTTTTTATTTTTCTTTGTTAAGTCTGAGGCATATGCAATGTGGAATTCTTTGCAGTAATTAAGATTTGTGGGTGGGTGAATTTTAGAAATATGAGTCCTTCAAGATGTTTTGTTGGAAATACGGGAAAAGGGGTCATTGCTGATAATTGTGTGACGAAACAGAATTATGAGCTCCTCCGGGCCGGGCCCCTCTTGTCTGAAGCTTTGCCATTGTAAACCTCTGGGAAAGCTTTCTGAATTATTCTCTCACCATAAGCACCCACAAGACAAACTGGACAAGCCATTAAGCTCCGAGGGAAGTTGGAGAGAAGTTTAATGGTGCCAAGGGAGCGTGTCTCCAGATGCACCAAGCTTGACCGTGGCTGGCCCTACCCGGCTCATGTCCCCCCACCCCGGCAGGCTCCTTCCTGTCACGTCGTCCACAATACATTCACCTGGGCTTGGTGCTAGACTCAAGAAAAGATCCGTTTTCTTGCTTCCAACACCTCCCTTTGGGCAACTCCCTTAGGCCCTCATCCTCCTCTCCAGGTCTCAATGAGCAGAGACCGGGATGTGAAGACTTGCTCTCCAGTTGGCCACCTTTTCCCACTTCCTTGGGCTCCATCCCGCCAGGTCATGAAGGTCCTGTGGAATCATGGCTGCTAAGGTTTCCTTCTGACCACGCCATCATCTCTGCCATACCTGAACACGCTTGCTCCATCATCTCTCTGGAGCCCAGAGAGGCTTCACTCACCACCTGTTTTGCCTCCATCAACTTGAAGCCCTCCTGCATGCTCACCTTGGAACTGCTCCCCATGGGGCTCCTATCCTGGGTGCCTTGTTTCCATGGGAAGGCGACTGCCTCTCCAAATGCCGGCCCATTCCAAGACTGGAGATGACGTTGTGGACACAGGGCTGGTTTTGGGCCTGTAAGAGACACGTGTGCAGAGCTCCCCAGGCACACCCACTTGGCATGCTCGGGGTTTGTGCCTATGCATGATTTAAAGAAATGGAGTTTGGAGAATTGGGTCAAAATCACAAATGGAATCAGTTCCTTCTGATGAAATCATCTGACTTTCTCAGGAAGTTTCGGGAGGTAATGGAAACATGGAGAGATGTCAGTGGCTTTTGAGATGAGGGAGCTGCATCCAACAGCTTGTCAGGGACATTTCAAGGTGGCCTCTCTGAGAACACCTATTTTGTTCTTTCCCTCCTCCGTGATATGATTAAGTCCCTCGAGTTATAACAGCTCTTATTGCGGCTCAGGAAGGTGATAGAACGTGATTGGAATGAGCTGTTGGTGCAGAGACGGGCACAGAGGGGCTGGAGGAGAGGCAGAGGTGAGGACTAGTAGGTAAAGTCCATGAGGCATGGTGGGCAGGGCTGGGCTCGGCTTAGGGTGCTGTGGCAAAGGCCTCTGTGAACTGGGTTAAGTGTCCAGGTATGCAGGCAAATCCCAAGACCAAGAGCAGATAAGACAGGGGAGCCCCCACATAAGCTTGGTTGGCTCAGATGATCCACACCCCCTCCTCTGAGCCAAGGATGGGCCCTGGGGCCACAGGTGGACCCAGCCCAGGGGAAGATGATGGCTGCAGTTGAGAAGCAGGGTCAGGTATCCAGAAACACATGGCCTGTCTCAATCTGAATCTAAGCACATTGTCAAATCAGGGGTTAGAGGCCAGAACTGGGGACCATGGACCAGACTGGACGGATGCGTGCACCACAAGCTGCAGTGACAGGGCCCGAGGGGTGGGCTCCAAGATATCTGGTTCTGGGTGAGACCATTTCATGTCCACTCTGCTTTAGTTGTTCATTTCACAGTCCCCGTTTCTGTATTTTTGTAGAAAAGAACACCCTAAGAGATTGCCAGACCCTTTGCTAAAATATGTGCATAACTTTGTTCCATTTCTATTTCCTAGTCTACTGATTCTTTTCTTATTTTTTAAAGACTATTTCATTATTTAAACAAGGTTATTCTCTGCAGATTGATACTGGCATTGAGTGATCCTCATGTCCATCCATGAGCACAGCTGTCTGCTTGGTCATGTGTTCTAAATGCTGTGTTGTGGTGTGGCGGAGCAAAAGCAGAGTGCAGAGCATGCATTTACCACCAACTGCACGGAACATATCAAAATGCCAACTGTTGGCTTTAGGTGCTAGAACATTTAGGTGGGTTCTTTTTCCCTCCCTTCCTTCCTTCCTTCCTTCCTTCCTCTCTCTCTCTCTCTTTCTTTCTCTCTCTCTTTCTTTCTTTCTTCTTTCTTTCTTCTTTCCCCTTCCCCCTTCCTTCCTTTCTTCCTTCCTTCCTGCTTCTTTCTTTCTTCTTTTTCATTCTTTCTTCCTCTCTCTCTTTCCTTCTCCTTTTCTTCCTTACATTTTCACAAATGAATTTGTTCTGCTTTTCTAATGAAAAAAAAATATTAAAACACAAAACCTCCAACAAATCATGAACAGCCCTAGGCAGTCAGGGCCCTGACCTCAATGGGCAGATCAGAAGTGTTAAAGGAACTTGAAGCTGACAGATTTTGTTGGCCACTGTGTCATTGTTGTTGAGTCTCCTTGGAATACCAGGACTCCAGCCCCACGAGAGTGGGTTTGTGTTTTGGAGGCCCCACTTTCTGAGTCCTACTCCTGACATCTTCCCCTGCATGCTAACGCCAGTAATAAGTGGCCAAACGCAGGAACCTCCCTGCTCTAAGACGTTGCTTTGTCCTATTCTCACCTTATAAATCCCTAGAAACTCATGAAGTCATGCAGTGGTAGATCATCCATTTCAACCACTTCATGGTGCAAATGAGGCTGCACAGAAATATTAACCAGAAGCCTTCAAATTGAGAGAGTTTGAACTGGGGAAAAGCCTCAGACTTTTGCTTACAGTTGGATTCTCTACATCCATCACTTTCACATTCATTCATTTTGCCATTATTGTGAGAGAGGCCGTAGAATATTTCATCAGAAAATAAAAAATATCCATTTCTGTGCAGTCATTAGGAATTAGACTGCAAATGACATTCCCAAAATTAATCTAGTTTAGGCTTAAAGAGAGAAAATTCTCCTCTGGTGCTTCATTTGTCACTGCAGGAGAGATAGAGCTCAACCTCTTTGCAAGCTGGCAGGTTCGGAGCAAGAAATACCGGGTGCAGGGAGAAGGAACCAGATGTCAGAGTCAGCCCCTGGAGAGGCCCAGAGGCGTGGGACCTGAGTGTGTTCTGAGCCAAATGGGGTGCACACTGCTCACTCAGGTGAGGACCGTGTGTCAAGGTTATCAAAGTGTCAGAGCAGAGAGCAAAGACAAAAGGAAGTGGGGCCTGGGGTCAAAGGTCGAGGGTTAGCAGACCATTGGGTCTAGGATGGTGTTGGGAAGGACGTGTGTAGGGGACAGTCTCCTTCTTCCTCTATGCAGATGTGTGTGATGTCTTTGCAGTCTACTTACAGCAGACTTTCAACAACTCATCACACTGAATTTTAATCAGATTCCACTATTTTTCTGTCCTGTTTACTGCCTTGATCATGCATTTTTGTCTCTTTTTTCCTCTTGTCTTTACCTCCTCTCCCATTCTTCAACTCATCTCTTGATTCTTGGTCTCTCCGCAGAATCTTTCCTCCTCAGGTTCAAGTGTCCTGATACCTTAAGGACTTAAAAGGGCATGGTATAAACACAGAGCTTGAGCTGCAGATTGGCGGATCATACATTTCATTATCGAGCCCTTAAAAACACAATTTAAGATAAAGCATATAGGATCTATAAAGGGGAGATCAATACTGTTTCAATTATTGGGAAGCTCAGAAGAGGGCATAAAGTATCTGGGAGTGTTACTATGATATTCAGTGCTTTTCTGTTTTCTGTCTTCTAATGTATGTTAATCGATGGACCCAGTTTCCACTTTCCTTCTGCAGCGCCTTTCCTTTTACCACTAAGTCACCAACATTGACTCCTTTTGTTGTCTTTGATTGGAGATCCTTGAGGATTCAGTAAGTTCTCTGTGTAGAGGATTGATCACTCCGGAGCTGGTTGAGTTCTCTGGGAAGGAGTGCTGAGATGGAGTTAGGACGGAAGAGGTTTGCTTGGGATGACAGCTATGAGAGTGAAGCGGAGGAAGCAGGATGGCGCAGAGGAGCCATCAGACTGTAGTGCAGACTGGCAAAGTCCTGGCCTCCCCAGCCTGGAGGAGGATCTGGAGCAAAGCTCATCCTGCCATTCAAGGAGCTCTGCATTGGGTGGTAAGAGCCAGGCCCTTGCACCACATTGCTAGCTCGTTGCTGGTGCGGCCTGAAGAAGAACATACCTGAGCTCCACACTGAGGTGGACCCTGAAGAAGTCCATGGCTGGAAATGCCAGCTGAACATGCCCCTCCAACTGGGCAGCAAGTCATTTCTAGAAGATTTCACCTGAATGGTGCATTTCTGCATCCGCAGCCACTCCCAATGAGCTTTTATGAAATTCTGCTTTGTTGGCTGCAAACGCAGAGGTTTGCAGGTCGAGAATCACATTTTAGGAATTTAAAATGCCCAAATCCAGCCCCGACCCCTGGCTGCGGGGATCCCATGGGTCTGCCTAGTTACCTTCACTCTTGATTGAATTGCCGTTGTTTTCCATGCAAGTTTTGCTGCAGTGCAGCAGACCCCTTCCTTACTGAGGATGTAGGGGCTCTGGGAGCCAGCTGAGACCCAAGCATCCCTCACAGGTATAGTCTCATTTCCTCAAGCAATTACCTCTGCAGCCAGGAGATTATATTGTACTAGGAGCACCAGGCAGGTGCTGTCCTGCTGATAGGCTAGTGACCGAGAGAAATCAGGCCTGCCAGTTTTGATGGGTCTGGGCCAGGCTGATGGTCACAGAGCAAGTGGTATTCAGAACTGTGCTCCCCAAGATCTGTGTTTATTCCAGGATTTTCCACTCAGCAGATGATCTCCTGATCCCATAGTTGTGAAGGGCGTTTCTGATTATGAATTCTGATGGAGAGGCATTTTCAAAAGTTCATTCTAAAAATATCAGCTTTGGAATGGTTCTGAGCAGCCTGCTAAGTATTTCAACACTGCCCTGCATCTCCATCTCAACTCTTGCCTACACAGACCAAAACTGCTTAAAATTTATGAATCTGGCAAAAGGATGCTCTGGTGTTAAGATCTCCATAGAAAAACAACAATTAAAAATAACCTTAATTTGCCCAATTTAGTCATTATACCATAAAGCCTTGCAGAAGATTAAAATTTTATCCTCAAGGCAATCACAAGGTTTCATGATTGGAAGGACATTGATTTTACACAACCCCGGACTTATGTTCTTCGTTTATCATCCTCTTTGTGTGTATGTGTGTGCATGTGTGTGTGTGCATGTGTGTGTACGCGTGTGCATATGTGTGCATGTGTGTATGTATGTGTGTGCATATGTGTGTATGTGTGTAGTGTGTAGTGTGTGTGCATATGTGCATGTGTGTACATATGTATGCATGTGTGTGCATGTATGTGTGCGTGTGTGTGTGCATGTGTGTGCATGTGTGTGCATGTGTATGTCCTGCTGTGTAAAATAACTTCTCTTTCCAGAATCGTTTCAGCTGCTTAGGACATTTACCCCTGGTCTATTATGAAACTTTCAACTTAGGAAAAATTTAAAGCATGTAAAGTAGGAATGAAAATGTGAATGTCTGTTTTTCATGGTTCCTTCACTACCACACATTAGGTATGAAGTTTTTTAAAAAATAGTTCTATTTTGCTTCGGACAAATTATCACATTTTATCTCCATTCAGTGACTGGAAACTATGACTTTGCCCTCCAGATCTTGACTTTGATTCTCAGTTCCACTCACAGACATAGAGGCTAGAAGTGAGGAAGCCACTCATCACTTGAGGTGATTGTTCTATTGTGTAATTTCAACAAGCAATATGGATATCTGTGAGGATAAACGCAGGATTTATTCCTAGAGGTGTCGTTTAAATGTTGTCACAAGTCTGAGAGTGCTTAGAGGAAAAAGCTAGAATAAGTTGAACTTTTTCAAAGTTGATTTTGGCCAACAGCAAACAAAAAGTGCATTTCTCTTTCCAATATAGAAGGCAGTATATCAAATGGAGGCCATTTGTGTCAGCATAGCTTCATTTAAGATTAACCATTGTAGTGTTATGCTCCTTTAGTTAGGAAAAAGTGAGTATTTATAGCATGTTGCATTACACAACCCCGGACTTATGTTCTTCGTTTATTATCCTCTTTGTGTGTATGTGTGTGCATGTGTGTGTATGTGTGTGCATGTGTGTGCATATGTGTGCATGTGTGTATGTATGTGTGTGCATATGTGTGCATGTGTGTAGTGTGTGTGAGCATGTGTATGTGTGTGCATATGTATGCATGTGTGTGCATGTATGTGTGCATGTGTGTGTATGTGTGTGCATGTGTGTGTATGTGTGTATTCTTTTTTACCTAGACCTATCACCACCATCGATGCTAAACCACACTACAGGAAAAAATTGGCAAGAAAAAAAATGTATTAGTTTCCTGTCTGCTGTAACAAATGATCACAAACCAGGTGTCTACAAAAAGAAGACATTTATTCTCTCCCAATCTTGGAGGGTGAAAGTCAGAAGTCAAGGTACGGCCAGCCATGGTGGCTCACACTTTGGGAGGCTGAGGTGGGTGGATCACCTGAGGTCAGGAGTTCGAGACCAGCTTGGCCAACACGGTGAAAGCCTGTCTCTACTAAAAATACAAAAATAAGCTGGGCATGGTGGCAGGTGTCTGTAGTCTCAGCTCCTCCTCGGGAGGCTGAGGCAGGAGAATCGCTTGAACCCAGGAGGCAGAGGTTAGAGTAAGCGGAGATTGCACCACTACACTTCAGCCTTGGAATAAATCTAGGTGCTGCAAGCCAGGCTCCCTCTGAAGCCTGCAGAGATTTCTTCCCTGCCTCTTCCAGCTTCTGGTGGTTGTCACAATCCCTGGCTGTCTTCACAGATGCATCGCTCGCTCCAGTCTCCACCTCTATCATCATGTGGTCTCCTTCCCTGTGGGCCCTTCTTCTCTGCATCTCTGTATCCAAATCTCACCTTCTTATAAGGACATCAATCTTTGGATCAACATTCCGCCCCACACCACCAATCTAATATGACTTCACCTCAATTTAATTACATCCACAAAACAAAGACCTTATTTCCAGATAAGGTCATATTCACAGGTAATCTGGGTTAAGGCTTGAACTTATATTTTGCGGAAACACAACTGGACCCACAATAAAGGGACAGATACAGAATTAAGAGGTGACCAAATGGAGAACAAGACATCCAAGAACAAGAAGCAAGCAAGCCAATGATAAATCTCTGGGGTGGAAGTTGGAGACGGAGGCTCTGGGCATGGGTTTTAGTGCATGTGGCCTCTCTCATTCAGTGACAGTGGCAGCTCAGTTGTTAAGGAGAGTCACGAGCCATGTTCAGGTTGGGTTGGGGACAGACGTCCTGATGACTAACAGGTTAACAAGATGTGTGATGGACGTGGCAGTGAGGACAGAGGCATTTATGCAGCAGATCTGCCAACCTGGTTCATTGTTTCTTTACTGGAATGCTCATTCATTACTGTTCTATGCCTGCGTTGGTGACATGAACCAATACATCAATCCCCACATTCAGAAAAAAAGCTCTTAAATCTGACTCCCAAGAAAGATTTGCAATGCTGTATAAATGATAACTAATATGGTTTGCGTCCTTAGATTTTTAGAGCCAAATTCTTGTCATCACCATAGGTATACACCCATAGAATGTATTTTTCAAAAGAAAGATATATTCTTTTTGAAATTACATCATACTCCCTTGATTGGAATGCTAAGAGAGTTAAAGTTGCCTGGAGAGCACAAACAGAATTGTGTTCCTTTGCTCTTGAATGTTGCCGAATGAAAGTTTTATCCTGTTGTTAATAAAGAACTCTTTAAAAAAGGAGAAAATAGTATGTCATTGCTCCCCCATTCTGTGAGTTTTACTCATAGAGTCTCCCCCACTCCAATAATTCCAATATAAGATGTAACTTACAGAATATCAGTGTTATGTATCACCCAGCCCAGGCTGCCAGAGCAAAGCACCATGGACTAGGCAGCTTCAACGACAGAAATTTATTTATCCTGGTTCTGGAGGCTGGAAGTCCAAGACCAAGGTGTCAGCAGGTTTGGTTTCCCCTGAGGCCTCTCTCCTTGGCTTACAGATAGGGTGTCGTCCTTATTCATTTAAACTTCTCACCTCTTTATTTTTTCTGCTTTTGTTTTTGAGATGGAGTCTCACTCTCTCCCCCAGGCTGGGGTGCAGTGGTGTGATCTCAGCCCACTGCAACCTCCGCCTCCCAGGATCAAGTGATTCTACTGCTTCAGCCTCCCAAGTAACTGGAATTACAGGCACCTGCCACCACGCCTGGATAATTTTTTGGATTTTTAGTAGACACAGGGTTTCACCATGTTGTCCAGGCTGGTCTTGAACTCCTGACCTCAAGTGATCTGCCCACCTCAGCCTCCCAAAGTGATAGGATTACAGGCATGAGCCACCACAGCTGGTCTTCTTACCTCTTTAAAAGCCCTATCTCCAAATACAGTGGCATTGTGAGATACTAGGGGTTAGGACTTCAATGCATGCATTTGAGGGGAGCACAAATCAGCCCATAACACTTACAAAGGAACTTAGAGATAAACTTGACAACTGTCCTTTTTTATAGAGGAATGTGCATTCTATGCATTCTTCATGCTAGGCAAGTCTATGGGAACAAATCAAGAAATCTCAGCAGCTTAAAATAGCAAGGTTCATTTCACACTCACGTTACTTGATCAGCGAGGGTCTGCGGGGGCCTTAGATCCACACAGTCACTCAAGGCCCAGGCTGACAGAGTCTCCTGAAGCTCATAGCTGCACCTTCTAGAATACGAGGGCCCCATGTGGCTGTGGTAAGGACAACAGCAGAGAGACAAGTCAGATTCATGCGGCTGGAGGTGACACGGGTTACCTCTGGCCACAGTCCATGGAGCAGAACTGGTCACAGGTCCACTGAATCACCGAAGTGTTCCCAGGAAGTGTGGGAAGGCATGTGGACATTCATGGAGCACAGGCATCTCTGCTACAACTTGATAGAGCAAAGGAGTCCAAATCTTCACCCCATGTCATTATTTTAAAAATGCACTATTCTGTTCCCTCTTGAGACCGTCTGTGGCCGAAGGGATAAAAATGAATAACTTATGAAAGTAAAAATACTCATGTGTTAAAAATTCCCAAGGTGTCATCATAATACATTGTATTCTGTACTTGTTCAACAAGTATTAAGCAAAAGCTGTTTTGTTAGGTACCCAGGACATATGACAAATAAGGCAATTCCTGACTCGAAGGAACTTTTAGTCTCAGGGTAGAAAACAGTCAAGGGAGCAAAGGGTGTGATGAGAGCCGTGCTGGATGAATGTGGTTGGCATTCTAAACAGAGAGAAGCTGCAAACGGCTTTCCAGGAAAGAGCCCAAGCCGCGTCTGGAGAGGTGCCTGGCATTTGTGAGGCAGTGAAGGGGATGCAATCCCGCAATGATAACAGGGGCGTGTGTGCGAGGCTGTGTTTGCTCAGCTCATTTCTGAGTGCTCTCAAGGGCAGAGCACCACTGGGCACATGGTCAGCCGTTTGGCCCAGCGCAGCCCCTCTGCACCCATCTGTCTCCCTCTGTTCCCTGTGCTGGGTGGTGGCCTGGGTGATCAGCATGGGGCTCCTTTACCCTCTGGCTTTGGGTTGGGATCTGTCAATGGGGATTTCTGGGCAGATGTCGGAGGGAGGCAGGGGTACATGGTCTGGGCTTGTGCATCTCCTGCTTTCTCATGCGGGAGACGTTTGCCTCCCTCTCCAGCATCCCATTGCCCTCCACACAAAGTGCCTTTCCCTGGGGTCCTCTCCCTCTCCCCTCTAATTCCTTGGGGCTTCTGAGTGGTTACAGCAGCAAACATTGCCATACAGTTGCCCAAGGGCTGTGAAGGTGGCTAGTTGCAAAGGTGTAGGTTAGGTGGCAGGAACCAGCATGGGGCTCACCAGGCGATTCCAACCCAATGGGAAGCAACTTCTATGCAAAACCCCATAGCCTCTCTCTCTTTTTTTTTTTTTTTTGAGACAGTCTTGCTCTGTCGCCCAGACTGGTGTGCAGTGGCAGTGCGATCTCGACTCACTGCAACCTCCACCTCCCAGGTTCAAGCAATTCTCGTGCCTCAGTCTCCTGAGTTGCTGGGATTACAGGCGTGCGCCATCATGCCTGGCTAATTTTTTTTTTGTACTTTTTTGGTAGAGATAGGGTTTTACCATGTTGCCCAGCCTGGTCTCTAATTCCTGAGCTCCAGAAATCCGCCAGCCTCTGCCTCCCAAAGCACTAGGATTGCAGGTGCGAGCTACCGCACCCAGCCCCCCCGTGGCCTCTTACACGTGTACAAAGTTACAGCTACTCAACTTCGTGTCTGTTTCTTCCCTTAAGTCATCTCCCCACCTCCTTCCAACTGGTTTAAAAACAAGATGTTGAATTAAATGGAAACGGAACAGTGCAATCTTTTTCTTGGGTTCCTTCTGGGGTTTAGCCAGATGTACTTGTTTGGGCTCATCTTCTTCAATAAGAAGAACATCTGAGAAAATGGAGTCACATGAATCCGCCCTACCTTTTAACAGCTACACAGAGAATAAACACACAGTTGTTCATTTCTTCTTTCTAGCTCTACACACTGAATTCCAGGTTTCTGAGTGGCCAATAGTTATTTGGGTAGTGAGGTAAAGGCAACAGAAACACCTTGCTAGCACCAGGATACCTCTTAAGAAACCACCTGCGTTGAAGGGTTACTGTGAGGATTCAATGCATAAAGAACTTAGCACAATGGCAGGTAGGGCACAGTGGCTCACGCCTGTAATCCCAGCACTTTGGGAGGCCAAGGCAGGAAGATCACCTGAGGTCAGGTGTTCGAGACCAGCCTGACCAACATGGTGAAACCCTGTTTCTTCTAAAAATACAAAAATTAGTGGGGTATGGTGGCAGGTGCCTCTAATCCCAGCTACTTAGGAGGTCGAGGCAGGAGAATTGCTTGCACACGGGAGACGGAGGTTACAGTGAACCAAGATTGTGCCACTGCACTCCAGTCTGGGCAACAGAACGAGATTCTGTTTCAAAGAAAAAGAACTTAGAGCAATGGCTGATGTGGTCAGTTTATAGAAAATGTTGGTTGTTACTTCGACAGATGATAACCCCATGGTTGTGGTACTGAGGCATCTTAAGACAGGAAAACTAACCTTCATGGGAAGGAGACAAATGAGAGATGAGTAAGGAGGCAGAGAAGAAGCTGGACGTCTGGAAGGGAAGAAGCCAGTGGGAGGTCATAGGTTTGGGGTAACTGAGGAACATTCTAGAATGTATTGTTCACCTGAATGTTGATGTGCTCAGATCATGAAATTCCTTCTTCCATTTTTCATACATCAGTAAAAAATCAGTAAAATTCCTTCCTACTCACACATTAGTAAAAACTACACTAAACCTACAGACATTTTGGGTAAATAATTTGTGGGGTAAAGAATTTTTTGTTTTGTGTTACCTTACTCATTTAGGTATGTATGAATGGATGGATAAAGGAAAAGCTGATTCTGCATATGGAATTTTGAGGAGAACTTTGGACTTCGAAAGGCTGCAATATAGAAAGATTTGGGTCAATTCTTCTTAGATCTGGAGGGATTACTGGGAGATTGTGTTTTGGTTACATTTGTATTTCAACATGTGTGTGTCTTAAGTTGACGTTACCTTGAAATGTACAATATATTTGACACTTCACCAAAAACTCTGGATTTGGGGATGTGTCTCAGGCCTCAGTGCGCTGTTTTGCGGCTGTTTAAATGTGCTAGAACTAGTTTCAGAGCAGCTGGCAGAACTTCTCCAGGCTTTATCTTTCTGATGTTTCATGCTCACCCATCAAAGAGTTGGTGCTTGGAGTTAAGGTAAAACTCCAAAAAAAAAAAAAAAGTAAAAATTTGAAATATATCTTAGACACTTGTGTTAACCATGTCAAAATGGAGTAGAATACTTATTATAAATCCCCATATGAAGCACTTGTTATAACTGAAATATTTGCCAATCAAGGATCAAATGGGAAAAATAGTTTTTCTGCAATCAGCTATCATACTTACAATCAGGCCGAATGTGTATTTTACTTTTGAAAACAATAATTTTAACTTATTATACAAACACTATAGGCTCATTGCAAGGAAAAGAAATAAGAAAATAAGGGTACGCAAAGAGAAGAAAGTATTGTTAAAGTGTCTCTTTAAAGCTCTATTCCTCAGTATATCTACTGCTATATTTTTTATAAATGCACCTCCAGATTATCTTCTAAGCATGTGCACATATCTTTTACAAAAATTAAATAAATCTCATTGGGCACATGTTTGGTATTTGGTAATCTGCGATTCACTTGACAGTACAGACTGGTATAAAATAATCATTAATGGATGCACAATATTTCACCAAATGGGTAAACCACAGTCACCGGACAAATCCAGAGCTGTTGCTGCACCTTCAGGTGGGTTACAAATTTTTTGTTTTTACCATCCTGACTAAAATGATATTTTAACTGAGAACATCAAACACATCCCTAATCATGTTCTTTAGAAAGAATACTAAGGGGTACAAGTCTAGGGTCAAGAGCCATGCACATTTTAAAGTTTTGGTGTTTTTTGCTAAATTGTCTGCCAGAAAAGTTGTACCAATTTTCATTTTTATCAACAGTGCTGGGATAAGGGAGGAAGAGTATTTGCAGTTCTTTGATTACTAATGATTTTTTGGAGTTTTACCTTAATTTGGAGCACAAATCAATTTGCAGTTCTTTGATTACTAATGATTAAAAATTTTCTTTTATATAATTAGTATCCAATTATATTTATTTTATATAAATTTCTTGCTCGATAGTTAAAAATTTTTTTATGTGTGCATATATATATGTAGATTTTTTTTTTCTGAGACAGAGTCTTACTCTGTCGCCCAGGCTGGAGTACAGTGGCATGATCTCAGCTCACTGCAATCTCTGTCTCCCAATTCAAGCAAATCTCTTGCCTCAGCTTCCTGAGTAGCTGGGATTATAGGTGCTTACCACCATGGCCAGCTAATTTTTGTATTTTTAGTAAAGACAGCGTTTTGCCATGTTAACCAGGTTGGTCTCAAACTCCTGACCTTAGATAATCCACCCACCTCTGCCTCCCAAAGTGCTGGAATTACAGGCATGAGCCACTGTGCCCAGCCCATGTGTTTATATTTTATGTTAATTTTTTTCTTGTATTTTATACTTGTTATATGTGCCCTTGTCTCAAAAAGGTTTTGGTATGGCTTACTTGTTTAAAAGATTTTAAAAATAAAATAGATTTTAGAAACAAAAATAGACCAATAGTAACAGAAAAGGAGAGAAATAAAAAATAAGCAAACATACAGAGCATACACAATATGGTTCCTATAACAGCCCAGTACGTTTAGGTCTGAGCTTCCCAAAGGACAGTGTGGAAAGGAAAAAACTGAACCTTTTCCTTGGAAAAGAAAGCATATCTTTCTTCAAAGAAGACCAAATTAATGATTTTATTAAAATTTGAAGGAATTTATCATGAGGACTTACACAAAGCTTTTGGAAATCATTGCTGTAAATGTCTTTAGAAAAGAATATTAGACCCATAGTAGTTATTGTCAAATAATTCTGTAGTTTTAGATATGAAAACAGTTATAAAAATTCTAATTTGCTGCCTATTGGACTTTAGGATTTAAGAGACCACTTAAATATAACAAGCATGATAAAGTGGATGGCAACAATAAAATCACCAACTTTGAATTTTCTCATGTAAAGATATTTCCTTACTCATATCTTATTCATATAAGGTGAAAACTAAACTGTAAATAATTATGATAATGATTTTGTTAATGTGTATATTCTCTCACACATACACTCATAAAATTCCATTAGAAAGTTATGATATCAGAATAAAAAATAGAAACTTCCACAAACTAGCAGTTTTAATTACAAGAATACATAGTCTATTTCTTTTCTTCCTTGTTTGGCATAGAGTTTAATCATATTTAAAATGGTGAGAGTTCTGTCTAAGGTTTTATGTCTCTTTATTTTTATTTTTTATTTCTATATGTTTGGTGGAACAGAAGGTATTTGGGCATATGAGTAAGTTTTTTAATGCATGCATATTTTTGTCTCCAGGGTTTTCATTTAGCTATGCAGTCATAAAATCATTTTTGTTATTGGGACCAATCCCTGGACTGGTGTCTGGGAAGTACACTAATTCAGGAAACCGAGGCCAAGAAAATATAAGTGCACTGCCTAAGATTACACAGTTATTCAATAGCAAAGCTGGGATGAGAGCCCCAGGCTCCTAATTCCTATTTCCCAAAACAAGAATGATGGTCTTTAGATTGGAAGATGAAAAGAATTAAAAAATCATAATTTTGATGTGAAATATCTGGAGGAACAAAAAGAGGGTGTCTCTTTGTGCAAAAGGACTAAGTATCCAGAAACTGTGGAATCATTTCCTGGGACATGGAGCCAAGATGCAGATGTGGTGCACAGCCATGGGCAGCAATACCTGAGGGACCAGGAGAGGTGCCAAGAGGATGAACGTTTAAACTGGAATTAACAAACAGCTGAAAAGCAGGGGAACAGTGGGCCCTGAAAACAAACTACAGAGGGAATTGCGTATAAAGTAGTTCGATTAGAAAGGTCGTCTATGCAATTCTGATTATAGAACTAGAACCAACATCTAGAAGTTACTAGGAGGAGGATTTCTGGTGAATAATGAGGAATAGAGAAAGAATGTTACTTGTTGTTAATTTCAGTTTGAAATCCCTGCAAGTAAATATTTTAAAGAAATGTTTAATAAATAGAGCTTCACAGTCGTGAGTGCATTGCCAAGAAGCAGTGAATCTTGATTTACTAGAAATATTTAAACAACGGATAGATAGAAATATGCCTGGAATACATGAAAATAGAAATATATTGTGGACATCTAACATCCTTGTAATAGGAGTCTCAGAAGGAAAAAGCAGACAAAGGAAGGAGGGAAAAGTAACAGAAGAAAAATATATTAAGCTTAGGAAAGATACCACTTTTTATTAAAAATAAAAAGGAGGGGAAGCGCCAAGCACCAAGAAAGATTAATAGAAAAAAAGAAGAAAAAAGACCCATATCTATGTATATGCTATTGAAATTTTACAACTCTGAGCATAACTTTTAAAAATCTTAATAGCTTCCTGAGAGAAAGGACAGGTTACCCATAAAGAGATTAAAAGAAAATTCAGATTATGTCAGATTCCTCAGCATCATGAGATAAAGAATAATGCCAAACTTCTAAGAGAAAATTACTTTGAACCAGAAAATTTATACCCAGCCACACTATCCATCAAGTGAAGTCAATATTATAACATTTTTAGTGAAGCAAAGACAGAAAATGTATTCCTCTTGTACCTAATTCAGCTAAATAGAAAACAATTTAAAAAACAGGTCATGTGGAATGGAAGCAGCTAGGGAAGCTGATTGGGACTGTAAAGAACTGAAATTGTCTCCAGCTGGAGCAATTAAACATACACCCTGGAAGCATTGCCTTTAAGAGGCCCAAGTGGGTCTGGAGACTTAGCATAATTTTTTCTTCTTTGGGCGTCCATTTAAACAAGTTGGTTCTGCAGTGAAATATTTACTGTCTTTTATGGCTTGGAGTTTGGGTCATTTCCTTATATCACAGGTAGGAGACAGGTGCACTTGTTTTTTTTTCTAAATCAAATTAAATTCAGTTTTGAGTGCCAACTCTCCAAGGCTGGCAAGAAGTGTCTGCATTAATGGCATTAATGAGCTTCTTCCCTTCCCTGAGCCCAGTGCAATGTGCCCAGAACAACAACAGGGAAAGGCCATGGGTCCACTCCCTTCATCTGAGCATTGACTCCCGTGTCCTTGGTTCCAGGATTACATGGTGAGTGTGCTCTTCAGCTGTGTGATGGCTGCAGCTGCTCCTCTGCTCTCGGAGCCCGAGAGAGGCACCACCCCCACCCCAATGGTCCCTCCCTCTCCAGTGTTTCAGCATGAAAGAGACACTCTTACTGGTCTCATGGCCTCACAGGTGGTCATGCTTCCCGTATCTGAGGTCCTGCCAGCCCTGAACTGTGCCTCCTAGCAAGGCTCACACCATCCCTGAGCTAAGGGAGCCCAGATCAGGGTCTCCTCCCAGCCTTGGTTCAGTGTCTCTAGAGCAGCAGTCCTCCACCCTAAAGACTCCTCCCTTGATTCTGGTGGGAAACTCATCCTATCATCTGCAACATCAGGGTGACCCATCTGATCACCTTCCTTTCTAGGGCAACCTGTCCTACCTACCAGCTGCCCATCAGGGTAATCCACTGATCACTTCTGTTTGCACACCCATCGTGCCACCCACATCTGTAGGGCGACCTTTCCTATCGCCTGCACCGTTTGGAATTTTGACCTCACCATGGAGCCTAAGTGAAGCCTGGAGCCTGGGAAAACAAAGCAGCAGCCACTTATTTCAGGACAGGGAAAATCCCACCCAACCCCAACGGTTAGCTGTTTAGTTGGCTGCTCTGCCGTGTAATATAGTTTCCCTGCAAGTGAAATTGTCCTCTTAGATTTTCATTCATTTTGCTGTTTCCTGTGGGTTTTGGGGAGAAGAGGAGCACCACCCCAGCACAGCTGCAAACTCAGGTGAGCAGGTTTACGCTCCGATGCTGGAGCTTTCGGCAGGTGGTCAGGCCTGTTTGCTTCAGGATGTGGAGAGAGGGGCAGAGTGGGTACTGGGGCTAGGAGACTTCCAGGAAACAGAGCTCCTACCTAAAAGGATAAACAGAGAAATATATTTTAGCCAGCCAGAGAGAAATTATTTCTAAAAACTCAATAGAAATGCACATTTAATCTTTCTCTAATTTTCTGGTTTATTCATTTAAAATTGCTGCATTTTAACTCTTCATATGGCAATTGGATAAGAAACAGGACAAGTCAGGCTACAGGGCAGGGATCTGTCCATCCTGAACAGAGCCCTTAGCAGATAAAAACATCAAATCCGTGACTCACTAATTATGAGTCATTAAGGCAAAGAGCTGCAGGGTCTAATTAAAGTCAAGTTATAGACTTTTAAGGATGAAATCCTCTTGGTTAAAGTGCTAATATTGAACATGCCCCAAAATAAAATCCAAAGTTTAGCAACCAGTAATGTAAGGATTATTTTTCTAAAGCAGAAAAATAATGAAGGATGGTTACTTTAATCATCTAATTTTTTAGAAGAAGCTGCCAAAAATGGGGGTTTCCTAATAGAACGCGAGTAAGATTTTTTGGCATAAAAGGGTTCAAAATTAATTCCAGCTTCTGGAAACTGACTCAATAGTCCCATGATAATTTTTTTGGATAAACATAGAAATGGACCCTTTTGGTGGTAGCTTGAAACTTACATTTGTTTTCTCTGAGTTCCTTCCTCAGGAAAGGACCCCCAGCCCTCTCAAAAAAAAAAAAAAAAAAAAAAAAAAAACAAACGTACCAAAGAACTAAACTCACCAGATCACCACATTCAGACACTGAGATGCCTGGCCTCTCATTTGCCAAGAGTGCTTCCTTGTCCCTGTCTAGTTCCTGGTTTCTTAGGCATGCTTACATTTCTTCCCTGCTATGAAAACCTCTAGTTTTAGTGGATCAGGGAGATGGATTTGAAACTGATCTCCCATCTCTTCGACTGTAGCAACTGATTAAAGCCTTCTTCCTTGGCAATACTTCGTGATTGGCTTTCTGTGTGGCAAGCAGCAGGACCTAGACTGAACCCCTGGTGTTTTCTTAACACTCCCTTCCCCTTATTTCAAGTCATCTTGTCTGTTCAGGGTTGAGCAGGGAGGACCCTGCTCATGTCTCAGCATTCATGAATAAATAAAAAGGACTTAGAATGAATTTATTCACATATCAAGGCTGCTTTCTTAGAGGGAGGGTTAGGGTCACTGTGAAAGAGTTGCTCCTGGCTGGGTGTAGTGGCTCACGCCTGAAATCCCAGCACTTTGGGAGGCAAAGATGGGTGGATCACCTGAGGTCAGGAGTTCAAGACCAGCCTGTGCAACATGGTGAAACCCTGTCTCTACTAAAAATAGAAAATAGCTGGTCATGATGGTGTGCACCTGTAATCCCAGCTACTTGGGAGGCCGAGGCAGGAGAATTGCTTGAACCCAGGAGGCAGAGGCTGCAGTGAGCTGAGATCATACCACTGCACTCCAGCCTGGGTGACAGAGTGAGACTCCGTCTCAAAAAATAGAAAAGATTTGTTCTTTTAGGTTTTAATATCTTCCCACTCATCTAAATCTTGATTCACTTAATTTGCTTGGTATGAACCTTTCTAAAGTTAGGGTTTACTTCTGCTTACAATCATCTGAATTATATCTCCTGAAATGAGATTCTAAATTTATAATAAACATTTTTTTTTTTTTTTTTTTTTTTTTTGAGACGGAGTTTCGCTGTTACCCAGGCTGGAGTGCAATGGCGCGATCTCGGCTCACCGCAACCTCCGCCTCCTGGGTTCAGGCAATTCTCCTGCCTCAGCCTCCTGAGTAGCTGGGATTACAGGCACGCACCACCATGCCCAGGTAATTTTTTTGTAGTTTTAGTAGAGACGGGGTTTCACCGTGTTGACCAGGACGGTCTCGATCTCTTGACCTCGTGATCCACCCGCCTCGGCCTCCCAAAGTGCTGGGATTACAGGCTTGAGCCACCGCGCCCGGCCACATTTTTTAAGTTATTACTCCATTTCTCACTTGGTTTGTTCATTTTGAAGTTGCTGCGTTTTAACTCTCGATTGCTCAATAATGAACAGTCAGTGATTTGAGCAAGGAGGAGTCATGAGTCAAAATGGTTCACAGCCTCCCTCGGTTTAGGAGCCCTTACCTGGAAACAGCCTGGATGTCCTGAGGCAGAATAGGGTGTGGAGACAGAGAACCTAAGGCCGTTTCACGTTGACTTTTTAGAAATAAATTGAAAGGAAAGCCCTAACTTTCCTTGCTTAAGTAACAAAAGAACCAGAGGGTACTCCCTTTTCGAACCCTCACCTTTTCTGCACAGCAGAGGGGAAATTGAAAGTACCTCTGATAGGTTGCAAGAAGCAATCAATCAGATATTTGCATAGGAGTTTAACTTTGTGACTGCAGCCTCTGATTCCACAACCAATTAGATTCATTGTGGGCCGTGCCTTCATTTGCATCGAAGTGCAACTTTGTAACTTCACTTCAGCCTCTGATTGGTTGCTCTCTGCAGCCAATCAGATGTTTGCATATGAGTATGACCTTTGTAGCTTCACGGCAGCCTCTTCAGAAAGCAGCCAATCAGATTGATTGGGGGCCATACTTAATTTACATGGGGTGAACACCAAGTGGCCAGTGGGAAACCTCTAGCTGGCACTTGGCCGGAGAAGATTCTGTATCAGGGCCCTTGAGAGGCTGCTGGGGCCTGCTCCCACACTGCGGAATGTACTTTCATTTTCAATAAATCTTTGCTTTTGTTGCTTCATTCTTTCTTTGCTCTGTTTGTGTGTTTTGTCCAACTCTGTTCAACGTGCCAAGAACCTGGACACTCTCAATCAGTAACATAGCCCAGAGACCTTCCTCTGGCCCATGTGGTCTCCCTGGGCCAGAGAAAAAGGGGGGCTCTCTTGGTAGCCAGCCCTCAGGTTCATGGCCTGATAAGTGCCCCTTCCTTCAAGAAGCTATAGCCCCAGCCAGGTGCATGGCTTGGCAAGCTGAGTGTGAGCTGCATTCATCCTTCACAAGTTCCTTTGTTGGGTGCTGTTGTGCAGTGTGCAACCTGCACAGCCGTACCTGGAATCCTCCTAATGTAGAGGATTAGACACAAGCATCAGCATAAATACAACAGGATGGGACATTATATGGCTAAGAAAGCTATCAGGTGGTAGGAGAATGTTTGTTGAGCAAGGCATTGTTTTTAAGGTAATATCAAAAAAGAAAATAGCTTCAATAGTGCAAAATATATACACAAACACTGGAACTTCAGAGAAAGGCAGAAGGAGCATAAACCAAAATTTTCACTGTCCTTATCTCTAGGAGATGAGACAGCATATGACTTTTTCCTTTGTGCCTTTCATGCTTTAAGTTTTCCTCATGTATAACTTTTGTAATTAAAAGAAAAATTACAGTCATCCCTTGGTATCAGCAGGGATTGGTTCCAGGACCCCTTGCAGATATCAAAATTTGAGGATGCTCAAGTCTCTGATATAAAATGGTGTGATATTTGCATATAACCTATGCACAGCCTTCCATATACTTTAAATGATCTCTGGAGTACTTCTAGTACCTAATGCGATGTAAATGTTATGCAAACAGCTGTTATGCTGTATTGGTTTTAATTAGTTTTATTGTTGTATTGCTTTTATTTATTTACTTTTTAAAATATTTTCCATCCTTGGTTGGTTGAATTCATGAATGTGGAACCTGTGGGCACAGAGGGCCAACTGTCTGGCTGATTCTTATTACTCACAGTAGTTAGATTCTGTAAAGTCACCACAAACATGGAATTAGCCAATACTGGCCATTGCTCTCAGGGAAAATAGGGTTAGTTCCCATGAGCCCATGGCCACAATATTTGTACCAAATGATCAATAAGTCACCCTGTTTTATGTGTGTTTCTGTTTACAGACACCTTACTGAATATATATTTCTTCAAAATAATTAATAAAAAATAATAAAACATGAGCTGAGAAGGGTTTAGCATTTCTCTGACCCTGAGTAATGTGACCATAAATTTCTTTGGCTTTCAGCCTCACAACAATGCTTCTGTCCCTACCGTTTATTTTAAAGCAGTCCTCATCCCATGGATCCACATATTTAGGCCCTTCCTGTCTTTTCCGCAGCTTCATCCCACACTAGTGACGCCGATCCGGTACCTTCCGGGGCCGTCTCAGGTACAGATTGGCAAAGATCTGCTTCTACTTCCTTGACGTACTGTTGTCAACTCTCGAATGGTGGCTCTGGCACGAAGGGCGCTGCAGCCCTGGCTGGGCACAGCTTGCCTAACGCTGCATGTTCTCTGGGGGTGCGTCGCCTTCACTTAGGAACACCAGGGAGCACTCAGGGGCCATGTAAGGTGGTGATATCACCAACGAAAAGCATAGAAATGCAATGACAACGACAAAATGGCACAGCCGAAAGGACGCGTTTCCAGTACTGAGAGCCATCAAAGAAGGCACAGTGCCGCCTGCCCGACCTCGGAGGGCAACATGTACGCTGGGCGACTCGAAGTTTTCGCTGCTTTTGGTGCATTGGAGAATGACCTGAAAAGCACCTCGGGTGCTGATTTTAGAGAGGAGGCAAATACGTAAACATGGAATCCCAACCAAGAAAGGCCAACTGTAATTAACAACTGGCAAATCAGATTTTCATTGATGTCATTTTGATTACATTTCTGATCTCCTAGGTAAATCACTTGGCTCTAAATTCACTAAATTGCCGTTTTCCGAACACAGGGCTGCTGTGCAGCCTGCCTGATGTGCTCTTCACGAGGGAATTATAATCCATAAAATTTAACGTCATTAAATATGCTTTATGTTAGAGAGCAGTAATTTCCAATCAAAATCATTACGCCTAGGTTTTATTTTTCTGGGTGGAATTTAATGGATGAAGCACTGAATCGAAGCATATGTGCTGAAATCCAAGTGCAGCCCCAGTGACAGGGAGAGAGGCCTCTGGCATAAAGGGCAGGGTTACTTTTAGGGGAGTTTCACACTTGGGGGGATTGCATTTCACTTCCCTTGGATTGAACCCCACCCAGCACCTGGGAAAATAGACCCCCCTCAACCTCCCCCCACCCAGGCAGCTCTGCCTGCCAGCACTGCTTCAGAGAGAGGTTTAACTTAGTTAACAGGAAACAGCATCAATAAACATCAGCTCTGCAAGGCTCTCACCCAACTCCAGGGCCCCAGGCTCAAGCTGAACACACCCTCTGTCTTGGCAGAGCTCCCTGCCTTGGTGGCTCTCCCACATGGCTCTCCGGAAACCTCCACCATCCCCTGAGAAGCAGGGGCCCTTCGTGGCCGCAGCCCGTTCTGCCTCCAGCTGGAGTCACCACTCCCATTGCTAGGGAGCACTCTGCTTCCCATGGTACCTCGATGGGGCTTTCGTGAGGCTGGGTGGAGGACGGGGGTGGGGGTGGGGGTGGTGAGCAGGCAGAGCCTTCTCTTCTTCAGTCTTTCTCCCCAAGACTTCTCCCATTGTTTGTGTTAAGGATGGCCCTTGGCAACTTGGCAGGATGGGCAAACTTCAACAAACGCCATGAGTATAAAAAGAAAGAAACGTGTGAACAAAAAGGTGCACATAGATCCTATGTTAATAGCCACGAGATTAATAGCAACCCTAGTTGATGGGGTTTGAGAAAGAGGGATTTTATCAGGTTATTTGCTCTAACCTTGCAGGCAAAGAGTGGACGTTTACATGACGTCTGCCTTCGACCAACCAAGGGAAGTGCAGAAGACACTGTTCCTTATAAAAAGGGGAGAATATTATATAACCTGCCTAGTGCCACAATCGAACAAGAAAGGGTAAAAGGAGAGGCTTTGAAAACTCAAGCTACTGCGTTAATGTGATGGCTTATTACTGTCAAATCGCATTCTATGCAGAAAAGCCAGGCATGAGTCTTCCAACCTCATGATTGCTTTTTAATAGCAATCTCAGTGTTCTCTCCTTTAACAGTTGACATTGGCCCACATGAACAATTATAATATATAAGAAAAAACATTATAAGAAAAGCCACAAAGAGGTTTAGCAACTGTGTTTCTGTGCCTACTAAAACAGCATTCATATGGGGCTCCTCTGGCCCTCATAGACACCGAAGCATTACGAAGGCAATACTCTTGTTGCTAGGAAGATGATCTGTTCCAGGAATAACAGGGCAAATTAATTCAACACATTGGTACATGTTGGGAACGTAATTTAAGCAACTTCACATGTGTTGGTAATGATCTATCCAGCCGTTCAACTCTTCCTTCTGGGGCAAGAAAAGCAAAGTCTTCCTCAGCCATGCTAGGTGGGTTGCAGTTGTGGGTGGACATGGCCAGGGGACCAGGTACCCCCGAGAAGCTGCCTGATGCAAAATGCTCATGAGTGGGCCAGTGTAAGGAGGGACCACCAATTCTGGAAAAGACTGTGCTGGTCTCCTGGAATCTGAGAACAGGGCTAATATGTCTCTCTGCATCAGGGCCCTCTCTCAGCTTTGGGGCCCTTTTAATTTCAAATTTTATAAAGACCCCCAAATAATTAACTTTATGGTAATTGATTCACGAATGAACTAAATATATACATTTAAATATCTACTTAGATATACTGTGCAATATACACATGTATCTCTGTATGCATGTATATATACAGGTTGCATGTGTACATGTATGGGTTGCAGATGTGTATATATATATGGGTTGCAGATGCATGTATATGGGATGCATCTCAGTTCACTTGCTGGTTGTCTGCTTCCATCCTCGGGATGCATTTCCATACAGATGGATTTCTATACATCTGTCCTGTTCACTTCCGAAGCCCAGGGCATAGAACAGTGCCTGGCACATGGCGGTGATCAGTGTGTATTTGGTGAATAAAGGAATGCACAGAGGGCGGCAGTCTTGGCATTGACTCGGGTTTCTCCAGGACTGTGATTGCAGATGCTTCATTTCACAAACACGTTTCTTTTCTTCTCTGCCTCTATTAGCCAGTGCCAGAGATTCCCAATCCCATCACATTTGGGGCCTTTCCCAGGGCAGCTCCCAGGGCTCCCAGCAGGACTGGCTGGCTGCCTCATGACCTCAGCCTCCTTTGGGCCGTGCTGCTGTCCCTGTCGGTGCACCCACGCCCATTGGATCTTGCTGGTGTTTCTCCGATGACTGCAGTGCCCTTTGGGCCTGGGCTTCTCTGCCAAGCACAGCTGCAGCTAACAGACCCAGGGTTGCCAGGCTCCAGGGTCTCACAGAGACCCTGCCTTTGTGCCTGCTTCCTCCTGGGGGACCAGGCCGGTTCTGCCAAAGCACTGGGTGGTGAGGTTTTCCACAAAGTGCAGACAGTGCCTCTTCCTGCATTTTGTGTGAAGAGTCTCTGCATTCAGCAGCACTGTCCACTTTCACCATGCCCTTGCGGCACTTCTGTTTCTCCCATATGAATCTCTGGGGCTCGGGCCAGGAGATATAGAAATTCCAAGGATGTCCTGTGGCATAGACCACTCCCCCTGCCCCTAAAGCAGATGCCCACTGTGCCCACTCACTCTTCCCTCAGAGTGAGCTCCTGGCCATGGTGCCCCTGGCAAACACAGGTCTGAGGGGCCTGCCTCATGGGTCATCAGAAAAGCCCAGGCAAGGGTGGATTCCCAGTGGGAGATTAAGCTGTTGCCCACACCTCGTCTGTAACACAGGCATTCGGGCTTCTTCAGAGAGGTGGGTCTAGATGACAGAACAGGACCACCCAGCAGGGGCCTAGGAGACCCTGGTCCGGCTGTCTTGGGTGCGTCAAAGCTACCCTCCGTGACCCTCTTTGGACACACAGGCACATCTAAGATCAAGCTCCGCTCCCTGCACAGTGTGTGGCCATCAGTGACCTCCTGGATCTCACAGTCACCACTGGGACACCCTTCCTTCCTGGGCCTCCAGGTTCCTCCAAGCCTGCCTCTCAGCTCCTTCCATGGGAGAAGCTCAAACATCAAGACACAGGCCCCTGCCTCTAGCACAGTCTTCCCTTTTAGCTCCAGACTTCTCAGCATTGAAGTGTGGAACCTCCACACACCTGCAGCCAGGCTCCCATTCCGTTGTGTTGAAGTCTGAGGCTTTGGCTGAACACGGTCTGCTGTGAGGATGTCTGGAGTCTTATTGCTCCTGTGGCTTTGCCCCATGCCCTGTGATGCATGGCCTGGTCTAGGCCTTCCCTCCCTGGTCCTCTCCAGGGAGGGGCTAACCCTTGTCACAATCTGGCCAGCTCTGCACAGCACCTGATTGCGATTCCTCAAGTCCCCTGGCCCGTGGAGGGCGCCCTTCAAGCCACTGGCATCGAATCCCAGTTTTCTGATATTTCTTTGGCATGTTGTGGGAGGTGGTGGTAGAAGAGGTTCAGTGCATGGGCTCGGATCACTATTTATACATAAAAATTCAATTGAACTAGGGTTTGGTTTACTAGATAAATAATTCTTTAAGAAAATGATGAAGACTCTGTTCCTGCCTTTGTCTTTCTCTCCTTCCCTGGCCCTCCCTCCTTCCTTCTTTCCTCTCTTTCATTAATTTTTATCTGCCATGTCTAACAAAGCCTAAATGACAATGGCCTGCCTCCTCAGCTACCCTGGGCACATGGCACATTAAACAGAAGTAAACCTCTGAGCCCGGGTGTGGTGACTCACACCTGTAATCCCAGCACTTTGGGAGGCAGAAGCAGGTGGATCACAAGGTCAGGAGTTCAAGACCAGCCTGGCCAACATGGGAAAGCCCTGTTTCTACTAATAATACAAAAATCAGCTGGGTGTGGTGTTGCATGCCTGTAATCCCAGGTGCTGGCGAGGCTGAGACAGGAGAATGGCTTGAACCCAGGAGGTGGAGGTTGCAGTGAGCCGAGATCACGCCACTGCACTCCAGCCTGGGGGATCGAGTGAGACTCCATCTCAAAAAATAAATAAATACGACTAAACCTGCCATGGGGCTGGCTTCTCCATCTCTGCTCCTCGCCGGGCAGAAGGTAAACACTGTGCCCTCAGGGCTGGTCACCAAGGGCATGACATTCACGGTAAGAACCACTTTGATGTTAGAACCTGAAGGTGACATGACCGACCTGGGCCTTTCCCAGAGGAGTGCTTCTGGATCTCGCATTCTGCAGGTGGAGAGGGTGCTCTGAGTGGAATGGGGGCATTCCAGGAGAGCCCTGCATCTGGGTGCCAATGCCAGGGAAGGGTGACCGGAGCAAGAGTTTCTTTATGAGATGGTGAAGCCTGGAGAGCAGTAGAGACCACGGGTCACACGTGGGCACCAGGCTCGTTAGCTCTGCGGTCATAGAGGCCGTGCTTGTGAGTCGATAATGGGAGAATCCCGAGGGGTGCCAGGTGATGCCCAGGCTCTTCAGGGCAGGGGCCAAGGTGGCACTGTCCTGGCAGATGGGACTAGGGAGGACCTTGGGAAGAGCTAAACTCACCTCCTGATGGCACACAGGTCCAGGCCTGCATGTGTGGCTGTCTGGACAGAGACAGCCCTGTGTCCTGGAGCGGGGATGGGACATCTTAGAAGGCTCCAGGGATAGCTTTGGGCCTCAGTGTGCTTCAGAGTCACCCGGGTGAACACTCAAAGGAAAGGAGCCACAATGGCAAGCCAGGAGAGCCACTGCTTCCCGGGCAGCCGTGACTTTAGAAGGTGAGCAGCGAGGATAGGTGCGTCCCGGAGGCCACCCCGGTGGCACCCTGCTGGGTGCACCACGTGCCTGATGTAGCTGTGGCCTTGACTGAGAATAGTGTCAGTCCCTCCTCAGGGAGCTCACGCTGACCGCAAGTGTCAGGCTTTTGGCACGAGCTCCACTTCCTATGTGCCTCTTTCCCGCCGGGCTCTTTACATTAGATCAGCTGATAAGAGAATGTCTAATCATAACATCTCACAAGGAGGAAAAGGGCTGTCAAAAGTCAAATAACTTGACCTCCCGGAGCATCAATAAGGCAAGACATGACTTTTCTTGAAAGCTGCGTCTCCTGAGAATGCCAAATTCCAGACTTAGAGTCAGAGCCGAAACCCAGTGCATCCATCAGCTCAGACCCTCATCACCCGTGAAGGGTGGAGTTGCTCACCCTGGGACTTGGGGGCCCACACTGCAGCTGAGAAGTAACCCAGCGCCCAAGAACTGCAGCCTGTGGGGCAAATCAATCATGAAAACTTTCAGGAAATCATGACCTGATTTATTCATAGGAGGTAGGTGCTGAAAGAGAAATTAAAGCATTGAAGACACAGAGAAATTTCCATCTTGGAAAAAAATCTCTTGAGTAATTTAATGGCTGTGTCTGGACAGAAACCTAGGGTTTTTTTCTGAATCGTACAGCCAATTCTATGGGACACCTATCATGCAGGGCCGCAAGGCTCGGCTGTCAAGAAAGCAGGGACCAGCAGCTCGTCTCAGTTCTTTGTGGGAAGGGGTTTCGTGGTTTAGAGGCAGGAAGTCGTGGTGTTGAAATTGGCTGGACATCCGGTATAAAATGTATGTGTAGAGAGAGTCATGTGCAAATGTGAGCGTTCAAGGCAGGCGGCCCGGACGGAGGAAAGGCGAGGACAGGCCGGAGGAGCGGGCCACATCTTGGTGACCCTCGTGTTCCCGCTGGGCGTCTTGGAGATGTCCAGGTGGCAGTAGTCAGTGCTTGCGTGGAGCAGCCAAGGACGCTGGGTAGTTACGGAGCCTGCACTCGGCCAGCATGGCCTGCAGAATGAACCCACATGTTGGTCACACACGTAACTTAACCCTGCAATTCCCTCATCATGCTGGAAGACAGTCATCTGTCATTGCCCCATGTGGGAAGAGAATTAAGAGCAGAGAAACCAGGTAAGTTTATGAACTTTTTGGTTTCAATTAAAAAAAAAAACAGGGGAGTGGCTTGGATGTGCAGCCAAATTATTTGCAGAAAACAGCAGTGGACTTCCCGTGTCTTCCGTGAAAGTCCAGACAAGCACCATTCATAGTGAGGATAGTGGCAGAAGCAGCCAGCTGGGAGAGATGTTAGAGAGGCAGAGACTTGTTTTAGGACCTATGCTCTGCCAGCCCTCATCTGGCTGAGTTCTAGAGGTGGTGGGCAGCAATAAGAATCCTCTACATCAGTAGATCCCGCCTGCAGTGATCCCACGCCTTCCTTCCCAAGGGGTGCCAGGATAGCAGCGCATCTTGGAGAGAAGCCAGGTGTGCAATGTGGCACCGGAATGTCAGAGAAGCAGTGGGGATGGAGTCCTGGCAGATGTACCTGTGGGGACTCTCAGAATCCCTTAGACACTCAGGAGGTGCAAATGGGTCCTACTGGGGCCAAAAAGGGCTTGGAGGTCATCTGAGAAGGAGCAGCTGGCAAACCTGTGCTGTCTAGGAGGAAGGTGTTCCCCACTCCCAGGAGCTCGATTAGAGTGGGGACAAGGTCACCGCAGCTGCTGTCAGCTCTGGGGGATGGTGATGTCTCAGGCCAGGCTGGATGGTCATATTTCAGTGGGTGGCAGCAGGTGATCATGGCTAAAGAGACAGCGGGACACGTGGAAGCTGCATGCACAGATACTAAGAGTCAAACGTTGGCTCCTGATGCCATGATGGGGTCAAGTGTGCACTGAACACATCTGTGACCCTGGAAGAAGGACTCTAGAAGCGGGGGGAGGGGAGGTACTGAATTGGGCTGAGTTTCATCCTGAAATTACTAAAAAGTCACCAGATCTGGCTAAGTTTACTTGAAAGAGACTAGATTGTTTTCCATTTCCAGGCGGTACCAGAGGCTCAAAGTACAAAGTTGCGATATGGGGAAATGTTTGTGTACCTGGGTTAGTGACTTGTGAAATTAGAATCTGCCACAAGTAACTGTTGAATCCAGCGAGTGAGGTTCCCTGAGCTCAGCATCACGGGGCGTTGAGCATCTGTCACCTCTGGCGCTGTGCTCAGCACTGTCCTGGCGTCTGGCATCGGCACACTCAACTCTCCACAAAGCTCTCCATTTAGAGACAAAGAACGTGGCATGTGGAGAGTTAGGGGACTTAGCTAAGGTCACCCAGACAGACGGGGCAACTTGATTCAAACCAGGTCTGCCTGATCACTGCACCTGGGGATTCAGTCTCTGATTGTGTTGGGTGGAGAGAGGGAGAGGAGAGGCTGAAGATGGGATCCCTGAACATCCCAGCACTTGAGAGAGATGGCAGAGGAAGGAACAGTCAGGGGATGTAGAGGAGACAGAATTCAGAGACGACTCGGGAAAGAAAGATTCTGAGAAGGTGAGGAAGAAAGTATCTCAGGAAGGAAGGAGAGGTGACCTCTGTCTTTTTGTCCAGAGATGCCATATAATCCATGGTGCTCACTGGATTTGGCAACCAGGACTTCACTGGTGACCGCAGCAAGAGTGTTGGAGGAAGACTGGGGTCCCAAGAGAGCTTGTGGTGGGCTGGAACATGAAAGGAGCAGAGCAGGCTGAGATGGTGTGGAGATGGCTTTCTAATTAACCTCTTCAGGAAATCAGATAGATGGGGAAACATTGTATTTTATTACAGTGTTAGAAGATACTGATTATACTTATTTGTTTAGGCAAAGAAGTCAGTAGACAGAGACAGACTAACGATAAAGGGGAAAGTGCATTGCTGAGGAAACCAGGAAGGAGAAGGGACCAGCCTCCTGTCTTTTAGATGCCACTCTCCTCTTGTTCTTCTGCTTTAGAAGAGTCTCATCCTGCTTCAGATGATCCTCTCCTCCTGCTCTTCATACCTTGATGTAGTTCTCTCCAACACTGAACAGGACTGCATGTAACCTAACAGACATCAGGGAACTGATGAAATGTCACTTCTAGGCAAGGCTATATGAGACATTGTGGCTTCCACCTTGCTCTCTCTCTCTGGTGGAAGCCGGCCGCCATATTGTGAGGGCACTCAAGTAGCTCTGCAGCAAAGATCATGTGTGGAGGAACTGAGGCCTCCGGCCAAGAGCAGTGAAAAAGAGGCTTCTGCTACTAGCCATGAGAGTAAGACAAATGGGAAGTCAGTTGTCCAGCCCCAGAAACTTTCAGATGACTTTAGCTCCTGCTGATATCTTGACTAACACCTTGTGAGGGACTCTGAGCTAGAACCCCCAGCTGAGCTGTTCTGGAATTCCTGGGCTTTGTGAGATGTTTACTGCAGTTCTGTGCCACTGAGTTTAGGAGTAGTGGATTATTCAGTAATAGGCAAACAATGCAGTGTCGGCAAAGGTAGATGTGATTCTAGAGGTGAAAATGCTGGGCAAGTTGAGACTATTTGTGCTTGGTGATTCCACTGTTCCTGTGAAGGGAAAGGCAAGGCCCACTGGATGTCAGATAACGGAGGTGGAAGAGAGAGGCTTGGAGGCCATAGAGAAGGTTCCACACACTCCGTAAGAGGAAGGAGGGAGGAGGAAGAAGGCCAAACCCTCTCTGTGTATTGCTGTGTAGATCTAATAATGGAAAAGAGGAAAATGATCTTCATAGCACTGCTCCGTGTCTCAGAAGAAGAAACATTATCTGATCATCTTGGGGTTTGAGAGACAAGTCACAGGGTGGAATTCTGTGGGTCATCCAGGCCATTGTAGGGGAGGGGGAGAGGGAGACTGCAGCAGGACACAGGAGGGGTGAAAGTGAGAAAAGGCGAAACAGGCCACCCAGTCTTTCAAGTGTGATAGTAGCACATGAAGAGGGAGAATCGGAGAAGCTTTCCTTTTTTTTTTTTTTCTTTTTCTCTTTCTCTTTGTGTCTTTGGGTTCTTTATTTTTTCTTTCTTAAAGATAGAAGATTCTTCAATGTGTTAATTAGTTTAGGAAAATAAGCCAGTATACAGGAAGAAACTTAAGATAAAAGAAAAAATGGTGTGTACTTTGAGCAAAGTGTAGGTGCCATGAAAGCCTCCTTATCTTTCAGATGGGCTCATTGATCCTGTAATTCCCTGTCTCCCACGTGTGGCCTCTGTGCGGGGTGCTGGGTGTGGGGAAGTGAGCTACACACAGAGCTCTCTGCCCTACTCTGGGTTTAGTGAGGGCAGCAGCCACGCAGGCACACAGATGGATCCCTGCAGTGTGTGAGGGCCACGGAAGAAACGAACCGAGTAGAGAGCCAGCGTAAGCACAGGACACCTGGCCAAGACGGAGCCCTAGGCGAGCCTCAGGGCTGGCCCTGCTGAGCCAGGGGCCTTGGAGGCAGCACAGCGACTGCCCTGCTGACTGCTCCTCCAGATGCAGATTCTCACTCATGGAGAACCTTAGGCTCTGGCCACCTCCTGCACGGGACAAAGGGACACCTTTGTGCTCCTTCACTCTCGTCTCCCAGAGAATAGAAAAGAATACCTTTTAGATGAACTTCCATAGAACAAAAACAATCAAGCAGAATCCTTGTGGGCTGTGAGCATTTCTATCCCCAGCAGCCTGTGGGCTTCTTTCAATGGCAAATGAGTTCTCAGGTTTGTCACCAGGTGCCTGCGTCCATCTGGCTGCCAGTGTCATGAAAAACAAAAATGAAAAAACGAACTCTTATCTCCCTAACCAGGGTCTCTTCGTGTCCAGCAGTACCTTTCAGTGGAGTTGGAATTTGTCTTTGCCCTACAACAGATTGAATGGAAAAGGAACATTTCATCAGCTCTGTAAACAAAGACTGTCACCTGAGTTAAAAGGAAGAAAATCACTTTATCGAGGGTGAGAAAGCCATTAATAAAACTCTGCAAATTAGAATCCAGGCTTCTGATCTTTCAAATCCAGGCTCCAAGCAATGGAGATTCTATAGAGATTACCTCTCCTGCCTGGGAGAGGCCCAGAAAGATCTAAGAAATCCCTGGAGGTGGGTGTGTGCTGGGGAGGCAAGCCTGAATCAGCACATGTTAAATATGCTCCTGCATGCTGCAGCTGATAGATGGCCATGGGATCATTCTGTTGTCGTTGTTAATGGTATCATTTGAATCGTGGATCTGTCGCTAAGGAAACCTGCCTCTGCTTGATTTTGATGGAAAGGCTTTGAGCATTTCTGCACTGGGTAGGAACAGAATCTAGCCTCCTGCGTACCATTTTTATCAACAAGACACAGGAAAGAAACAAGGTCATAATTACTAGAAGGATATTTTCTTCCAGTCCCCCTTTGTGTGTGTAAATGGCTCATTTCTTTCTTAAATATCAGGAAATAAAATGCCATTTTAAAATATGGACATATCATGAGCTCTATAAATCAGATATTCTAGCTGGTTCCCAGATATTTCAAAAGTATTTGTATCCTGAAAAAAAAAAAAAAGCACATGAAGATGAAACAAACCCCTTTTGTATTTAAGGGCAGATTGGATTGTCTCTTTAAAACACCATCCAGGGAGGATGACAGTGAGTCTGGTGGCATTATTCTTGTCTTAATTTTTTTTGTCTTTTTCTGATGGGAGAAATCTTTCTTTGAAGATATGCTGCCTCTCTTGGATATAATATGCAAAAGGTTGCTCTTTGTATATGTTTGATGAAGGAGAAAATAATTAGAAAGCCATATCTGCATGTAAGCAATTAAAAATATCAAGGGCTTATTTTCTCAAAGTAGCAATTCTCTCTAACAAAGTAAATATCATGGACCAGATATTTGGATTGAACCTACTTTCCTGCATGGAGGATATTATTTGCTTGAGTAGTTAAATTTGTTTTCAAAGAGTCTACAAATGTCCATGTTGACAGTCATAAGGAAATGAGATTAGGTCGGCTGTGCCACTTATGCAGGTGGCCTTTGTTTATGCAGGACTTTTGTAACCTGATAATTAAGCCAGGCGAACCCAAGGCTTGGCTGTCATCTTGCCAGGCCTCATGCTGTCCGGGACACCTGCAACTCCCTTCCCAAGCCACACCTGTCTAAATCTTGCCCCAAGACGCAGTTCCGATTGTACCTCAGTGATCAGATGTGGTTTACACAGTGTTGGAGGCTGTGGGCTGCTCCTCTCTGCAATGCATTCTCTCGGTTTGGCTTTCACCTTTGTTGATATTTAAAATAATTTGTGTGAGTGATTTATTTGCTTGTAGTAGTCCTTCTTTAGACAGAGATTAGAACCATATTCACATATTTTTGAATTTGTTGTGAACTCATTGGTTCATCCAAATTTATTGGGTATGGTTAAAGTGAAGATGTAATCTTATTTATTTACTTATTTAACCAAAGAGCCAGCTCTTCTGGTGCTTTTTGGTAAATACTCCCCTGGTTTCCTGGCTGGGACGCATTCTCTGCAGGTATCAAGGTCTTACTCATACTGAAGCCCGTTCTGAATCTCTTCCATTCCAGCATCAGTTTCTCTGTGCTTGAATCAGTTCTATATGATTTTAATCACTTTGGCTCCAACTATCTCTGTCCAGGTAGCATTGAGTGGGAATTCTTTCCAGCGTCTGGGAAATCACTGCTTTATATTCTCCAGTTCCCGAGCTTAGGTAATTTTACAGCTTTGTGACTGAGATTCCGTGCACATTCCCATGGGTTCTGAGGAGAGAGCAGCCTTGTGGCTGCACATGCGGCTCTCACCTCTACCCGGAACCTCCCTTCTGGGGCCTCCCTAGTGGCTTCCTCTGTTTCTTTGAAGCCCTGGTGGGTGGCAGTGTCTGTCCTTCCACTTTTCATCTGATTTGGCAATTGTAGGTCTTTGGCAGAATCCATGTCTATACCTGATAGTACGTCCAGGGGGTCCTCTACAGTCCAGGAGGCTAAACCATCGCTCATGACCTTCCCCCAACCCTCCCTCTGTTTATTCTGCATTTCTTAGACTCACACCAGCTCAGGCAGACACCTCCCTGTCAGTGTCACCATAATTCCCCATCCGGGCCCTTTCTTTGCAGCCCCCTTGCCAGTGCCCTAGGCCATCACCTGATTATTGCAATTGCTTTTGTGAAGGCCTCTCCTGGCCAGGCCTTTCCCCGCACACCTGCCTAGTTTCAGGGCACACACATGGACTCTCATTCTTGTGCAGCTCCCAGCTCCTGGAGGGAAGCCACAAGGTCACAGTGTCAGTGGGGGAAGCTTGCCGTTTTCAATCTATCTGTGAAACCCAGGTAAAAGGAAATCTATTTCCTCTCTACTCACACACAGCACTTCACTTCTGACACCAAATTTGTGGGTTTTCTTGATACTCCAATCAGTTCTCTAGTTCTTAGAGGACATCGACTGGGTGTCTTACAATTCGATTCAGTTCTGATCCTATATGACCAGAGTCAGTTTTAGACCCCGTAAGCTAAGGGCTCAGTCCCATAACACTGCCCCCTCCTCAGATGCCAGTAGCAAGACCAGACTGTCACCTGTGCCTCTGATCAAAGCTGTAAATTGGAGGTCCCCAGGACCTCCCTTTCATGTTCAATGATTTACTAGAACAGTTCACAGGATTCAAGAAAACAGTTCATATACTAACTTACCAGTTCAATATAAAAGAATGCAGCTCAGGGAGAGCAGATGGGAGAGACGCACTGGGAAAGATTCAGGAGGGGGTGTGCAGATCCTCGCCCACCCTGATGAGCCCCTGTCCCTGTGTTCACACTAGCCTGGAAGCTCTCTGAACCCTGTCCTTCTGGGGTTTTGTGGAGGCTGCATTAAGTAGGCATGATTGATTAAATTATTGGCCATTGTTGACTGAGTCAGTCTCCAGTTATTTCCTGCCAAGGAGGTCAGGGAGTGGGGCAGAAAGTTCCAGCTCTAATCACAGGGTTGCGTCCCCTGGCAACCAGCCCCATCCTTAGGGCTTTTCCAAAAGTCTCCTCTTCAACATGGGGGTGGTTGAAGGAGGCTTGTTATGAATAACAAAAGATGTTTCCTTTTTGAGATTTGTTTTAGAGACAGAGCCTAGCTTTGTTGTTCAGGCCGGTCTCACACTTCTGGCTTCAAGTGATCCTACAGTCTCAGCCTCCCAGGTAGCTGGGATTACAGGTGCCAGCCACCTCACATGGCTAAAAGATGTTTGTTTAATCTTTATGGCTCCAGTCGCTTTGGAAATTACAAGGGTTTTAGAAGCTCTGGCCAGGAATCAGGAATGCAGACCAAATATATATATATATTTCTTATTATATCACAATGCCCCACCAGATGTTCAAACACACACACATTCATCTCCTGTAAACATACACCTTGAACAGAAACAAACTTCACAAAACAATAGTTCCTCTTAATCCATGTAATGCCCCCAGTGTTGCTCTTCTGTTCATCAGCCATGCCTCCTAGAGTTCATAAAATACTAATGTGACTAACGTAAAGGACAAAGTTAGGCGCCTCTAGTTTAGCAGATGTGGTTTGTCACAATATGACACCAAATTATTATGCTTTTTAGAATAATTTCTTCCCATGCAGACTTAACTACCAGGGACTGAACTAGTTCTTCCAAAAATGCAACATACTTTTCAATTTCTATCCTTAGCATACACCTGTTCCTCCCATCCACCTGCTCCAACAAATAACTCTCCTGATGAGACCCTATTGCCGTTCCAGACCCAGCTCAATGATCTCTTCCAAGAGGAGCCCCATCGCCCTGTCCTCTAATATCTCCAAACCCTTTCCCCACTAATAACCTTCAACTTACTTTAAAGATTAAAATAATGCATGATCTAATATTTTTCACATTGAAACTCTAATATTTTTAAAGTATGACCCTTAGAGCAATGTGATATAATGAATAATATGTCTGTTCTCTGTTCCCAGTTCCTGGCACAAAGCTTCACTAAACCTTGGTATTTCCTAAATGATAGGAGTGTCCTTTGTTATTCAAACAAAACCTCTATTGACCTTGCTGAACGGACACTAATGAGGCGCGACCTTAGATATTTCATGGGAGGGGCTGGCCATGGCCAGGACAAAAGGGCTGAGAACGTAATCAGAGTGTTGGAACTCTCAGCCTTATGCCCTGACCTTTGAGGAAAGGAAGGAGGCTGAAGATGGCGTTTAATCACATAGCCAATGATTTAATCAATTGTGTCTAGACAACAAAACCACAGATGAGAACTCTGAACACCAAAACCTCAAGAAGCTTCCTGGTTGGTGAACAGATCCACATGCTGATATAAACTCCAGGCAGTTAGTGTCAGAGCTAAAGGACACCATTCCTGGAGCCTGAAGAACCATAGCCACGGTTCTTGGGAGCGTGATGGACCCAAATCCACAGGGAAAATCGGGAAGATCTGTGCCAACCACCTGGACCCTCAAGACCTTGCCCTGTGTGTCTCTTCCTCTGACTGTCCATCTGCAGCCTTTAAAATAAAACTGTAATTATAAGTATAGGGCTTTCTTGAGTTCTGAATTGTTCTACAGAATTAATAAACTTAAGGTGAGGATCTTGAGAATCCTCAAATTTGTAGACAGGTCAGACAGAAATGCAGGTACCCTGGGGACTCCATTTGCAGAGGGCATCTCAAGGAAGGGCAGTCCTGTTGGGTAACTTGCCCTTTAATTTATGGAATCTGATACAAACTCCCAGCAGTTAGTGTCAGAACTGAAACTCTGCCCTTAACTTGTGGGGTCTCAGCTTGGCACCTGATAGGAACTCCAGGCAGCTGGTGTCAGAGAGGAAAGACTTTGCCTTTCACCTGTGGGGTCTGAGCTTGGGATCTGATAGGAATTCCAGGTAGTTAGTGTCAGAGCTGAAGGACTTTGCCCTTAACCTGTGGGGTTTGAGCTAATCCTGGTCAGTGTCAGAATTGAAATGAATGCTAGGGTATCCAGTTGATGTCAGAGAATTGGTTTTGAAACTGTAGACGTTCTAATCTCCTGGAATTGCTGATAAAAACTCAGACCCCAGATCCTGAGGATCATATAATCTGGGCCAGGGAATCTTCATTTTAAGGAGTGTATAAATGATACTCATGCACATTAAAACTTGAGAACCACTGACATACTCGTTAAAGCACACTTGTAAAATACAGGAAAGTAGAGTGAAATGAAAAGTAATTCCAATCCAATCAGAGTACGTTTCTTTCTAGAAGTTCCATGTAAGTGTTTCTGTTAGGGTCTGGTTCATACTATCTGTTTTGTATTATGCTCTGCTTTTTCCACTTAACATCATATCCGAAATTTTTTTTGTCGTGCTAGACCCTTTTAAAATAAAATATAATAATCACTTTTGCAAAACAGTGTATTTCCTTAACTATTCTGTCTCTTTGGGAGGCGCCTACAGTGTTTTCAGTTTGTCATTATTATTAAGTATATATTGTGATGAAAATCTTTCTCTCTGAAGGTTTTACTATATTTGTTTTTATTAACTTGGGATTCCCCAAAGTTAGAGTACTTGTTCTGCCCCCACAGATGGTTCCAGACCTCCGAATAAACATCCCACTGGCAACCTACGAGACCATGTTTATATACCTTCTCTGGAAATGATGTTTATTTTTTTTAAACTTTGTTAACTTGATAGGTCAAAATGGTATGTAATTATTTTAATTGTATTTATTCCATCCTTAATGCTGCAGGAAATTTTCCCAAGTATTTGTTTACTAATTGCATTTCCTTTTGTGAATTCCTGGTTCATAACCCCCAACCCTGGGGTTGGAAGAACATTGGCAATTTGCTGTGAAATTAGCCCTCTGTCTGCATCTTTGCTAAAGTTGTGTTTTGCACAGTTGTTTAAAAAATTATGTCATATTTTTAATGTACTGTCATTGAAAATTATTATCTGGACAATTTTTTTCTTGGTGATTTATTCTACTGCCTTGAAATTTAGAAGGTCCAATCTACTCCAGAAATTGGGGTGTTTGATTTTTGCTTTCTTGTAGTCCTGCTGACTTTTTTCTTTAAATATAGATGATTCAATATGTCTCTCATTCATCTAGGTATTTTGGCATGTGGTATAAGGTAATCTAAGTGAGTTATTTTTCTGCTGTTATTGTTTTAAAACTGTCTGTTGAAAGACCTTTTCCCTCCCCTCTCATGTCTTGGGAGAGTCGGTCCTTTACAGGACTACTGTGTGTTCACAGAGTAGTCTAAGAACAGGTCTCTGTTTCATTCAGCTCTGTACCTCTAGAACTCACATAGTGCACAGACCCTCCAGGAAAGTTTGTGAGTGACCATTAAAAATCCACAGATGAAGAAAGGAGCCATGCCCATGAGGTGGCCACCCCAATAGGCCGATGATTCCTGGAACCTGAAGAACCATAGTGCATTCACAGAATTAATCATATTTATTCATTTATTTATTTGTATTTCAGCACATGAGATTTACTTTCCCAGGAAAATCTCCATCCATTGGCATGACTGCTGTTAAGCTGTTATTTTTACATTGCTTATGTGAAATGGATATTTTTAGAAGTTCCATATTGCCACAAATGGAAGAAAATGGTGAAGTCTTGAAGATTGCATGTGATCTCATTTTATTGCATTCGCATTCTCTGTTGGTGAGAAAAACGTGATTTCCAAAACAGTAAAGTCCTCCACTGAACTCGTAGACTCCCCTAGAACACAGAGAATGCAGGGCTGCTCTTCCAGCTCAGATTCACATAATCTCACAGGCTTCTCATGCCCTGCTGGAAGCCCAGGTGTCTTACACCACTTGACTTGGTATTGTCATTTGACTTGAGATTCTCAAGCCTTATGGGCAGGATCAGGTTTCCTACATCTCTTCTCTTCTTAGGCTGAAAATGCAGAGAGATTCCTACCTCTCTCCTAAAGTGTGACCAGCTGTCTCATGGGGGACCTGAAGGTTGATGTTCCCCAAAGACTGCTACGTTTGACCCTTCTTTCTTTTTTTTTTTTGAGACGGAGTCTTGCTCTGTCACCAGGCTGGAGTGCAGTGGTGCAATCTTGGCTCACCGCAACCTCTGCCTCCTGGGTTCAAGCGATTCTTCCGCCTCAGCCTCCCAAGTAGCTGAGACTACAGGCGCGTGCCACCACACCCGGCTAATTTTTGTATTTTTAGTAGAGACGGGGTTTCATCATGGCCAGGATGGTCTCGATCTCTTGACCTCGTTTTCCGCCCACCTCGGCCTTCCAAAGTGCTGGGATTACAGTCGTGATTGGCCCTCCTTTCTCCCCTCTCCACGGGTTACTGCTGAAGGTCTCTTCTGTTCCCTCGCCTTGCCATAGATGGCATCTGATGACGCCTCACTCCCCATCAGGGAAGGGACTGGGAGAGGTGAGTAAGAAGCCTCAGTTTCCTCCTTAGGCTCTACGCATTGCACAGTCTGAGATAAATGTGCCAGTTTTTGTTTGCTCTTCCTCTGAAGTGTTCCTTGATTCTGCTTCTTCATTTCATTCCCATCATCGTGGCTTTAGTCAAGCCAGTGTTACCTATCACTGCAACTCCATAATCCAGTGAGTTTTCAAAGGCCCCTAGGCCGCTGGCTCCGAGTTTTAAAGGTGAGGAGCAAATGCATTTTGAAAAAGTGTGTTGTGTGTAATGTTTAGATAATGAGATAAATTACACATTGTGTTAGGGACACAGATTGAGAGAAGCATCTTGGCTGACAGCTGCAGATACTTGCACATGTGTGGGGAGGGGAGGTGTGTAGCGCCCCACTGTCTCCAGCGAGGCTGAATGAGGCTGCACATGATTTCTATGTTTATCGAAAAGGGCATGGAGTATAAAAGGCTGAGAAGCACCACTAGAACCAATCTGTCTTCATTTCTTTATTCATTAATTCAATAAACATGGGTTGAGGTTTTGGGTTATTCCAGAAAATGCCAGGGTTAAGGATACAGGGATTAAGAGGACACAGCCCCTCTTAGGAGGGGCCCTCTAGGAGGCATTATCTCTGGGGAAAGTCTGTGATCACCTGCAGATTCACTGCGTGGGATCTGTGCTTCATCCAGGGGCATGTCAGGGAGGGCCCCTAGCCCAGGCAGCAGGTCCAGAGCTTCCTGATGAGGGGCTGCCCAAGTGGGCTGTGAAGGGTGGGAGTGGTAGCAGGTGGGGGCATCTGGCACGTGCACAGGCTGGAGGGTGCTGGGGTAGGCTGCTTAGATGACCCAGAGCTTTGTCGGCCATTTCAGAAAGATGACTGCTCCTCATGGGGGGACTGGAAGCTCCTTATGTGGCTGGAAAAAGGGGAATCCATCTCTGAAAGCCGGGGAGAGACCACCTCCAGCCAGCTCTGCCAAAGGCTCCAGTGTACTGACGTCTCATGTTCTACTTTAATCCTGAAACAGGTAGAGCAGTAACTGCTCCTGTGCCCGTGCATGTCCTGCCTGATGGGCTGAAAGAGAATGTCCTTTATCGCTCCCACCTGACCAAATCCTCATCATCGCACCCATGTGACTTGGGGCTGGCTACTTAACCTCTCTGAGCACCAGTGTTTTCATTTGTGAAATGTGGATAGAATAACCAATCTCAAAGTCACTAGCTCTGGCATGTAGTAGGTACCAAGCAGGCAAGAAATGTAATATTATTATTATCATTAATTGTTATTAATGACTGGGTGTCAGTGTTTCTATTTATGTTTTTGTCTTTTCTGCCAATCACTGGGTTCTGGAGACAAGGGGAGGACTAGGCCCCAGGGCAGAAACCTCAGACAGAATTCTTCAGTCGTGGGTTGTGGCCTTGAGTTTCATTTCTTCTGTTGGGAACACAGGACTAAGTCAGAAGAGTAGGGAGATAGATATATTCTAGCCAAATGTCATGGAATTTCAGAGCTGAGGACGGCCAAGGGTACACAGGGAATGGAGGCCATGGAAGGATGCATGCCAGAGTCTCTTACCCCTCTGCATATGGCCTATTATTGTTACAGATTCTCATGAGTATGTGAAATTTTATACCATGCATGTGTATCAGTGGGCAAGTCACACTCTGCTGTGAGCCTCTGTTTCTTTGTCTATAAAATGGAAATTATGGGCCAAATGTTCTGCAAGAGCCCTGTCCACTGTAGCTCTAAGACTGGCAGGAATTGCTGGGAGGGGAATCCCAATCCTCTCCATCTCTCCATTGGCTAGCTCCATGGATCCATGAGTCAGTAGGTTGGCAAATGCTGCCTTCAACACCAAGTCCTAAATCCAAGGCCTTCATGCTCACAGGCAGGGATACCACTAGCAGCTTCTCCCTGCCAGCATCCCAAACAAGTGCATGCATTTTCCTACTGACATAAAATTCATGGTCAGGGCCAACCTCACTGCCCCATTCTCATCTAAAAGGAATTTGACCAAGGACGATGTCACTGGAATTAAGCTTCCCTTGTGGTCCAAGAGGTAAAAAGTTCACAGGCTCAGCTGCAAGTTACATCCTGTTTGGCACTGCGGGAAATCACTGGGCTTAGGAACTTATTTCTCACCCTGAACCTCTTTCAGGAAATGATGTTGCCCTTTTTGATGCCCTGGCTACAAAATGCAATGTGGATTCCACTGCACTGTAGTTCTGCCAGCTTCTCAGAATTAAACCTGATGGGAAGAACACCAGTCTTATCTTACTGGAAAAACAACAACAACACACGTTTCCTATGACGAACAATTGAGCATTTCCGAACTCAGTGGAGAATCCAAAATATGAATCGATGCTGGTATGTGGAGATCAGCTCATGCCATCTCATTTCCTTTGGAGATGAAGAAAACTTGGCACAGAGCAGGCACTCACATGCTGTGTGGCAATCACTTTCAGAACACAGGCCAATGCTTTTCCTTTCCTGTTTCCCTCAAATGTGATCATTCATGAGTTAAACGCAGGGGAGGCCTTCTTCTCGTGTCCACAGACCAGCATTTCTGGCCAAGCTGGACATTTCTGGCTTTCGCTATACATGTAGTAGGTAGTTAGTACATGACAGGAAACATGATCTGGTGTAACAAGTTTCATTTGACCATTTATTGAGTATTTTTGAAAAACGCTACTCTTTCCTTTCGATTCAAAGAAGGTAACAGAGACCTGAGTAACCTCACTAGTGATGGGACTTGTGCATCTGAAGACTGAGCTTCATTCATTCATCCTTTGAGCAGCACACCTTTATCAGGCAGGTGCCATATGCTAGAGACTGTAACTTCTTCCATGGCCTCTGCCTGGACATTGATCTCCTCCTAGCATCTGAGCCACAGTGTTCTGCCTATGCTCAGCTCTTAGAACTGCACCAATACAGAGCAAGCACTGAGCAAATGCTTGTTGAATGAATAGAATTTGAATGAATAAATGAGACATGACGTTTGTCTTTGTGACCCATCCTTTCCCAACCCTGGGTCCTGTTAGTTCTGGTATCCTGCTCCAGCTCCAGCCCATGCCCCACCATTGGTGCAGGCAGCTGGAGATCCTGAGCAGAAGTTCTTGCTTTCTTCCCTGAGTATGTGCAGGGTCACCCTCGGGTTGGTAGGACCCCCTGAACAACCCGTCTACAGAGCGCTCCAAATATCTCACCAGAGGGCTTGCTCCAGATCTTGGTCTCTATTCTGAGCATTCTGCAGTCCTGGGGGACTGAACCCCATTCTTGAAAGCCACTCCCAAATCTCATCTCCTCACATTTCGAAATACAATCATGCCTTTCCAACAGTCCCCCAAAGCCTTAACTCATTCCAGCATTAACCTAAAAGTCCAGGTCCAAAGTCTCATCTGAGACAAGGCAAGTCCCTTCAGCCTAAGAGCCTGTAAAATCAGAAGCAAATTAGTTACTCCCAAGATACAATGGGAATACAGGCATTGGGTAAATGTTTCCATTCCAAATGGGAGAAATTGGCCAAAACAAAGGCACCATAGGCCCCATGAAAATCTGAAACATGGCTGGGCAGTCACTAAATCTTAAAGCTCTAAAATCTCCTCTGATTCCATGTCTCAAATCCAGGACATGCTGAGGCAAGGGGTAGGCTCCCACAACCTGGGAAGCCCTATTCTGTGGCTCTGCAGGATACAGTCCCTGCAGTTGCTTTCATGGGCTGGCATTGAGTACCTTCAGCTTTTTCAGGTGCATGGGGCAAGCTGTCAGTGGATCTACCTTTCTGGATTCTGGAGGATAGTGGCCACAGCTCCACTAGGAACCAGTGGGGACTTTGTGTGGGGCTCACATCCCACTTTTCCCTTCTGGACTGCCCTAGCAGAGGTTCTCCATGAGGGCTCTGCCCCTGCAGCAGACTTATTCCTGCCATCCAGGCATTTCCATAAATCCTCAGAAATTTAGGCAGAGGTCCTCAAAGCTCAACTCTTGTCTTTGGCACACCTGCAGGCCCAACATCGCATGGAAGCCACCAAAGCTTTGGGCTTGCACCCTCTGAAGCCATGACCCAAGCTGGACCTTGGTCTCTTTAGCCATGGCTGGAGCTGGAGTGGCTGGAATGCAGGGCATCAAGTCCCAAGGCTACATAGGGTATTGGGGTCCTGGGCCTGGCCCATGAAATCATTTTTCCCTCCTAGGCCTCCAGGCCTGTGATGGGAGGGGCTGCTGCAAAGATTTCTGACATGCCCTGGAGACATTTTCCCCACTGCCTTGGCTATTAATATTTGTCTGTTTGTTACTTATGCAAATTTCTGCAGCAGGTTTGAATTAATCTTCAGAAAGTGGGTTTTTCTTTTCTACTGCATGGTCAGACTACAAATTTGCCAAACCTTATGCTCTGCTTCCCTTTAAATATAAGTTCAAATTTCAAATTATCTCTTTGTGAATGCATATAACTCTCAGGAAAAGGCAGGTCACCTTTTGAATGCTTTTCTGCTTAGAAATTTTTTTCTGCTGGGTATCCTAAATCATCTCTCTCAAGTTCAAAGTTCCTAGATCTTTAGGGCAGGAACAAATGCCACCAGATTCTTTGCTAAAGCATAGCAAAAGTGACCTTTGTTCTAGTTCTTAACAAGTTCCCCATCTCCATCTGAGACTGTCTCATCCTGGACTTCATTTTCTGTATTACTATCAGCATTTTGGTCAAAATCACTCAACAAGTCTCTAAGAAGTTTCAAACTTTCCCACATCTTCCTCTCTTCTACTGAGCCTTCCAAACTGTTCCATCCTCTGTCTGTTACCCAGTTTCAAATTTCCTTCCTCATTTTCAGGTTATCTTTATAGATGCCCCATTTCTGGTATCAATTCTATGCATTACTCTGTTCTGATTCTGCTATAAAGATACTGCCTGAGACTGGGTAATTTGTAAAGAAAGGAGATTTAATTGACTCAAAATTCTGTATGGCTGCGGAGGCCTCAGGAAACTTACAATTATAAGACAAGGCAAAGGAAAAGCAAAGTGCGTCTTACATGGCAGCAGGAGAGAGAGAGCAGGGGATACTGCTAAACACTTTGAAAACCATCATCTATCATGAGAATTCTCTCACTATCATGAGAACAGCATGGGGGAAACTGCCTCCATGACCTAATCATGCCCCACCAAGTCCCTCCCTTGACACATGAGGATTACAATTTGAGATGAGATTTGGATGGGGACACAGAGCCAAACCATATCATTAACATTTTAGTTTACTTCCTAGAACCTAATGTGTTGGCATTTTTAAAAATCATTATGTAGACCTAGATTATAAATGAGGACATCAAAGGATAAAACTATGAAGAGATTCACTCTAAGATGCAAGGGCAGTATCTTTGATGGCTACAGATGCAGCATAAGGTCTCCTGAGGCCAAATGTCACACAGGTGGACTTAGAGAAGAATTAAAGGATGAAGATGATGTAGAAAAGTGGAGACGTGAATGATCACTGTACTAGTTAAGGTACCACCAGCTGCCTAACACGTCTCAGAGACCACCCAATAGATGATCCCTCACTGAAGTCATTGTGTAATACTGAGGCCCCTGGTCAGTGGCTGTAGTTGACCTGATCACTCTATTGTCTTCACTGAGCCTCCCAGGGCTAACTGGGATGTCAACATTCAGGAACCAGTCAAGGAAAAAGAGAGAGAGGATGCAGGAGTTATAAAGCAGCCTCCTGGCCACACCTAACTGCAAGGAAAGCTGAGGAACACCACCTAGTTGTGTGCCCAGAGAGAAAAAGGAAGGTGTAAGGCTCAGTCTGGAGCCTTTGCCATAGCCACTGACAGAGTCTGCACTCTGGACTGAATATTTGAGATAGTCTGAAGTTAAATTATGCCACTGCGTCATGTGTGGAAAAATCCTTTACCCTACTACAAGTACTCAGATCATGGTTGGCTGATAACACGGTTCTTATGTTGATGGCACTGATTCTGTGCAACAGCCATGCTGTGTTGAAAACAATGATGGACTCAGTTCTAGTCATGGCTGAGTCTTACCATCTCGTGATCCTGAGCAAGGTCCTCACTTCTCTGAGCCTCAGTTTCTTCATCTGCAAAAATCAAGATCACGACACCTGGATCAAATAGATAAAGGAGAGCAGCAAAGCATTTTGTAGGAAGTGGATGCTATGCAGAATAGGAGAAATACTAATTTTATGTTTTATCATGGTTGCTATTGTGTGGGAGATACAGGTTAAATGCAGCAGAAATGAACAACAGCAACGAGTGATTCTATTAATGCCTATTGATATATTAGTATCTCCACTACTTAGTACCCAGGTGATGTGGTTTGGCTATGTGTCGCCACCCAAATCTCACCTTCAATTGTAATAATCCTCACGCATCAAGGGTGGGAGCAGGTGGAGGTATCATGGGGGTGGTTTCCCCTATGCTGTTCTCATGATAATGAGTGAATCTCATGAGATCTGATGGTTTTAGAAGTATCTGGCATTTCCCCTGCTTGCACTCACTCTCTCTCCTGCCACCCTGTGAAGAAGTGCCTTCTGCCATGATTGCAAGTTTCCTGAAGCCTGTCTGGCCATGCAGAACTGTGAGTCAATTAAATCTTTTTTCTTTATAAATTACCCAGTCTCAGATATTTCTTCATAGCAGTGTGAGAACAGACTAATACACCAGGTATTTAAACTGATAAAGCTTATGTTGATCCCAGACAAATTTCCAGTGTGGATTATTGTACTAGTAATTTGGGAGTTGTCATAAAAGGGGGTATGATCTATGAAAGACAATTTGTTTCCATTGAAAGCCAATCCCAACAGTTTAAACTTTCACCCCCTTTTTTCCCCAAAACCCACATGAAATTCTTATTTTACTGATACTACATATCAAAAATAGCTCCACAAGCTCAACAAATCAAATTGCTTTCATGTTTCTACTTTTGGACTCCCACCCTCTCTGACTGCATGGATATAAACACAAAATTCTGGCATAATGAAATTCTTGTGGTTAGAAATATATATATATATATATGGTTTTTTGGAGACAGAGTCTTACTCTGTTGCCCAGGCTGGAGTGCAGTGGCATGATCTTGGCTCACTGCAACCTCCCCCTCCCAAGTTCAAGTGATCCTCCTGCCTCACCTGCCTCAACCTTCCCAGTAGCTGGGATTACAGGTGCATGCACCATGCTATTTTTTTTTTTTTTGTATTTTTAGTAGAGATGGGGTTTTGTCATGTTGGCCAGGCTGGTCTCGAACTCCTGACCTCAGGTGATCCACTCATCTCGGCCTCCCAAAGCGCTGGAATTACATGCATGAGCCACTGCCCCTAGCCCTGGAAATAACTTTAAATACTGAACATAGTGTATGTTACCAAATAAAAAATGGCAATGACAATGTTAGTGACAGCAGGATAGTCCACTTAGTTTTTATATCATCATTTACTTAGTTCCTTATTATAATAGTACCTGTTTTCCCACATGAAGATGTGATACGGTATTGAGTACAGACTAGGAGCAGTTTTGCTCTTGAGAATTACTTCCAGAATGGCATTATTCAGTCAACAGAAATGATCCTTTATGTGGTTCTTGGTCAATAATACCATGTTGATCTCCAAAAATATTCCTACCAATTTACATAGTTACATGCAATATAGGCCTGTGCTTGTTTCACCACAACCATCACAGCATTGGGCTTTGTGATTTCCTATTAATTTATTGATATAACAGATCTTAAGTGCTGCCTTAAGATCTAAACAAAGTTTTAAAAATTGTTTTTAGAATATAATAAATTTAGCTTATTTTAAAAGAAGTATAAAGTACAAATATGCAAGGAGAACAAAACAGAAGCTACCTGCAATTGCATCTTCTAGAGATAGCTCATGATAATAATCTCCTTCCAGAATCATTCTTATGCACATATATAAGGATACAACAGAATGTGCTTATCTAAATGGCCATGTATGGCTGTGTACTGAATACCAGATTTTAACCTCTTTTTTATTTAAAGTATCGTAAGCATATGTTTTGCAACTGTCAGAAAATATATATCTGTAAAATCCA